>NC_064823.1:25057286-25360316 GCF_024166365.1 Elephas maximus indicus | reverse complement strand
AGTGACATTGTGGATCCCAGATGAAGTATTCACAGCCCAACCATAACCTGAAAGTAGTATCTCTACCATCAGACAACAGAAGAAACAATGAGAAGGTAGGACTTTAAGTGCCAGACCTGGCAGAGGAGGGAAATGCTATGTCATTACTGGGGTTTGGAACAGAAGTCAAAGAAAGGATTTGACGTCTAAATAGGAAAGTTTCTCAAGGGCTGATGAGAAAAAGCAGATCATCAACAGAGGATTACATATCCTTTTAAATCTAAATTATCACCTGTGTCATTAGCAAGATGACTTTTTACTTGTTCATCATTAGTAGGGTTATCAAATGTGCAAGGAATATATAAAATAAACTTCATTGTATGTTTTTATTCCTATATTAACCCCCCAAAACAAATCTGTTGCTATTGAGTTGATCCCAACTCATAGCAACCCTTACAGGACAGAGCAGAACCGCCCCAGAGGGTTTCCAAAGCTATAAATCTTTATAGAAGCAGACTGCCACATCCTTCTCCCTCAGAGTGGCTGGAGCGTTCAAACCACTGACCTTTTGGCTAGCAGCCCAGCCACTTAAACGTTTGTGCCACCAGGACTCCTTATCTCTATAACCAAAAAAACCCAAACCCATTGCTGTTCCAACTCATGGCAACCCTATAAGGCAGAGCAGAACTGCCCCACAGGGTTTCCAAGGAGGGGCCAGTGGATTTGAACTGCTGACCTTCTGGTTAGCAGCTGAGCTCTTAACTACTGCGCCACCAGGGCTCCAACATAACCTATATACTTTGTCAATGCACTCAAACACTTGTGTTTGCTGAAATGCAGTTAAAGTTGTGGAGAAGTTCCATTAATAGAAAAATCCAGACAAAGAAAGAAAAGAGTTGGAGCTGAGTTGTGGCTTTTCTTTTTTTAAACAGCCTCCATGATAGTAAAGAAATTTATCTCCTGCAGGAGGCAGAATGGGGAAGCTCTGGGTTGGAGAGCACTATTTCATAAAAATCAAAGATTCGATTTTTACTGAAATGCTTCTCTATGTAACTTTACACCTTGAGATAAATAAGCTTAACTAGATTTAAAACTTGTGAACTAAAAATTGCTTTTATCTAGTATTGTTTTTTATACAGCTGACCCCTGGGTAGCTAGAACTGAACTGCTGCTCTCCATTTCCCTGCTTAAAGATATTTTTGACACTGTCTTATCAAAGTGACGTTTGTTCCTGACGCCATATTACTTTAAAACACCACAGTCTCATTTACGTTACCCAAAAATATAAATGTTACTCCTGTAAGGTAAGTCTACTATGCATTACAAAAACTAAGGCAAAATATTTGACACTTTAGAAATATGTAATATTTAAAAACATATTATTCAGCTTAAAGGCAACAGTCTATTATTCAAATACAGGAGTAGTCGATGATACAAAAGAGAAGATTTTGGTAACATTAAAATAGCAATACTTTAAACCAGACACAAGATTTTAATATATTTTCATTTAATGAAATCCAAACCATAGGCATATCCATAATTACTTGAGGATTAATAAACTCATTTAAAGCACAGTCTTTTCAAAACAAACTTACCTGATCAAATCGTAGAACAGGTTCATTTGCACTATCAAAACTATACACTTCCACCATTCCATCGTCTCTCCCAACAAGTAAATCTTTAACCCCATCACCCATAATATCAAAGCTGTCAATACACAAAATACCTTTAAAAAAATAAAAGTTATGTTATTAGAAAAACTAATAGTTATACTCAAGTATATACCAAGTAAAAATGAAAAAAATGTACATATCAAATAATGGGAAAAAAAAACTTTTGAGCATAAGCAGATGCCCTTCTCTTCTCCATCCATATTTATCCATTTCAAAGGCTTTAAGTGTTTTTTTTTTTAAGTATAATCTATATGGTCATGACCCCCAAGTTTATTTCTCCAGCTCTGGCCTCTCTCCAGAGCTTCAGACTCATGTATTCAAAATGCTTAACTCAGCCTCTTCTCTTAGGTATCTATCTAGCATCTCAAACTTTCTATGGCCCATTCCCCCTTTCCCAGCAACCTCTCAACACTGCTCCTTACCCAGTCTTCCCCTCTCTCAGCACACGGTACCCCTCCAGCTGGGCAGAACAAAATCTAGGCTTCATGTTTCATTCCTCTCTTTTCCTCATTTCCCATATCATATCCATTAGCAAATTCTATTAGCTCTGCTTCCAAACTATTTACTGAAATTGTCTACTTCTTCCCACTTCCAGCTACCATCAGCCTAGTCCAGGCTACCAGTATCTCTACCGCAGACTAGGAAAAACTATAATAACTATAACAGTATTTTTCTCACTGGGTTCCATACTTCCACTTTTGACACATTCTGGCCAAAATTCATTCTCCCGGTGTTTTGCTTTGTTTTCAGTAAATTAGATTATGTCATACCCCCACTCAACAATTCTCCAATGACTCCCCACTGCACTTAGATTAAAATTCAAACTCTTTGCCAAGGCTTACAAGGGCCTATACAGTTTAGTCTTACCCAATGTCTCCAACTTCATCACATGCCATGCTGATGCATTTAGCCACACTGGTCTTCCTTGTTGCTATGAATTCCTACTGTCCCTCAAATAAGTTATGTTTACTTTTGCCTGAAGTCCTTTGCACTTATTTTTTTCTGTTCCTGAAACACTCTTTTCCCCAAATCTTTACACTGCTAACTGCTCAGACCTCAGCTCAAATTTCACCTTTTCTAAGAGGCCTTCCTTGACCACCTAGCCTAAAAGTAGCCTCCCCCTTCCACCATCACTCTGTAATACATTGTCCTATTATATTTTCTTTAGATGATTAGCTAGAGGTAACTTATATTTGTGTCTTTATTCGCTGTTTCCGCTAATAAGCATTTGTTGAAGAAATGAACGAATATATGAATAAAGATCATATACATATAGCCATCTCATCACCTACCACAAAAAAAATCAGGTATAAATTCACTGGAAGACAGGAATGCTCCTCGCCCACTGCACTTCTTCCTTGCTTCACACCAAATACTCCCAGATTATAATTAATTCCCTAGCCTAGCCAATTAAAAATGGATTTTAGCATAGAACAATGTCATAGATGGATATTAGCCCACAAAAACCTATCTGTCTCAAACTTGCTCCTGAATGTCGGGCAGCTAAAGCAAAAGGAAGAAATGATGAAGTAAAAGAACTAAACAAGATTTCAAAGGGTGGCTTGAGAAGACAAAGTATTACAGTGACATGTGGAAAGAGCTGAAGATACAAAACCAAAAGGGAAGAACACACTCGGTGTTTCTCAAGCTGAAAGAACTAAAGAAAAAATTCAAGCCTCGAGTTGCAATAGTGAAGAATTCTTTGGGGAAAATATTAAATGATGCAGGAAGCACCAAAAGAAGATGGAAGGAATACACAGTCATTATACCAAAAAGAATTGGTTGAAGTTCAACCATTTCAAGAGGTGGCATATGATTAGGAACCGATGGTACTGAAGGAAGAAGTCCAAGCTGCTTTGAAGGCACTGGCGAGAAGCAAGGCTCCAGGAACTGATGGAATATCAACTGAGATGTTTCAACAAATGGATGCAGCGCTGGAATATCAACTGAGATGTTTCAACAAATGGATGCAGCGCTGGAGGTGCTCACTCGTCTATGCCAAGAAATACGGAAGACAGCTTCCTGGCCAACTGACTGGAAGAGATCCATATTTATGCCTATTCCCAAGAAAAGTGATCCAACCGAATGCAGAAATTATAGAACAATATCATTAATATCACATGCAAGCAAGCTTTTGCTGAGGATCATTCAAAAGTGGCTGCAACAGTATATTAACAGGAAACTGCCAAAAATTCAGGCCGGTTTCAGAAGAGGACGTGGAACCAGGGATATCATTGCTGATGTCAGATGGATCCTGGCTGAAAGCAGAGAATACCAGAAGGATGTTTACCTCTGTTTTATTGAGTATGCAAAGGCATTCCACTGTGTAGATTGTAACAAATTATGGATAACACTGCAAAGAATGGGAATTCCAGAACACTTAATTGGGCTCATGAGGAACCTCTACATAGATCAAGAGGCAGTTGTTCGGACAGAACAAGAGGATACTGTGTGGTTTAAAGTCAGGAAAGGTGTGCGGCAGGGTTTTATTCTGTCACCATACCTATTTAATCTGTATGCTGAACAAATAACCCAAGAAGCTGGACTATATGAAGAAGAACGGGGCATCAAGATTGGAGGAAGACTCATTAACAACCTGCGTTATGCAGATGACACAACCGGGCTTGCTGAAAGTGAAGAGGACTTGAAGCACTTAGTAATGAAGATCAAAGACCCCAGCCTTCAGTATGGATTGCACCTCAACATAAAGACAACAAAAATCCTCACAACTGGACCAATGAGCAACATCATGATAAACGGAGAAAAGAACTGAAGTTGTCAAGGATTTCATTTTACTTGGACCCACAATCAACAGCCATGGAAGCAATAGTCAAGAAATCAAAAGATGCACTGCATTAGGCAAATCTGACGCAAAGGACCTCTTTAAAGTGTTGAAAAGCAAAGATGTCCCCATGAGGACTAAGGTGCTCCTGACCCAAGCCATGATGTTTTCAGTCGCTTCATATGCATACAAAACCTGGAAAATGTATAGGAAGGCAGAAGAATTGATGCCTTTGAATTGTGGTGTTGGAGAAGAATATTGAATATACCATGGACTGCCAAAAGAACAAACAAATCTGTCTTGGAAGAAGTACAACCAGAACACTCCTTAGAAGCAAGGATGGAGAGACTGCGTCTTACATACTTTGGACATGTTGTCAAGAGGGATCAGTCCCTGGAGAAGAACATCATGCTTGGCAGAGTACAGGGTCAGCAGAAAAGAGGAAGACCCTCAACAAGGTGGACTGACACAGTGTCTGCAACAATTGGCTCATGCATAACAACGACTGTAAGGGTTGTGCAGGACCAGGAAGTGTTTTGTTCTGTTGTGCATAGGGTGGCTATGAGTCGGAGTCGACTGGACGGCAACTAAAAACAACATCCCAAACTGAATAATTATGCTGATAAACCTGAAAAACAAACAGCAGATAAATCTGAGGAGGCTCTGTGAATCGCTAAAGTCTATTATACAGTATATATAAGAAAGTATTAATTACATAATCTGGAATATTTTACTCAGTAGTCACTGACATTTCCTAATCTGAACCACATCAAAAACCTACCTCCCCTCTTTTTCTCATTTTGAATTTCCCACTTATGTACTGGATTGGATGTAGTGATCTGAATAAGCCCAAGTTTTCCATCTGATGTTCCAAATACAAGGTCTTCTCCAGAGTCACCTAAGTTATAATTAAAGTCAATATATTTATTCCACATACTCATAATACCTTTTTAAAAATTAAAATATTTTCATATGATAAAAAGATGGGAAACAAAATTTGGGAGGATGGCTACATATTTACAGATGTTTACAGACACAAGGGACAAGACCCTCCCCAGCCATCTGATTTTAAGATAAAGAAACTGAAAACTGGAGTTCAATAACCCATTACTGTTAGTTACTGGCAAGATACCAGAACACAAGTGTCTCAATTCCAATTCATTTTCTTTCTATCTACATTTTCCCATTTTCACTTAATATTTTTCATAAACACAGTTATTAAGAATCTAAAATACCCGGACTTAAGTAACATAAAGTGCTCCCTTATGTGATTGTTAAAAAATAAAATCCTAATTACCGCCATTTCCATTGTGTAATGCTAAGACAGTAGGTGGTCCAGGAACTTCAACTTCATATGTAAGGTCAGATCCCTGAGGGAGAACAAGTATTTTAAAACTGAAAAAGAGTACCATTTTATTACAGTCCCAGTAATGGTTATAGATGTAGCTTGCACTGCGATAGAGGTCTGACCCAGATATGTGCCTGAAAACATAAGTAACATCTATATTCTACTATAGTACATTTAAGAACATCCAAAATAAAACTACTGGAAAACTAGGCTGTGAATATTAACTTACATTACTGTACTGTTGTTAGATGCTTTTGAGTCAATTTCAATTCAGAGCAACCCCACATGACAGGGCAGAACTGCTCCATAGGGTTTTCTAGGCTGTGATTTTTACTGGAACAACCTTTAAGTTAGCAGCCGAGCACTTAGCCATTGCACCACCAAGTCTCCTTTAACTTACATTACAGGTATAAATTCCAAAGATGGAGACAGCCTGTGGTGACATGACCTCAGAGCTAAACGTTTTGTTGAACTGCAGCAATTACCTAAGTTTCTGATTCAGTTAATCTACCTGTTACATGTTATTTACCTTTAAATTCTATTTTAATGGTCCTGGTACATGTTGAGTCGGAATCGACTCAACGGCACTGGGTTTTTTGGTTTTTTTTATATGTGTGTGTGTGTGCGCCCATTTTATTAAAAGTCACTTTCAAGAAGAGGTGGTAGTAATTATAATTCCTACTATTAAAAATAACCTAAGCTGTTGCTTTAGCCAATCATGGTTTTTAACAGAAATATAAGGACACCAAAATATTGTTATTCTCTTCTATCACTCTTATTTGTCCAACAAATATTTACTGAGTGCCTACTTTGTTCCACACACTGTCATAACACTAGAAAATTCAAATTTATAATCCTGATCTCAACTATTCCTTATTAAAGCCTAAAACTCTGTCCCCAAGCCAATTTCCTCTTTCAATTTGATTGAGGGAGGGGAATGATGAAGGAAGCAGACAACAAAAGAAAAGCTGGACAGGGGAGGGCCTCTGGAGAGAAGGTAGGTACTCCATCTGATAATACTAGTTCAGAAACTATGAACGAGAAAAAAAAAAGGTGTCCTTTTTCTTCTGTATATGCCTCTCCAAAAACTTGCCAAAAATTGGAACACATTTGCCTCAAGTACAAAAATAAAAATCATTTTATCAGTTAAAAAAATTCTTTCATGTCCAGATATAATTTTATGTAGGGCAATTAAAGTAGTATTAATCACTAAGACTGTTTATCTCAAGTATACATTGTTCATCAATATCCATTTACCCAAATTATATGAAATTATGAAAATGCAAATAACAGTAACCTGCAAAACTCTGAGCACTCTATCCTGGCAGGCCAATACCGGTGTAATACGAGGTAATCTTTCCACTGGAAGGCAGATGATGTCATTGATTTTGTCCCCAGAAAGGTAATAATGTTGGTCTTTGCAGTCACAATAATGGTTATAGATGTAACTAGCACTGAGAAAGAGGTCTGAGCCAGATATGTGCCTGAAAACATTAAAACAGTAATTTAAGGTATCTAAAAAAAAAAAATTAGTTTTTTTTATGTATCAATGGCAGTGGTTTTTTTTATATATATAAAATAAGCAGAGCTAGCCTCCTGAATTTTTTCAGAGATAAAAACAAGTTTATGTATAAAGTTTACTATCATTCTATCACAAACTGAGAGCACAGAATTTTTTAATTTCCCCCACTTAATTTCTAGCACTTTCAATATAATGCTGTTTTGACTGTGAAAGGTGAAAATGGGGCATCTTAAATCATCCTCAGACTCCTCAATAAAAACTGAGTTCAGAAAAACTTAAAATAAGAATACAGATGATCATTTAATTTTCTATATTTGAAGACAATTTGTATACTATGTGCCAATCACTGTCCTAACTGACTTCAAGGTAAATGATTTAGCTCATTTACTCATCATACTAACAATAATAACAACCTTATTAGCTAGGGACCATTATATCCCTTTTTACAGGTAAATAATAAAATGTTAAGTAACTTGCCCAATGGCACAAAACTAGTAAGTAGGGGAGTGAACTGCAACTCAGGTAGTTTAGTTCTCGAGTTACCTTCCTTACTAAAAAAAAATTACTACCACACTAAATTGCCTGGGAAGGGCTATTTATCTACTTTAAATGATTAGCAGCCCCCCCCCAAAAAAAAAGTTTGATTAGAGTTTTATCTTGAAAAACAGATAAAAATAAGTTCACTTCAAATTCAAAATTTAGGCAATGATCACAACTACGTTCTAATCCTTAGACTGAATCAAGTTTTCATTTGGGGGAAACTGATAAAAATTACATACCAGTGTAATACATCTTTCACTTCTAGATTGCTTTCACCACATGATGACAAAGCAGACCATTTTATTTGAACTCTTCCCCAATTTCTCTACCTCTGAGGTCTCTCTAGAAATTTTCTAATGCTAAAATTATTTTCTGAAGAGCTTACTCTATGGTGATTCTCACTGATTTTTCTCTTCAATTATCGTTTAAGTGGCCTCACTTTGTGGCTCTGCATATGATTTCAACAGTCCTATTAAAATCATTTGTATCAACATCATGAAATCATACATCTTTTTTAAGATTTTCATTTTGAATCAATCTGCATTTTATTTGCATTATATTAACAGACATACCATTTGGCAAACAATTTTGTTGAAAAGAGGAGGGTTAGATAGCATCATTAGAAAGGAAAGGATATGCAAATGGCGACCAATTTTTAAAGCAGTCAGTTCCTTATTGAATGGTTTCATGTTACAGCCTTGGCAATCTTGTAATTGTGGGGATTCAGATAATAAACATTAAAAAATTTAATAAAACATCTTTCCATCCCACCTCTGCCACCCCAGTAAAAGCACTTAAAAAACTGATAAATATATTACAGCTTCGAATCTGAAACCAACTTTGCTTTTAGTTATTTCACAATCATCACTGGCCACCCCTATCTACAAAAGCATTTAAGGTGTTACATTTCTGTCGAATCACTGAAATGACTTCCACTTCTACTGTTAAATTCTTATCTAATTTAATCAAGTCAACGTTTTATAGCTCATCCGTGTCACTCTGCAGATGTTTGGACAGCTGTGCATTATACAGAACTCTGCACTAACTCACAAGAGTTCCCTAACTCAGGTCTGGCTGCTTTGACAACCAGGCTGTGTCAGCATCAGCCACAACAAAGAAGGAACTTTTTTGTTAAACCCATTCTTGGTTATTCTGATTTAGCAGGTAGGAGGTAAGGCAAGGGATCTGTTTTTTGTTTATTTGTTGCTTTTGTCTTTAAATTTCTCAAGGGATTCTCATAATTAAAAGGTTTGAGAAACAGTGGAATTAGATGAACTTTAAAGACTTGTCTATCCCTCCACAATTCAAAAACTAAAATTTTAGTTGCAAAATTTCACATACTGAGAGGCTTTTAAGGAGACTGTTTTTCACTTAAGAGCCTTACCTGATTCACCCGAAATTATACCCTCTTAGCAGTCATGAGCATTGACAGCCAGACTTTTAACAAAATGATGCTGGCTACAAACCAGAACTACCAGAGACAGCTAAGAAAGAGAAACCTAAGAGATTTCTTTCACTTTTTCCTCTTTGCCTTGATCATGAATCGTGACTGAATCAAGAAGTCAAAAATGAATGTGTACATATTATAAAGGTCTTAAAAGGAAAACTGCATTTCAAACAACCAGTTTTGGATTGATTTCAAATATAATTTCTGATTAATAAAGTACCTTTAAACCCACTGCCGCTGAGTTGACTCCATCTCACGGCAACCCTACAGGACAGAGTAGAACTGCCCCATTGGGTTTCCAAGGCTGTAATCTTTACAGAAGCAGGCTGTCATGTCTTTTCCCTATGGAGTGGCTGGTGGGTTCAAACTGCTGACCTTTCAGTTGGCAGCTGAGCACTTTAACCACTTTGCCACCAGGGCTTCTTAAAGTACCTTTTGTTGTTGTTGTTATACGCCCTCAAGTTGATTCCGATTCATAGTGACCCTATAGGACGGGGTAGAACTGCCCCGTAGGGTTTCTGAGGAGTGGCTGGTGGACCTGAACTGCTGACCTTTTGGTTAGCAGCCCAGGTCTTAACCACTGTGCCATTAAGGCTCCCTTTAGTCAGCTGTATTTCCCAGAAAATCTTTTAAGATATGATGCTTCATCAAATGTCCTACATCTGTCCCATACCTGTTGCCTTCAAGCTGATTCGACTAATTAGCTACCCTATAGGACAGAGAAGAACCGCCCCACAGCGTTTCCAAGGCTGTAATCTTTACGGGAGCAGACTGCCACATCTTTCTTTTGCGCAGCCACTGGTGGGTTCAAACCACTGACCTTTCAGTTAGCAGCCCAGCACTTAACCACTGTGCCACCAGGGCTCCTTTACATCTATCCAAAATATTGTAAATGGATAAAAGGAAAACAATAAACATACATAGCTTTAATGCTCTCAGTGAGGTTTGTTTCAAAAGAGAGGAACTGTTTTCCTCTCTTCGTGAAGCCTCTAATCTCAGATCCTGCCGCAATAAAAATTTTCTCCTGAGGCGTGTTAAGAACCCCTCCAAGCTCCAGCCTTGCGATCTTCTGTCCTGGTAAAGTCTTAAACACTGCCTGCAAAAATAATTAGGGAAAAAGTTATTAGGTATACAAATTGTTTTACTGTAAGCATTTCCTTTTACCATAAAAGAGGCTATGATTTTAAACTTACAAAATGTTATAGTTCCATTATGTGGGAACACTTCTAGATTAAAAATCTATTTTAGTGAATGGTTTGATATTTTTGCCAAATATCTTCAACCTTTGGAATATTTATTCTTACGCATATTTCAATAATATCATTAAATTCTAAACCCTTGCAACTCAAAATATGGTTTACTAAGCAGCAGCATGGGCATCAGGTAACTTATTAAAAATGCACAATCTCAGACCCCACTCCAAACCTTCTGAATAAAGCTGCATTTTATTCCCCAGGTGGTTTCAATACACACTAAGGTTTGAGAAGCACTGGTTTAAATAATACTCCTATCTACAGGAAAGTCCAATTAGCAAAGTTTCTAACAGGTCCAATGTACATTTTAATTATCTTTTTAAAACTAATCTCTCCTGCTTTATTTACAATTTTTATAAATTTTAGTAGGATAAATAAAAGACTACAGACTTTATGTAAAATGTAAATGTATAACTTAATACCTAAAATCATCTCTCTTTACTTAATTGGAAAGAACACTCTCATCATCAATTTCTTCTTGGTTATTTTACATTTTAGTATCAGCACCAGCTTCTCTCTCTTCCTCTCACTCCCCCTACACAAATGACTTTATACACATAGAATAAAATATTTGGAAGGATATATGAATCAATGTTAAGATGGGAACACTGGGTTTCAGGTAGTTTTCAGTCTCTTCATTCTTTTGTAACATGTGTATTATATACAATTAATATCAGCGTTCACATCTCACACCCACCCAGTGAATATGATGGGATAGTCACTATCTTGATTAGGTTACATTATGTGGCAAATGATGGGACAGTCACTTCTGGGATTTCGTTATATAAAATTCCACTTTAGCAGACCAGAGAGCGAGATTTCCCTGTTGTCTTCGAAGAAATAAGTTACCATGCTGTCAGAGGGCCCGTAAGAAGGTTATACGGCAAGGAAATTGCACGTGGCTCAGGGAGCTAAGATGCCCCTGCTGACAGACAGCAAGAAAAAAGGGACATCAGTCCTACAATGGCAAGGAAGTAAATTCTGTCAACCACAGAAGCTTGGAACAGGACCTCAAGCTCCAGAAATGAGCACAGCCCAGCCAACAGAGACGCTGCTGCATGTGACATCTTGACCAGAGGGCAAAGCTAATCAGCGCCAGGACTCCTGACCCACTGAAACTGTGAGGTAATAAATGTGTGTTGTTTTAAACCTCTAAGTTTGCGGTCATTTGTTACACAGCACAGAAAACTGATACACCACTACAGGCTGCCAAAGGTGTTTTCCAACTCACTACACATGACTTTTGTGCTGCATGCTGCCTCATATAACTACTTCCCTCAAGACCCACTTTCCATTGTATATATTTTGGAAATTGTTAACCTAAGATTGTTCAATAAGTAGTATATTTCTCCTTCAGAAAAGTTTTTTTCTTCTTGGAAAAAACCTGATACTTACCACTGCTTCTCCCTTCTTCACCCCAAAACACATAACTACCCCATCCTGATCTCCAATAACCACCTGTAATAGATTGAAGAGATATAAAATTATTCTTATTGTGTTCTATTAATTGTATATGGAAAAAATAAGATTGTCAATACATAAACTACGACTTTAAAAGTAGAGACCAGATCATCTCGAAAAGGTCCCGTTCACCTCAAAAAGAAATCCTCCAAAGAATTAGAAGGAACAAAAGAGAAGAGAGTTGTTATGGAAACTGTTGACCATATATTCTGTTCCTCAATACAAACAAAAGAATATGGACAGAAACTGCAGGGAGGTAATTTTTTTTTTTCTTAACTGGAGCATGAGAACATCCTAAGATTACTTTCAAAACAGATTATCAAATAAAGTTATGGCCGACCTATTTGGTATTTTTTTTAAATGTTTTAATGAAAAATTTCAAATATATTCAAAAGTGGAGAGGTTATTATAATGGATATCAATGTATCTATCACCTCACTTCCACAATTAACACGTGGCCAGTAAGTTACTTTGAAATAAATAATAAAAAACTCAAAATGCATTGCTGTTGAGTTAATTGCAATTCATGGCTTTCATCAAATACTCAAAAGGGTTTGAGATTCCTCCAGAAAGTTAAGAGATCTATGGCCAAAGCACATGTCCTGTGAAATATTAAATTTTTTTTTTTAAATATTTGAGACTTGTTTTATGTCTTAATGCATAGTCAATTCTCTAATGTTCTTGTGTGCTTGAAAAGAACATTTATACTATAATTCTTGGGATGGGCGTTTATACACACACATGTACAGACACACATATACATGTATACGTGTATATAAAAAAATAATATATATATTAGATCAAAGATAATTGTTTTTCTAATTTACACACTTACCTTTTTTCTACTTGATTATCAATTTCTGAAAAAGAGTTGGATTGGAGCCCTGGTGGCGCAGTGGTTAAGAACTCAGTTACTAACCAAAAGGTTGACAATTTACCACCAGCTGCTCCTTGGAAACCCTATGGGGCAGTTCTACTCTATCATATAGGGTCACTATGAGTCAGAATCAACTCAGTGGCCATGGGTTTGCCTTTCTTATTTTTTTGGAATATGTACCTCTATATTTATTTCTCATGGCAACCCTACAGAAATAAATATAGAAGTAGATGTCAACACTTTTTTTTTTTTCAAAAACTGATGATCAAGTAGACAAAGGATAAAGATATAAATTAGAAAAACAATTACCTCTGATCTAATATATATGTGCACATAAGTATATATGTGTACGTGTGTGTATAAACACCCACCCTAAGAATTATAAATGTTCTTTTTGAGCACACAAGAACATTAGAAAACTGACAATGCATTAGGATATAAAACAAGTCTCGAATATCAAAACATTGATTATTTCACAGGACATGTTCATCAGGCGGTGATTTCTTAACTTTCTGAAGGGATCAAAACCTTTTTTAGTATATGATGAAAGCTACAGACTCCCTCCCCAGAGCAATGCACATTCACAAATAATTATGTACGTATTTTCAGGGGATCTTTGGTATTGGCAGAGACTTGAGATGAAAATACATATAATGTTCAAAGTTTTGAATTTCTGACAATAAACCACTTCCATAATTTACATACCTAAAATTTATTACAGAGATTCTCAAAGTGTGGTCCCAGGACTCACAGGGCCACCAAGACTGTTTTAGGGGGTCTGCAAGGTCGAAACTATTTTTAAATAATATTAAGTCTTTGTCTTCATTAGGTTGATGTCTGCACTGATGGTGCAAGAGCAATAAGCCAAAAATAAAAACCAAATCTGTTGCCACTGAGTCAATTCCAACTCATGGTGACTCTACAGGAAGGGCAGAACTACACCAGAAGGTTTCCAAGGCTGTAATCTTTATGGGAGCAGACCGCCACATCTTTCTCCCACAGACTGGCTGGTGGGTTAGAACAGCTGATCCTTTGATTAGCAGCTTTGTGCTTAACCACGGTGCCACCAGGGCTCCTGCAAAAAAGCAATGGTGGGTAAAGAATTGTTGATGACTGATAAGAGTCAAAACAATGACACCAAACTGTACCAGTGGTCACTGCATTTTTCATCACCATTTGATAGCTAAAAAAAAGAAAAAATGCCAGTTTCACATAAGAATACCCTTGTGGAAGCAGTAAAACATATTAATTTTATTAAACTCCGACCCATGAGTACTTGTCTTTTTAGTACTTACTATGATGAAATAGGAGCTATGCAAAAAGCACTTCTGCTGCATACCAAAACAGTCTCAAGGAAAAGCACTGTGTAACTGAATTACGAGTTGAACTACCTGTTTTTTTTCAAGAAACATCACCTTAACTTGAAAGAACAACTAAGAGCTATAGTTATTAACACTTGGGTATTCAGCATTTTCTTGAAACTGAAGGAAGTGAGCCTGTCACTTTGAAGGAAAAAACTGACAGTATTTGTTGCCATCGATAACACTTGAAATTTCAAGTGAAAATCAGTATTTTGGAAGATTTGTATCTGCTACTGTGAGCCTGACAGCTTCCCAACACTTACTGATTTTTCTGGTGAAATCAATAAGGAGCCCTGCGGGGTACAGTGGTTAATCACTAGGCTGCTAACCAAAAGGCCGGTAGTTCGACGCACTAGCAGCTCCTCAGGAAAAAGATGTAGCAATCTGTTTCTGTAAAGATTGTTGTTGTTGTCAGGTGCTGCCCAGTCGGTTCTGACTCATAGCGGCCCTGTGCACAACAGGAAGAAACACTGCCTGGTCCTGCACCATTCTCACAATTGTTGCTCTGCTTGTGCCCACTGTTGCAGCCACTGCGTCAGTCTAACCTGTTGAGGGTCTTGCTCTTTTTGGCTGACCCTCTACTTTACCAAGTATGATGTCATTCTCCAGGGACTGATACCTCCTGGCAATATGTCCAAAGTATTTAAGACCCAGTCTCGCCATCCTTGCTTCTAAGGAGCACTCTGGTTTACTTCGTCCAAGACAGATTTGTTCGTTCTTTTGGCAGTCCACGGTATGTTCAATATTCCTTGCCAACACCACAATGCAAAAGCGTCAATTCTTCTGTCTTCCTTATTCTTTGTTCAGCTTTCCCATGCATATGAGGCAATTGAAAACACCACGGCTTGGGTCAGGTGCACCTTAGTCCTCCAGGTGACATCTTTGTTTTTCAACATTTTAAAGAGCTCTTTTGCAGCAGATTTGCCCAATGCAATGTGTCTTTTGATTTCTTGACTGCTGCTTCCATGGGTGTTGGTTGTGGATCTAAGTAAAATGAAATCCTTGACAACATCAATCTTTTCTCCGTTTATCATGATGTTGCTTATTGATCCAGTTGTGAGGATTTTTGCTTTTTTTATGTTGAGGTGTAATGCATACTGAAGGCTGTGGTCTTTGATCTTCATCAGTAAGTGCTTCAAGTCCTCTTCACTTTCAGCAAGGAAGGTCATATCATCTGCATAACACAGGTTGTTAACGAGTCTTCCTCCAATCCTGATGCCCTTCATATAGTCCAGCTTCTTGGATTATTTGTTCAGCACACAGACTGAATAGGTATGGTGAAAGGATACAACCCTGACGCACCTTCCCTGATTTTAAACCATACAGCATCCCCTTCTTCTATTTGAACAACTGCCTCTTGATCCACATACAGATTCCTTATGAGCACAATTGAAAGTTCTGGAATTCCCATTCTCTGCAATGTTATCCATAATTTGTTATGATCCACAGAGTTGAATGCCTTATCATAGTCAATACAACACAGGTAAACATCTTTCTGGTATTCTCTGCTTTCAGCCAGGATCCATCTGACATTAGCAATGATATCGCTAGTTCCATGTCCTCTTTTAAATCCGGCTTGAATTTCTGGCACCTCCCTGTTGATTTACTGCTGCAGCCACTTTTGAATAATCTTCAGCAAAATTTTGCTTGTGTGTGATATTAATGATATTGTCTGATAATTTCTGCATTTGGTTGGACCACCTTTCTTGGGAATAGGCATAAATACAGATCTCTTCCAGTTGGTTGGCCAGGTAGCTGTCTTCCAAATTTCTTGGAATAGACGAGTGAGTACTTTCAGTGCTGCATTCATTTGTTGAAACATCTCAACTGGTATTCCATCGATTCCTGGAGCCTTGTTTTTCGCCAATGCCTTCAGTGCAACTTGGACTTCTTCCTTCAATATCATTAGTTCCTGATCATGTTACCTCTTGAAAACGTTGAACATTGACCAATTCTTTTTGGTATAGTGTTTTGTGCATTCTTTCCATCTTCTTTTGATGCTTCCTGCATCAATAAATATTTTCCCCGTAGCATTCTTCAGTACTGCAACTCGAGGCTTGAATTCTTTCTTCAGTTCTTTCAGCTTGAGAAATCCTGAGCATGTTCTGGAAACCCTATGGGGCAGTTCTACTCTGTCACACAGGGTCCCTATGAGTTGGAAGGAGCCCTGGTGGCATAGTGGTTAAGAGCTCTGCTGCTAACCAAAAGATCAGTAGTTCAAATCCACCAGGCACTCTCTTGGAAGCCCTATGGGGCGGTTCTACTCTCTCCTATAAGGTTGCTATTCTGATTTGATGGCACCTACCAACAACAACATGACTCAGAATTGACTTGATGGCACATAACAACTACAACAACAACATAATGAAATGTATCAATATTTGGAAGATCTGTATAACTTGATGAACCAATAATCTCAAATCATCGAGGGTGCAATAAAATCATGCAGGGTTTTTAAAAGATTCAAAGTGCGAGACAGACCAATGGATATTAATGTAACAGAGTATGAAAAGTTCATCAACATGATTTCAGATTCCACATGGCACCTAAAGAAACTATCGTAGGTCAAGGTATTTAAATACTGCTTCCTTTTATCAACTACACATCTGTATGACCCAGATTTTCTTCATACACTTCAACCAAAACAAGGTATCACAACACACTGAATACAGAAAATAAATGAGCATTCGGCTGTCTTTGCTACCAGGCATTATATTAAAATATAAAGCAATGCCTTTCTTCCTGCTAAATTCTTTTTTTGTTTTAGAAAATACCTTCTTTTCACAAAAATGATTATATAAACATGCAATGGATTTATTATTTTCAAATAAAATAATTAGTATTTTAAACAATTCTCAGTTTTAATTTTTATATAAGTATTAATGGATATAATCTATATAAACAAAAGTTCTTTAAGATCATCAGTAATTTAAGAGTGTAAAGGGATCCTGAGACCCAGAAGTTTGTGAATCATTGATCTAATAGGCTGAATACAATAAATGACAATCAGAAACCTACTGCTGTATCTTGATATATACCGTACTCACTTTGAAGCTATTAAAATATCCTATTAGCCTACTAAAACCCCCCCAAAACCAAACCCGGTGCTTTCAACTCAATTCCAACTCAAAGCAACTCTACAGGACAGAGTAGAGCTGCCCCATAGGGTATCCAAGGAGTAGCTGGTGGATTCGAACTGCTGACCTTTTGGTTAGTAGCTGAGCTCTTAATGGCTGCGCCACAAGGGCTCCATACTAAGAAATTGTAATTGCAGAAATCATAAGATAAGTATTTCTATAAAAATAATGATACTATTAAACACAAATGTGTGTAATTATTTACTTAAAGTTTCAATTCCTCTTAGAGATATGAGAAAGTTTAAAGAAATCATTTTGTCTATATCCTATTTTACATTTCCTTCTCCATATACACAATATGATACACACAGAGTAAATTATTAGCAGAAAAAACTATATTATGGTTTTTAACTGGTTTGCTAATATGATTTACTAATTACACATAATGCAATTATAATGTGCAAGAAAATTATTGTGTGTAAATGACCCTTGGTATTCTGACCTCTGTTCAAATAACAAGAAATTCAGTTCCAATTTACTATTAGCATTTTTAAAAAAGCAACTTAACAATGATGAAGGAAATATAAATCTTTCTCTGTAAAACATTATCCATACAGTACCTTTTGTGTAGCTCTATGTTTTGAGGCAGGAAGTAGCTTCATAGTCTTCTGAGCGGTCACTCCTACCTAAGAAAACACACCAGCATTTGCTAAATGTTCTCTTATGCACTGCAATTTGAAGTTATTACATCAGATGTAAAAGAATCACCAGTTTCATATCACAGTGAGTCTTTTTTTTAAACTGCAATTAATGATGTAACTATTATTATCAATGACAAACTTATATTCTAATGAATTATGTCACAAAAGAGAGAATATAGGAAAATAACCAAAAATAGCAAAATATATCCAGAGAGTTGTCAAGCCAAAAATAATTATGTGGCATTACTGGTAAGGTGCTTCACAAAACAATACTTCTAGAAGCCTTTTTTATAAATTCATACTACTTGTTAAAGAGTTTTTTTAAGTGATTAAAAATCTTTGGAAATAGATTAGCTTTATTAAAAACGAAACAGAAAAATTTTGCTAAAGTACCAGACATGCTGATGACTTGATAACATCCAATCTAACTAATGGTAAAGATTATTTTACGTAAGGTAGGGAGGATGAAAACACCATGGCTTGTTCAGCAGGGAACTGTCACTAGTGGTATATACTTAGATGAGAAGTATAGGGCTATTGAGAGAGAAGCTGGAGAAAAAAAAGATTAGGAAAGAACTATGAAAGAACTTACATGTAATACAGATCTATGATTTTATTCTGCATTCTGGGGTGTAGTATTAACATTTAAGGTAATAATCTCTTTAGATTTGTATTTTTGGAATACCAGTCTAGCAAGTAATGCGAAGAATGGACTGAAGGTAGGTGAAACTGCAGGCCAGGAGCCCAGTTAGGAGGTTATTTCAATTATCCAAGCCAGAGAAGATGACAATCTGAACTGGGGTAATGGCCATGGGGGGAATGGGACAGATTGAAGAAACATTTAGAACATAAAAGCAGCAAGATATGGTGGCCAGTTCAACGTGTAAGAGATTAAGGTGAGAGTACCTAGCATGACTCCCAAATTTCTAGCTTGAGGGAAACTGACTGGGCAACCATTTGTACTATTAATCTAAATAGAGGAGATGGGAGAGACAGATAACGAATTCAGTCTTAGATCTATTTCGAGGAGGCTGAAAGAAATCCTGAGAGAAAATGTGGTGTAAGAGAAAGAAAAACTGTGGAATCCAAGACTTTGTTTCAAATAGAGACTCTCCATCATTTCTGGTATTAAGCAAACTGCTTACCTTCTCTAAGCCCCTGGATCCTCATCTGTTAAGACTATCCACTTTGCAGAATCTTTTATGAGGACTAAATATTTACGTAAAACTCTTAGAATGAACTAGATGATCACTAATGGGTTGCCACTGCTTTTCTTATGATCTGCCTGGTGCTGTCCGGCTCAAAGTTGGGACCATGGGTCTGGCGCTCGGGAGAAGGTGCGGGGTAGAGACAGATCAGGGAGCTTCAGGCCCACAGGGAGCCGCAGCCGGGAAGGCGGAGGAAAAGGGCCCTAAAGCGAAATCCGGGGAGAGCACCCTCAGCAGGCGCCAGGTCCGCGGGGGCGTGTGTCACTTCTTTCCAAGTCCCAGCGGACCGTCACCCACCAGCCGGACCTGCCCGCTCCCCGCGAGAGGGTCGCCGGGAGGGCGGTGCCCGGCCGGGCTCTTTCGCGCCCAGCCCGCGTCCGCACCGGGAGACCCGGACAGAGGTCTGTGGAAGAACGAATCCTCTCAGGGCGCGAAGCTCAGCCAGCGCGGCGCTTGCCCCACCCCCTCGGATTTACCTGTAAATAATCTGCTCGGTTTAAATTCAGATCCATGACGGCTGCACTGACGCGCCGGGCAGCGCCGGGCCAGAACAGGAAAGACAGGCGCTGCGGGCCCTCAGGCCTCGGACCCGGCGACGAAGGCCGCCCGCGTCCCCCTCTGAGGTGCAAGCCCACGTACCGCGGCCTCCGGCGGGGGATGCAGGGGTAGGGCGTCGGGGCAGCAGCGTCGGTCGTGACGTCAGTACGTTCACGTGAGTAGTCCCTGGACGAAAATACGCCCCGCCCACGCGCCCACAGCCCGCCTACTACCTTAACCTGCTCCAATCAGAGGCGGTGAGGAACGCAGGACACGGTCCAGGGGACCAAGGTAGGGCGGTTTCCAGGGAGACAAGAGACGCAGTCTTGGCTCCAGCCCTTTCCCTTTGCCCTGCTTTCCTAGCTCTTTCCCTCAGAGCATGCCTCCTGCTGTGTGGAGCTCAGGTTTGAGTCCCCGGTCGACTCTAACCTACTTCACTTCGTTAGTGCGAAGGGAAGAATTCGGCTCCACCGTTATAAGCGTTAGCTTACAATAGCAGTTCTCAAAATTCTGCCCTCAGGGCTTTTTTACAAAACCCTTAAAACTATTGAGGACCCCAAAGAATTTTTGTTCATGTGAGTTTTCTACTGATATTTACTGTATTAGAAATTAGAGCTGAAAAATTTTTTAATTCATTAAAAATAAACCCATTGCATAGATTACATTTTAATGAAAAATACAGTTTCCAAAATAAAAAGAATGGCGTTGTTTGCCTCTATTTATTGTTTGCCTTAGTAGTAGACAGCAGGAGTCCCAGATCTGCTTCTGCATTCTATCTATTGCTATTTGTTATTTTTGTTGAAGTATATGGAGAAAATTTGGTCCAAACTAGTCAAGTAGTCGTTTTTGAAAGGTTAGTTGCAATACGGAGTCTGGCTTCATGATACAGTATCAAAAAATCCTATTTGTTAAAACCGCCACAAATCTCATCAGAAAATTCTTGAAGCATGGGAAAGCTGTCAAACTCATATGGTAGATACAAATTTTCCAAAATTCTAATTTATACTTGAAAACCCGAATTTTAAGCATGGGCGACAAATGTCAGTTGTTTTCCTTGAGCCGATAGGTTCCTTCTTGAATTAATGAGAAAACGTATGCTAAATAACAAGTCCAAATAATCTTAGTTTGTCAGTCGTTCTTTGAAATAAAACTAATGTTCCATGAAAACAGCAGAGTTCTGCTAGCAACTCATATAATCACACAAGTGCATTTCCTTGAGACAATGTACTTCAGTATTCAGCAGAAGTGCTTTATGCGTACTTCCCATGTCATCCCACAATATTAAAAAAAAAAAAAGACATGTACTCAAATTGAGGCTTAAAGTTAACAATCTTTACTGCTCCATGAAGGCCATGTTCATATAAAACCTTATTTGGTTTCCTGCCAGTGTGTGGCATGAAGGATACAGTGCCTACTAATACAGTTTGGAGACATCGTCTTGATTCATACTTAGGCGCCAGCAGTCTTAACCTCCATTGCTTTTGTACCATCAGTGCAAATGTCAACACAGCGAAAAAGGCAAATAATGTCTTTGTGTTACTATGAAGATAGTTTCAAAATTGCAGACCCCAGAAAAGGCCTAAGAGAACCCCAGGGGTCTGCAGACTACACTTTGAACATCACTGGCCTTTTTTTTTTTTATAGTGACCTAGAATCTGACTGAGAGCTGACATTCCTTGACTCACTTTTGTCAATTCTTCCTTAGTTCACAACGCGATCTGCCTGTCAAAATTCAGATGAATATGATAGAGCCCTTTTCCTGATTTCTGTGATCTACTACAGAGGAGGGTTCACAAATGATTGTGAAACAACACAAGAAGAATTAAATCCCTGAGAAAAAGTGAAATTAGGAAGAGAACTGAATTCCTGCAGAAGGATCTGAGAAGATTTTTGCCTAGGGTTTTTCCAGGGTGTTCTGGCCAATTCCTTTTCTGAGGCTAAAATAACAGACAACAATACATGAGGATGGGTTACCTGTTCAGCAATTTGGGGAAAATACATCTATCAATTTAGACTTTACAGAAAAATACTTATCAGAGAAATTTTAGAAGTTAATAGAGAAGTAAAACCATACAGGAGATCAGAGGAAATAAAATTGTGTAGAATTTTATAGAATTTAATATGTTGGAAGGGAATTGTCTCGTCTCAGAGGGAATACAAGAAACCACAAACAAAATCAGATATGAGAAGTAATGATGAATCATTTCTATGTCACAAAAATAAAAAAAAAATTAACAAAAATTTGGGAAAACATTTACAAAGAGTTAACTTCTTTAAACAAATTAATAAAATTAAGAAATACTATGACTCCAATAAATGAACAGGTAACGATATGAATAGACAGTTCACAAAAGAGGTGACTACTGAACAAACATGTAGAAAACTACTACTCTCACTGTAATCAATCATATCAAAGCAGGATGTCTTTCTATTTTGCCTTTCAAATTGGAATGTAGGTTTAA
Source organism: Elephas maximus indicus (assembly GCF_024166365.1). Lineage (NCBI taxonomy): Eukaryota > Metazoa > Chordata > Mammalia > Proboscidea > Elephantidae > Elephas > Elephas maximus. The sequence goes on along the minus strand of NC_064823.1, from coordinate 25,338,088 downwards.
ATGATAACACTGTATGCTGTAAGACACACTCATCAACTGCTTGTGATGGCATAAACTAGTAATAAAACCTTTTTCAAAGTCACTTTAGCAATAGGCATGGCAACCTATAAACCTAACCTTTTACCCCATAAACCTAACTCTGAATATTTAGTCTATGAAAACAACAGGAAGTAGTTAAGAAGTCATAATTGAAACAATCTTTAAATTAGGGACCTAACTGTCCAATAATGGGGGAATGGTGCATCGACTCTGTGGACTATATACAAGTGAAAATAATGAAGGCTGTATAGCAATGTGAAAAGCATTCCAGTTATACGGATAAGTTAAAAGGCAGGAAATAAAATGGTGTGTATACTATGACCACAATTACGTGAAAGGACTGTTGAGAAATACATTAGGAAGTTTTAGTTGGTTATTAATTGAAAGATTATGGGCTTTCACCCCCTATTTTTTCTGTTTCCATAAAATGCTTGCATAATTTGTAATAAAAATTTCCATTTTTTTATTTTTTTTATTAACTTTTATTAAAGTTTCAAGTGAACGTTTACAAATCCAATCAGTCTGTCACATATAAGTTCACATACATCTCACTCCCTACTCCCACTTGCTCTCCCCTTCTTGAGTCAGCCCTTTCAGTCTCTCCTTTCGTGACAATTTTGCCCGCTTCTCTCTCTCTCTCTCCTCCCATCTCCACTCCAGACAAGAGTTGCCAACACAATCTCAAGTGTCCACCTGCTATAATTAGCTAACTCTTCATCAGCGTCTCTCTCCCACCCGCTGACCAGTCCCTTTCATGTCTGATGAGTTGTCTTCAGGAATGGTTCCTGTCCTGTGCCAACAGAAGGTCTGGGGACCATGGCTGCCGGGATTCCTCTAGTCTCATTCAGACCATTAAGTTTGGTCTTTTTATGAGAATTTGGGGTCTGTATCCCACTGATCTCCTGCTCCCTCAGGGGTCCTCTGCTGTGCTCCCTGTCAGGGCAGACGTCGATTGTGGCCGGGCACCAACTAGTTCTTCTGGTCTCAGGATGATGTAGGTCTCTGGTTCATGTGGCCCTTTCTGTCTCTTGGGCTCTTAGTTGTCGTGTGGCCTTGGTGTTCTTCATTTTCCTTTGCTCCAGGTGGGTTGAGACCAATTGATGCATCTTAGATGGCCGCTTGTTAGCATTTAAGACCCCAGACGCCACATTTCAAAGTGGGATGCAGAATGATTTCATAATAGAATTATTTTGCCAATTGACTTAGAAGTCCCTGCAAACCATGTTCCCCAGACCCCCGCCCTTGCTCCGCTGACTTTTGAAGCATTCATTTTATCCCGGAAACTTCTTTGCATTTGGTCCAGTCCAATTGAGCTGACCTTCCATGTATTGAGTGTTGTCTTTCCCTTCACCTAAAGCATTTCTTATCTACCGATTAATCAATAAAAAACCCTCTCCGACCCTCCCTCCCTCCCCCCCTCGTAACCACAAAAGTATGTGTTCTTCTCACGTTTACTATTACTCAAGATCTTATAATAGTGGTCTTATACAATATTCGTCCTTTTGCCTCTGACTGATTTCGCTCAGCATAATGCCTTCCAGGTTCCTCCATGTTATGAAATGTTTCACAGATTCGTCACTGTTCTTTATCGATGCGTAGTATTCCATTGTGTGAATATACCACAATTTATTTACCCATTCATCCGTTGATGGACACCTTGGTTGCTTCCAACTTTTTGCTATTGTAAACAGAGCTGCAATAAACATGGGTGTGCATATATCTGTTTGTATGAAGGCTCTTGTATCTCTAGGGTATATTCCCAGGAGTGGGATTTCAGGGTTGTATGGTAGTTCTATTTCTAACTGTTTAAGATAACGCCAGATAGATTTCCAAAGTGGTTGTACCATTTTACATTCCCACCAGCAGTGTATAAGAGTTCCAATGTCTCCGCAGCCTCTCCAACATTTATTATTTTGTGTTTTTTGGATTAATGCCAGCCTTGCCGGTGTGAAATGGAATCTCATCGTAGTTTTAATTTGCATTTCTGTAATGGCTAATGATCGTGAGCATTTTCTCATGTATCTGTTGGCTGCCTGAATATCTTCTTTAGTGAAATGTGTGTTCATATCCTTTGCCCACTTCTTGATTGGGTTGTTTGTCTTTTTGTGGTTGAGTTTTGACAGAATCATGTAGATTTTAGAGATCAGGCGCTGGTCGGAGATGTCATAGCTGAAAATTCTTTCCCAGTCTGTAGGTGGTCTTTTTACTCTTTTGGTGAAGTCTTTAGATGAGCATAGGTGTTTGATTTTTAGGAGCTCCCAGTTATCTGGTTTCTCTTCATCATTTTTGGTAATGTTTTGTATTCTGTTTATGCCTTGTATTAGGGCTCCTAGGGTTGTTCCAATTTTTTCTTCCATGATCTTTATCGTTTTAGTCTTTATGTTTAGGTCTTTGATCCACTTGGAGTTAGTTTTTGTGCATGGTGTAAGGTATGGGTCCTGTTTCATTTTTTTGCAAATGAATATCCAGTTATGCCAGCACCATTTGTTAAAAAGGCTTTCTTTTCCCCAATTAATTGACACTGGTCCTTTGTCAAATATCAGCTGCTCATACGTGGATGGATCTATGTCTGGGTTCTCAATTCTGTTCCATTGGTCTATGTGCCTGTTGTTGTGCCAGTACCAGGCTGTTTTGACTACTGTGGCTGTATCTGGTTCTGAAATCAGGTAAAGTGAGGCCTCCGACTTTCTTCTTCTTTTTCAGTAGTGCTTTGCTTATCCAGGGCTTCTTTCCCTTCCATATGAAATGGGTGATTTGTTTCTCTATCTCCTTAAAATATGACATTGGAATTTGGATCGGAAGTGCGTTAAATGTATAGATGGCTTTTGGTAGAATAGACATTTTTACAATGTTAAGTCTTCCTATCCATGAGCAAGGTATGTTTTTCCACTTAAGTATGTCCTTTTGAATTTCTTAGAGTAGAGCTTTGTAGTTTTCTTTGTATAGGTCTTTTACATCCTTGGTAAGATTTATTCCTAAGTATCTTATCTTCTTGGGGGCTACTGTGAATGGTATTGATTTGGTGATTTCCCCTTCGGTGTTCTTTTTGTTGATATAGAGGAATCCAAGTGATTTTTGTATGTTTATTTTATAACCTGAGACTCTGCCAAACTCTTCTATTAGTTTCAGTAGTTTTCTGGAGGATTCCTTAGGGTTTTCTGTGTATATAATCATGTCATCTGCAAATAGTGATAACTTTACTTCTTCCTTGCCAATCCGGATATCTTTTATTTCTTTGTCTAGCCTAATTGCCCTGGCTAGGACTTCTAGCACGATGTTGAATAAGAGCGGTGATAAAGGGCATCCTTGTCTGGTTCCCGTTCTCAAGGGAAATGCTTTCAGGTTCTCTCCATTTAGAGTGATATTGGCTGTGGGCTCTGCATAGATGCCCTTTATTATGTTGAGGAATTTTCCTTCAATTCCTATTTTGGTAAGAGTTTTTATCATAAATGAGTGTTGGACTTTGTCAAATGCCTTTTCTGCATCAATTGATAAGATCATGTGGTTTTTGTCTTTTGTTTTATTTATGTGATGGATTACATTAATGGTTTTTCTGATATTAAACCAGCCTTGCATACCTGGTATAAATCCCACTTGATCATGGTGAATTATTTTTTTGATGTGTTGTTGGATTCTATTGGCTAGAATTTTGTTGAGGATTTTTGCATCTATGTTCATGAGGGATATAGGTCTATAATTTTCTTTTTTTGTAATGTCTTTACCTGGTTTTGGTATCAGGGAGATGGTGGGTTCATAGAATGAGTTGGGTAGTATTCCGTCATTTTCTATGCTTTGGAATACCTTCAGAAGTAGTCGTGTTAACTCTTCTCTGAATGTTTTGTAGAACTCTGCAGTGAAGCCGTCCGGGCCAGGGCTTTTTTTTGTTGGGAGTTTTTTGATTACCGTTTCAATCTCTTTTTTTGTTATGGGTCTATTTAGTTGTTCTACTTCTGAATGTGTTAGTTTAGGTAGGTAGTGTTTTTCCAGGAATTCATCCATTTCTTCTAGGTTTTCAAATTTGTTAGAGTACAATTTTTCATAATAATCTGAAATGATTCTTTTAATTTCATTTGGTTCTGTTGTGATGTGGTCCTTCTCGTTTCTTATTCGGGTTATTTGTTTCCTGTATTTCTTTAGTCAGTCAGGCCAATGGTTTATCAATTTTGTTAATTTTTTCAAAGAACCAGCTTTTGGCTTTGTTAATTCTTTCAATTGTTTTTCTGTTCTCTAATTCATTTAGTTCAGCTCTAATTTTTATTATTTGTTTTCTTCTGGTGCCTGATGGATTCTTTTGTTGCTCACTTTCTATTTGTTCACGTTGTAGGGACAGTTCTCTGATTTTGGCTCTTTCTTCTTTTTGTATGTGTGCATTTATTGATATAAATTGGCCTCTGAGCACTGCTTTTGCTGTGTCCCAGAGGTTTTGATAGGAAGTATTTTCATTCTCGTTGCTTTCTATGAATTTCCTTATTCCCTCCTTGAAGTCTTCTATAACCCAGTCTTTTTTCAGGAGGGTATTGTTCAGTTTCCAAGTATTTGATTTCTTTTCCCTAGTTTTTCTGTTATTGATCTCTAGTTTTATTGCCTTGTGGTCTGAGAAGATGCTTTGTAATATTTCGATGTTTTGGACTCTGCAAAGGTTTGTTTTATGACCTAATATGTGGTCTATTCTAGAGAATGTTCCATGTGCGCTAGAAAAAAAAGTATATTTTGCAGCAGTTGGGTGGAGAGTTCTGTATAAGTCAATGAGGTCAAGTTGGTTGATTGTTGTAATTAGGTCTTCCGTGTCTCTATTGAGCTTCTTACTGGATGTCCTGTCTTTCTCCGAAAGTGGTGTGTTGAAGTCTCCTACTATAATTGTGGAGGTGTCTATCTCACTTTTCAGTTCTGTTAAAATTTGATTTATGTATCTTGCAGCCCTATCATTGGGTTCATAAATATTTAATATGGTTATGTCTTCCTGATCAATTGTCCTTTTTATCATTATGTAGTGTCCTTCTTTATCCTTTGTGGTGGATTTAAGTCTAAAGTCTATTTTGTCAGAAATTAATATTGCTACTCCTCTTCTTTTTTGCTTATTGTTTGCTTGATATATTTTTTTCCATCCTTTGAGTTTTAGTTTGTTTGTGTCTCTAAGTCTAAGGTGTGTCTCTTGTAGGCAGCATATAGATGGATCGTGGTTCTTTATCCAGTCTGTGACTCTCTGTCTCTTTATTGGTGCATTTAGTCCATTTACATTCAGCGTAATTATAGATAAATAAGTTTTTAGTGCTGTCATTTTGATGCCTTTTTATGTGTGTTGTTGACAATTTCATTTTTCCACATACTTTTTTGTGTCGAGGCGTTTTTCTTAGTAAATTGTGAGATCCTCATTTTCATAGTGTTTGACTTTATGTTAGTTGAGTCGTTACATGTTTCTTGGTTTTTATCTTGAGTTATAGAGTTGTTATACCTTTTTGTGGTTACCTTATTATTTACCCCTATTTTTCTAAGTAAAAACCTAACTTGTATTGTTCTATATCGCCTTGTATCACTCTCCATGTGGCAGTTCAATGCCTCCTGTATTTAGTCCCTCTTTTTGATTATTTTGATCTTTTACCTATTGACTTCCATGATTCCCTGTTATGTGTATTTTTTTTTAATTAATCTTAATTTGTTTGTTTTTGTGATTTCCCTATTTGAGTTGATATCAGGACGTTCTGTTTTGTGACCTTGTGTTGTGCTGATATCTGATATTATTGGTTCTCTGACCAAACAATATCCTTTAGTATTTCTTGTAGTTTTGGTTTGGTTTTTGCAAATTCTCTAAACTTGTGTTTATCTGTAAATATCTTAATTTCGCCTTCATATTTCAGAGAGACTTTTGCTGGATATATGATCCTTGGCTGGCAGTTTTTCTCCTTGAGTGTTCTGTATATGTCGTCCCATTCCCTTCTTGCCTGCATGGTTTCTGCTGAGTAGTCTGAACTTATTCTTATTGATTCTCCCTTGAAGGAAACCTTTCTTTTCTCCCTGGCTCCTTTTAAAATTTTCTGTTTATCTTTGGTTTTGGCGAGTTTGATGATAATATGTCTTGGTGTTTTTCTTTTTGGATCAATCTTAAATGGGGTTCGATGAGCATCTTGGATAGATATCCTTTCTTCTTTCATGATGTCAGGGAAGTTTTGTGTCAGGAGTTCTTCAACTATTTTCTCTGTGTTTTCTGTCCCTCCTCCCTGTTCTGGGACTCCAATCACCCGCAGGTTATCCTTCTTGATAGAGTCCCACATGATTCTTAGGGTTTCTTCATTTTTTTATATTCTTTTATCTGATTTTTTTTCAGCTATGTTAGTGTTGATTCCCTGGTCCTCCAGATGTCCCAGTCTGCATTCTAATTGCTCGAGTCTGCTCCTCTGACTTCCTATTGCGTTGTCTAATTCTGTAATTTTATTGTTAATCTTTTGGATTTCTACATGCTGTCTCTCTATGGATTCTTGCAGCTTATTAATTTTTCCACCATGTTCTTGAATAATCTTTTTGAGTTCTTCAACAGTTTTATCAGTGTGTTCCTTGGCTTTTTCTGCAGTTTGCCTTATTTCATTTGTGATGTCTTGAAGCATTCTGTAAATTAGTTTTTTATATTCTGTATCTGATAATTCCAGGATTGTATCTTCATTTGGGAAAGATTTTGATTCTTTTGTTTGGGGGGTTGTAGAAGCTGTCATGGTCTGCTTCTTTAAGTGGTTTGATATGGATTGTTGTCTCCGAGCCATCACTGGGAAACTAGTTTTTCCAGAAAATCCACTGCGTCCGGTCCAAATCCTGGCAGGATGGTTCCCTGGCTGGGACGCTGCTCTTCCTGCTCCAAGACCAGTCACTGCCTCCCGGGGACTTCTTCTACCGGCTGCGTCCCACGCCGCCCGTGGAACCGGCTGGTCCCCCTCCTGGGGTTAGTTCAGGGGGGTGGAGCAGCTCTCTGTGCTTGTGCCGTACCTGACTGGTACGCTGGCTCCAGGCTCTGAAAACAATTGCTGCTTCCCTGTATTAGTTCGTTCTCCATCTCTAAATCTGTGTTTTTTGTTCAGGGTTCGTATATTGTTAGGTATGTGATCGATTCACTTGTTTTTCCGTGTCTTTGTTGTAAGAGGGCTCCGAGGTAGTGTCTGCCTAGTCCGCCATCTTCAAAATTTCCATTTTAAAAACAAAATTTTTTAACAACGTTAATAACTAAGAGATTGTAAGAATCAGCTATTTAACTCAGCGCATAGCTGCCATAGTAGGTGCCTCACTCTCCTGGTGATTGCAACATGCTGGTAAAGTGTGATCTAAGACAGATGGTACCAAAGCCTCCCACTATTTTCTGGTTTACCTGCTCAGGTACTAGCAATGCATGTTAACAAATTAAGGGAACTGGTACTCAGATCATTACTATTATGTATTTGCATTATAACAAACCAACCATCAAAATACTGAAAACCTGGTGAAGTGGGCAGACATTATTTTTTTGAAAATTACACTTGGGGAGTATGATGAGTATCCCACGGCTGGATAAAATCTTAGGAACCCTCTAATCCCATGCTGGTTTTTTGTTTTTTTGATTCATAAACTCCTTTCTTAGGAATATATAATCTCTTGAGGCTCTTAGGAATTTTTAAAATTATGTCATTTTATTACTGTCTGTGATAGATAATTTTAAAGGAAAAGTATTTTGAGATTGCTATATTAGTTAAGAGAGATAGGTAGCTAGCTGCCACCCAGACAACTCCGACTCATGGTAACCTTGCGTACAACAAAACAAAACATTGCCTGCTCCTGCATCATCCTCATAATTGCCAGCACTTGGAGTTCATCGTTGCAGCTATCGTGTCAGTTTATCTCACTGAGGATTTTCCTTGCTAGCCCTCTGCTTCACCAAACATGATGTCCTCCTCCAGGGACTGAGCCCTCCTGATGATGTGTCCAAAGCAAGCAAGTCAGACAATGTTCTGTTGTGATCCACAAGGTTTTCATTGGCTAATTTTCAGAAGTAGAATGCCAGGTCTTTCTTCCTAGTCTGTGTTAGTCTGGAAGTTCTGCTGAAACTGATATTTGAAACACCAGCGGCATAGTTTCCAGCATCATAGCAACATACAAGCCACCACAGTAGGACAAACTGACAGACGAGTGGTGGATTATTTTGGTAGCATTATAAAAAATCCATCTTTATACAATCTTTACAATATTTGTAATAAAAACATATTGGCCAAGTTAGTTTTCCATTTAACAAGTGAAGCCCATGTTTATTTTACTTTAAATTCATTATTAAAAAAAAAAGTAAGAGTTTGTTTTAAAAATCAAATTTATTTTAAAACACTGAAGTAAAGCTATGTTATGGCATTAAAAATGGACAAAAAGATCTTGCCTAATATATTTGGAATTATTTCATTTTGTATATAAAAAGGCAAGTGATTTATTATGTATTTTAAATGTTGTATTTTTTTCCTAAATGATTAGCAAAAGTTTCAAACTACTAATTTTAATGATTTCTCAAATCATGAGTAGGTATGGGGCCTTTTATTTACAACAAATGAAATGTCAATTCAGATAAAATTGTCTCTATATTTTATCTTTTAAACATGATTTAAGGTACCGGAAACATCTTGGTGGGCTACGTAAAAATTAAGAGGACGACTACATCTCAGATTTGATGTAGATCTCCTTGAGACAAACTTGCAAAATTATCATGCTCCTCAGTAACTTGTAGCCTTATGTTGTAGTCTTAAAGCAACCATTATGTGTATAAATTAAACAAGTTATGACTAGGATAAAAGCAATTTAAATTGCATTAAAGTTAAAACCATCAATGTAGCTAGTGGTGGTTTGTTGAGTGACTGAGTCAAAAGTATACATGTTGGTCTCCATTCACATGTGTCCTTGGTACAAACTGATAAACTCTCAAAATCTTATTTTTATATTAAAAAAATAAAGATTTTAGATTGATTTAAGAGGAGGAGAGAGAAAAAAAAGAAATGGAAAGAGTGTTACCACCTTGGATGATGATATCAATGCCATGAAACATCTCTATCACCCCCAGGGACCAAGAAAGAACCTCTGCTGAAACATAACCTTGTTTGATTAAATAACCAAGCCCAGAGAAGCTACATGACTTGTCCCAGCCCACACAATCAGCAGTTATGGTGGCTGAGTTCTCTTTACCCACAATTTGCCTTTCTATTGACAAAAACTGCTTTCATTTGGCTTAGGCATTTGAAATATAAATCTATTGGACATGATTAGGTAAGATAGTTATCTTAAATTATACTAAATTGGCTTTTAATAATCACAGCATCTTCATGTCATTTCTAAGTTTTTTTCTGACTGATGATATTGAGCTTCTCCATTGTCTTTCCACAGAGGTAGTCAGTTTGATTCCTGTGCTTTCCATCTGAGGAGTCGTTAGTCTTACAAAATAGTATCATTTCATCTCCGGTGCCATTTCTATCACCAAGGCAATATTTTCCAACTACGGATCCTTCTTCTTTGTTTCCAACTTTCACATTCCAATCAGCAGTAGTTATAAACGCATTTTAAGAAAATATTGGATTTTTCCTTGTTCTATGTTACTATAATATGAACATACAGTAACATATAATAAGGAAAAATTCAGCATTTTATTAAGTTCTGAGGCATAACATAAAATATTTAACCATAAAATACATAAACTTAGAAAAATGTTTAAGACAAAATACTACTAAAAAACCCACCCAGTGCCATTGAGTTGATTCCGACTCATAGCGACCCTATACTATTATATATATAAAAAAAATACTATTATACTATGATCAAAATACTATTAGCATAACACAAAAGCTAATGAAATATTCCACAACGGTAGCAAAAAATATATAATTTTTTGTTTAATTTTTTAACTCACAAAAAGGTAGAAATTAAGAAATAGCTAATTTTTAAAGAGCTTTCTGTAGTTCCACTTAATGTTCCATTTTGTCTTCACATTTGAAAACCTTCCTCATGATAATGATTTTAAAGCATCATGTATTTAATTGGTTTTCAGGATCTATAAAACTCTCTTTGAGCTATGATCATAATTTGTGTAAGTAAGTAAGACTTCACAGGAATGGGCTGAAGAGAATCAAGATGCTAAACATAACTGTATGAGAGATTCAAAACTAGCTGGTTAAAAATAATACTTGGAATGTTTTATGTCTGTAAAGAGACAAGGGAACTTGCTGGCTTGTATCCCCTTTCCTATCAAAGTTGTGATTGTTGTGACTATTACCAGTATGCCGCTTAGTTATACAATGAGTCAAACACAGATAGGCCAAAATTGATTTTTGTGTGTAAAGAGGAACTGAAATGCTTTAATAAGATGAAAGTTGTCAATCACTGTGGGCAATGATAGCAAGAGAAGCCTCAAAGGGAAATGAAATACAGCTGGTGATGCCTGACTCTTTCCAGGTACAGAGTCACTGCTCTTTCCTTCTTCCCATAGCATACCCTCCAAAACTCAGAATGGAGATAACAGGGCAAGATATAAAGTCAGTTACTGATATTTAACCTAGCATTGAAACATCAGAGGCAGACGTTAGGATGTTATAACAAATTAACGACCCTGCATAGCCCCCAACTTTAAAAAAAATTTGCCACCCCACTGACTAAATTCACATTACTGATCAGCAACAAATGAAAGTTTAAGACAGGAAGCAAACAATATACTTTAGAAAAATCTTTAATGTGTTGTTTTGAACATTCTATGAAACTTAAATATGTAATGTAATTATATTATCTATTAACGCATTTCATTGTTAAATTCTTCACTCAAGGCTCAATGGTTTTATGATGATCAGTGATGCTAAAGCATTCTCAGACTGTCTCACCAAATCATACCTGGTTTTAAAACTTCTTCAGTATCTTAAAAAAGAACTTTTGAACACTTGGACAAGGGAAGGTATGCTACATAGACATGGCTTTTTTGTTTTTATTTGTATTTTGTTGGCAGTTCAGCTCAGTTGGTTTCAACAATATTTATTGAGCACCTACTATGTACCAGGCACTGTACTAGAAGATGGGGACACAAAGATGAGTAAGACATGGTCCCTGCCCTCAAGGAGCTTACAGTCTCTCGGGAACAAACAGGTAGTGCAAATACTTAAAGTTTATTCTACAATGGACAAAAATGTCAGTAATGTAGTAAATATCAGGCCTTTAAATATAATGGTATATCATTGTTCATAATGTCAAGGCAGACAATTAAAATGAACACCATTTTTCATGTGACAAAACAGTAAAATCATTAAGACCTAGCTTTGAGATTCACATGATAAAGTACTAAGAATTTACACCACGGTTTTCAAGTATTCCATACTTAGAAATATTATTGCCCACATTTGTGCTATAGTCAAGGTCATAATTGCAGGTTACTGCATCATTCACATCTTAGCATGCTGGGGTTCAGTTTCTCGCTGAGTTTATGAATTAGAATGGCTAACTCCTCAGTTGCTTGGCTCTTGTCCTCCAAAAGTTCATAACGAAGACTGGAAATATCTTGCTTGATTTCTTTTAATTCACCTATAGTATTGTGTATTAAAACATAAAATTAGTACCTTGCCCTTTGGATTTAGGAAAAAAAGGAGCGAAATTCATGTAATATAAATACAGTTGCTTCATAAAATCTTCAAGGTATCTATATCAGTTTTATAAAAATGCTTTCAGAAACACTTGTCTTTAAAACTATACTGACATTTGAAAACAGCTATAAAAATAGTTATGTTTTAATGGTAAAAACTGGGTTAACGTATTGACCCAATTCATTGTATTGATCATTCAAGTTTTAACAGAGGGTGATTTCTCAGGTAACTGACCCCCAACCAGGTTATCTCCTTTCTGTCTACAGGGAGTCCGTTTGGCTCCCTCAGGCATAAGGGCTGAGACCTATCTTTCACCTCCCAATGCCAGGTTACAAAGGGATCCTAGGAAAACTGAAATTTACTGAAAATGAATCAATCTATTTAACAAATACTAATGACATAAAAAAATAGAAGAAATAAATTCTAAGTCAAGTTTTGAAGGAAGGGAAAAGAGTTGGCGTGTTTATTGGGGCGGGGGGGGATGGTAATGAACAAAAGCATGGAGCCAAGGGAGAAATAGATTAGTTTTGCCAGCACAGAGGATCTATGTAACAAGCAATGATGAGTTTGAGGAGTTTAGGTATGATACTGCTAGCAATATGTAACACCAAGCTCTTGAAGAGGATAGATGTTTGACTATTCAAACACCACTGCTGTCATAATTCAGTTCTAGCAGCTTGCAAATGACTGTAGTGTAGATAAGCCATTGATCTTCAGAAGTGAACAGTGGGGTAAAAATTTACCTTGAATCCAAACAATGATTCTTCAAGTCATGGTAAGTTGGCTTAGCTTTTTATAATAGCATAAATAGCATGTAAAACACACTTCTTATGGTATTTCCTGGTATCTTTATGATGCCTTAAATATAATTTCTATGTTCTGTTTTATAAGAGTCAGAACCTTTTTATTTTAAGGAATTCTAACTCTTCCTCAAAGAGGCACAAAAACACTTGTGGATTCTTTTTGTGGCAAAAAAAAAAAAAAAAAAAAAAAAAGTATTTTCCCTTTCATGTATGGGAATATAAAGGTAACTGTTGTTTCAATTATTAGTTGTCATTGAGCCAGCTCCTACTCATGGCAACCCCATGTAAAACAGAATGAACTGTTGCCTGGTCATGTACCATCTTCAGGATAGTTGCTATGTTTGAGTCCATCATTGTGGTTATTCTGTGTTTTGAGTGCCTTCCAACCTAGGGGTCTCATCTTCTAGTACTGTACTGAACAATATTCTGTTGTGATCCATGGGGTTTTCACTGGTTAATTTTCAGAAATAGATTATCAGGCCTTTCCTCCTATTCCGTCTTAGTCTGGAAGCTCTGCTGAAACCTGTCCACCATGGGAGACCTGATGGTATTTGAAATACCGGTGGCATAGCTTCCAGCATCTTCGCAACATGCAAGCAACCATAGTATGACAAACTGACAGAGAGATGGTGGGTAGGGGAATAAATTGATCTAATTTGAAATCACAAGATCAGCCTTTGGAGGAAGAAGTGACTTCTCACTCTATTCAGTTCCATACTTAGACCATAAGTCCAGTGGTCTCCCCTTCACCTTCCTATTATCATACCCTATTTCCTTGTTCTTGAGTCATGGGAGACCACACATTAATACAATACAGAAAACACGAGTTAGTTTCTTTGAGCTTCAATTTCCTTATTTATTAAATGAGGAGGTTAAGCTACATGAGCTACTTTATTATAGTTATAACTTTGTTCAAAACTCCAAATGCTCATTAATTCATTTCTTCTTTTATACAAGGGCCTAGAAGATGCTCCTTGTTTTCTATGATGTTATGGCTGTCCCATTCCCATTTAATCACTTAGTTTTTTCAGGGAGGTTATGGTACAACTGATCAGATTTCTATTTTCTAAATTACAACCTCGTTCCAATCCTGTCTCCCTAACTGGATTTTTGTTCGTTCTCAAACTCCTCAATCACACCTTCACAGATGTCTTTGTACATACACACACTGTATTTTTACACAATAAATGCATGCATTACACATTTTTTGCCAACTGTGCAACCCTCCTGTGCATGATTTTCCTAAGCGCACTATGCCAATTTTTCCTTACACGTTGCTGACTTCAATTCTTATTTCTGATTACATGGGAACTTCACTCAAGATAAGTATTATCAACTTAATAAAAAAAAATGCACAATTTTGATTGTTTATTTTCTGTTTACTGGAGGGACTACCAAACTCAATCCATGACTTCTTGACCATGGCATATACCTTTATTATACAATTATGATCAAAAGTAATACTCTCAGAGAATGTTTATACAAATAAGCAGGAGATTAAAGAAAATGAACAGAATGAAAGAAAACAGAAAGTTATGATTTACCTGTAATATGGGAGGATGGGTGAATGAGGCCGAAATTCACTTCTGGAAATTTCAAAAGACACGTGCAATATATGCACGGGGTGCTCTGCCAGAACTGTTTTACTTAATTTCATCATTTCTGCCCATTATACGTGTGGGCACGTTATTTACATGGGTGCATTATTTGCAAAAAAATGGCACTATCAGATTGACTCATTTGCAATGGATTCCATGTGTTAATCACAGCTCATCTTTAAATCTCCAAAGCCCATTAACATTTTTACTAAGTCTAGTCCTTTCTTCTCTTACCAGTACACTTAGATCTAGTGGTGTACCATTGGTGTTTGTAGTGAGTTGAATGGTGATCTTCAAAAAGATATTTCATGCCCCAAAACTTTTGAGTGTGACTTTACTTGGAAAAAGGATCTTTGCAGATGTAGTTAAGGATCTTTTGATAAGATCATTCTGGAATAGGGTGAGCCCTAAATCCACTGACAAGTATCCTTATAAGCAGGGATGGATTATACAATAAGAAAGCTACGCAAGGGCTTAATTGTGTTTACTCACTAATCTGTAGTACACAATTTCACTGTAGCTTGCTTACTGTAAGCCAGTGCCTACCATGCTTACTGGTCATTGTTCCCCACTTACAAGAGATGAAAAGGGGAGAAGACACAAAAAGAGAGTCATGTAAACTTGGAGGCAGAGATTGGAGCTATGCTGCCACAAGCCAAATAATGCTTGGAGCTACCAGAAGGTGGAAGAAGCAGGGAACAATTCTTCACCAGAGCCTTCAGAGAGAATATGGCCCTGCCAATACCTTGATTTGAGATTTCTGGTCTCCAGAACTGTGAGAAAATAAATTTCTGTTGTTTTAAGCCACAAAGCTTGTTGTAACTTGTTATGACATACCTAGAAACTAATACAGTGTTAGAAGCTACAGTTTAAATTTTGGGGATGGCTTATTTCTTCCAGGTTGGTTTCTTTTTCAGTTCTGAGCCTATGCTTTGGCCTAACCCCAGCCTTTGGTGAGAAATTTTTATGGTTCAGACATATAGTCTGCCCAGAATATGCCTAGAAAAATAGGTACACTTAAGTAAGGAGCCAAAGAGAAAATTGACAGGCAAAAGAGAAATACCAGACAAGAAAAATGGATTAGGGCTTTGTTTCTAGACAAGAAAGTAGAAGTTTTTCTAAAAGACATGTGGATTCTGAGTCAACTAGTATTTTACTTTTAGCACTGGAAAATTATCACTAATCTGAAATCAATGAAACAAAACTGATAGTACTGGCTACCTGATATAATGTTGTTACAGGGATTAAAATCTCCCAGAAAAATGACGTTCTTTACAACCTCAGAATCAGATGGTGCATTCTAGGCAGAGGTTAATTGCCTCTCGTTAACATTTTTCATAACTGTTTCTTTAAAAATAAAAGGTTTACAAATATAATCTTGAAGGAACCCAAATTGTAACCTGGGATTGGATTTTTACAGTATAATTCTTATGAAGCTTTCCAAGTTCATTAAGTTAGTTGTAAAAGAAAGTTTCTCAAACTAGAAATGCTTACCTTCATTAACTTCATCATTTTCCTTGTCTACTTGTGCTTTTAGAACATATCGCTTTATGAGTCTTTTCATTATCTGCTGTTGGGCAAAAAGAAAGGATTATATCACCAGTGATACAGCTAAGTAATCTGGATCCTATTCTCCAAAGAGGCTTACATACCTGCAAAACAAACAACTCAGGAGAGAGAAATTTCATTTAACTATTTATGAAGGTTTCAGAAGTTAACCTTTTTTTTGCTTTCTACTGAGACAGATTACATAAACCACAAACACGTTTTTTAACCTCAGAAATGGAAGAAACTTTTTAACAAGTTGGAAGATTTCAACTCAAGGTTTCTCTTAGAGGTAACTTCACACAACATTATTGCCTATAGACAGTACGTTTGTATTTTCTCACTATTTTTAAAAACATATAAGTCTATGCTCAATGCAGAGAATTTGGAAAATGTAGAAAAGAACAAAAGAAATAAGCAAAATCATCTATAATTCTATTACCTAAATATAATCACTGTTGTTATTTTGGCTTATGTCCTTCCAGTATCTTTTCTTTGCATTTTGCATATGTACTAATTACTACATGTATTACATTTTATGTTTTCTAAATATATAAAGAGCCCTGGTGATGCAGTGGTAAAGTGCTTGGCTGCTAACCGAGAGGTGAGAGGTTTGAACCCACCAACCACTCTGTGGGAGAAAGATGTGGCAGTCTGCTTCGGTAAAGATTATAGCCTTGGAACCTTATGGGGCAGTTCTACTCTGTCCTATAGGGCAGGTATGAATTGGAATCAACTCGATAGCAGTGGGTTTGGTTTGTGGCTTAGGAGGTGGGTAGCTTTAGACTTGATTTGGAGTCTTAAGTTTTTAAATAAAAATAACTATATCTTTAACACAAAAATAGATTTTTCTAATAACCAAAAGTCACTGGAAAGTTATGGAGTCTTGCCAAGATGTAAAGTAACCCTCCATTCAGCAGAAAAGTTCAAAATTGGATGATTAGTGGGAAATTATTGGGGAAAAACCCACTTTTATACATGTACAGACTGAGAGTTCTGCATGAACCCATTACATGAAGTTAAAAGACGAGCCAAAGAGTGGGAGAAGTTGTTTGCAATCTGTAACAACAAAGAATCAGTACCCAGGACATTACAGAATTTAGACACGTTACTAAAAAAAGTCAAACAGCCCAACAGAATTAGGCAAGGAAATTTAAATTCACAGATGAGGAAAACTGAGTGACTTTTCATTTTCAAACAAATGAAAAGATGTACAATTTGGTAATCATGGAAGGGTAAATTAAAACAACAAATACCAATTCACTCCCATCAGTCTGGTAAACATGTTTTCGTTTTGAAAAAAATGTCAAATTCACAAAATTGTAAACTAATTCATGTATATTCTTCCCCCAGATTTACCAACTTTAAGAATTTGCCACATTTGCTTTATCTCTCTGTATCTATTAATATTATGTTGTTGAACCACTTGAAAGTAACTTACAGACAACATTTTTTTTTAATCCCTAAATACTTCAGGGGACCTCTCCTAATAACAAGGTTATTCCTCTTACATAACTACAGTACAGTTATCAAACATAGAAAAATTAACAAAAACTATCTAATACACAGTCCATAATCAAATTTTGTCTATTGTTCCAGTACTGTATCATTTTCCCAAAGAATGATCATGTATTTCTTTTTGTATCTTTAATCTCTTTTAATCTGCCATAGTTCCTCAGCCTTTCTTTTTCTTTCATGATGTTGATATTTTCGAAGAGTACAGGACAGTTGTCTTGTAGTAGGAAAACATTTGTAAATCTGTTAGTACCAAGTACTTGTGAGAGGGTTGGGAAACTTACCCTGTTGCTGCTGGGGATACAAATTCATTAATCACTTCCAGGTATATAACCCAGAAAAAATATTAGAAAAGTGTGAAGGAGGCACTAGGATGTTCATTGCATCACTATTTAGAATGGTATAAAATGGAAAACTAAGCTACATATTTATCAATAGGGGGATGAATCAACAAAAAATGGTTTATTCAAACAATTGAACATTATCCAGAAGTTAAAATGAAACTAGATATACATGTATAAAGCTAGATTATTTTTAAAAAGCATAAAGTCAACAAAAGCAGAAAAATATATACTGTATTATATTACCTATATATATTTCAAAAACACACAAAACAAGTACTATTGTGACAAATAATGTATGTAATAAATGTATAAAAGTATACATGGAAAGAACACGGGTGAACTTTAAGATAGTAGAGATCTCTGGAGACAGAGGAAGGTTAATGTGATAGGGAAGGGTGTTTTAGTTGTTTCAGTAATGTTTTACTTAGAAAAATATCCAGAACAAATTTCAAGAATGTTAGCTTTATTAAATCAAGGTGGTAGTGGCACAGATGTCTAATAGAATATTTCAGGATATTTGTGGTATTTTTTGTTAGAATAACAAAATAATATAGGATATTTTTATTACTAAAATATAAAATATTATTAAATACAAAATAAAAATTATGATATTTTGAAATGGTTCATAATTAAAATTTAAAAATATAATAAAATGAAAAGCTATTAAAATATTCATATACAATAGGCTTTAAATGCTGCCTATTGTTGAGTGCCATCAAGTTGATTCTGACTCTTAGTGACCCCATGTTATAGGGTACAACTGCCCCATAAGGTTTTCTTGGCTGTAACTTTTATGGATATAGATTGCCAGGGCTTTCTCCCATGGAGCTGCTGGGTGGGTTCGAATCACCGACCTTTTGGTTAGCAGCCAAGCACAAAACCTTTGCACTACCAAGGCTCCTTTTAATGCTGCCTAGCAAATTGATACGGCTATTATTCAAATTTATGCACCAACCACTAAGGCCAAAGATGAACAAACTGAAGATTTTTACCGCTTCTGCAGTCTGAAAGTGATCGAACATGCAATCAGGATGCATTGATAATTACTGGTGATTGGAATGCGAAAGTTGGAAACAAAGAAGAAGGATCGGTAGTTGGGAAATATGGCCTTGGTGATAGAAACGATGCTGGAGATGGCATGATAGAATTTTACAAGACCAACGACTTCATTGCAAATACCTTTTTTCACCAACATAAATGGCAACTATACACATGGACCTCGCCAGACAGGATACACAGAAATCAAATCAACTACATCTGTGGAAAGAGATGATAGAAAAGCTCGATATTATCAGTCGAAACAAGGCCAGGGGCTGACTGTGGAACAGACTATCGATTGCTCATATGCAAGTTCAAGTTGAAACTGAAGAGAATAAGAACAAGTCCACGAGACCCAATGTACAATCTTTAGCATATCCCGCCTGAATTTTGAGACCATCTCAAGAATAGATTTGACACGTTGAACACTAATGACTGAAGACCAGACAAGTTGTGGAATGACATCAAGGACTTCATACATGAAGAAAGCCAGAGGTCATTGAAAAGACAGGAAAGAAAGAAAAGACCAAAATGGATGTCAGAGGAGACTCTGAAACTTGCTCTTGAACGTCGAGCAGCTAAACCAAAAGGAAGAATTGATGAAGTAAAAGAAGTGAGCAGAAGATTTCAAAGGGTGGCTCGAGAAGACAAAGTAAAGTATTATATTAAAGACATCTGCAAAGAGCTAGACATAGAAAACCAAAAGGGAAGAACACACTCGACATTTCTCAAGCTGAAAAGAACTGAAGAAAAAATTCAAGCCTCAAGTTGCAATAGTGAAGGATTCTATGGGGAAAATAATAAATGACACAGGAAGCATCAAAAGAAGTGGAAGGAATACACAGGTCGTTATAACAAACAGAATTGGTTGACATTCAACCATTTCAAGAGGTAGCATATGCTGACAGAAAAAGTCCAAGCTGCAGTGAAGGCATTGGTGAAAAACAAGGCTCCAGGAATTAACGGAATATCAACTGAGATATTTCAACAAATGGATGCAGTGTGGGAAGTGTCCACTCATCTATGCCAAGAAAGTTGGAAGACAGGTACCTGGCCAACTGACTGGAAGAGATCCATATTTGTGTCTATTCCCAAGAAAGGTGATCCAACAAAATGTGCAAATTATCGAACAATATCATTAATATCACACGCAAGCAAAAATTGGCTGAAGATCATTCAAAAGCAGCTGCAGCAGATTATTGACAGGGAACTGCCAGAAATTCAGGCCAGATTCAGAAGAGGTTGTGGAACCAGGGATATCATTACAGATGTCAGATGGATCCTGGCTGAAAGCAGAGAATACCAGAAGGATGTTTACCTGTGTTTTATTGACTATGCAAAGGCATTTGACTGCGTAAATCATACCAAATTATGGGTAACATTCCAAAGAATGGGAATTACAGAACACTTAATCATGCTCAGGAGGAACTTTTACATAGATCGAGGCAGTTGTTCGGACAGAACAAGGGGATACTGCGTGGTTTAAAGTCAGGAAAGGTGTGCGTCAGGGTTGTATCCTTTCACCATACCTATTCAATCTGTATGCTGAGCAAATAATCTGAGAAGCTGGACTATATGAAGAAGAACGGGGCATCAGGATTGGAGGAAGACTCGTTAACAACCTGTGTTATGCAGATGACACACCCTGCTTGCTGAAAGTGAAAAGGACTTGAAACACTTATTGATGAAGATCCAAGACCACAGCTTTTACATAAAGAAAACAAAAATCCTCACAACGGGACCAATAAGCAACATCATGATAAACAGGGAAAAAATTCATGTTGTTAAGGATTTCATTCTACTTGGATCCATAATCAACACCCATGGAAGCAGCAGTCAAGAAAACAAAAGACACACTGCATTGGGCAAATCGGTTGCAAAGGACCTCTTTAAAGTGTTGAAAAGCAAAGATGTCACCTTGAAGACTAAGGTGCGCCTGATGCAAACCATGGTATTTTCAATCACATCATATGCGTGCAAAAGCTGGACAATGAATAAGGAAGACCAAAGAACAGACGCCTTTGAATTTTGGTATTGGAGAAAAATATTGAATATACCATGGACTGCCAAAAAAACGAACAAATCTGTCTTGAAAGAAGTACAACCAGAATGCTCCTTAGAAGCACGGATAGCATGAGACTGCGTCTTACATACTTTGGACATGTTGTCAGGAGGGATCAGTCCCTGGAGAAGGACATCATGCTTGGCAAAGTACAGGATCAGTGGAAAAGAGGAAGACCCTTAATGAGGTGGATTGACACAGTGGCTGCAACAATGGGTTCAAGCGTAACAACGGTTGTGAGCATGGCACAGGACCAGGCAGCATTTCGTTCTATGGTACATAGAGTTGCTATGAGTCAGTACTGACTGGGCAGCACCTAACAAGAACAACAAGAACAAGCAAATTCATATGCCCCTTTAGCCTGGAAATTCATGCCCTCTTCAGCAGCATTAATACTACAAGCATGATAAAAAGACAAGTATTTTAAAGTGTATAAACAAAACTGTAAACAATTTAGCTGGTAAAGAAAATGAGAATAACTCGGGGCTTAAAATAAGGGTCTTATTCAGAGCCAATCAGAAGCTTTAATTTAGAATTTCTATTTCTACATAAAACTTTTTCAAAATTAAAGTGAAGCAGAATGACTTTTGGACCAAAAAAGAAAATCTCTGAATTTGGATACAGACCTTTATTTCTAATAGAACTTAAGGTCCTTAAACTCTCCAAGTTTCCATTTCCTCATCTATAAAATGGGGATAATAAAACTCAACTCATAAATTGTC
This sequence comes from Elephas maximus indicus, assembly GCF_024166365.1. Classification (NCBI taxonomy): domain Eukaryota; kingdom Metazoa; phylum Chordata; class Mammalia; order Proboscidea; family Elephantidae; genus Elephas; species Elephas maximus. The sequence goes on along the minus strand of NC_064823.1, from coordinate 25,316,819 downwards.
ATGCAGATTAAGTAAGCACATGCATGTAAGCTACAGTTCCTGCTTATGAAAAGGTTAGCTATTATCAGTGTTATTTATAAAGTTTGAAGATTAAGATACTGCTACCACACTCATGGGGTTGCTAGCAATAGGTTTGGTTTTGGTTTTACCCACATTTGCTAGTAATACTCTTGAAAGTATTTAACACAATGTGAAACCATGCTTAGAAAAAAGCATATGAAAAATAGAGCTTACATTTACTGCCAGAAGGGAAAATAACAGGAAAAGAAAATATTTTTAAAATTCATATAGAATCCATGTTCCCTAGAAACATCCTCACCAGAGTCACTGAGATTACATTCCCTTATTGCAGAGGGAAAGAAGAGGCATATTCATCTCCATTTCATCTTCCACCTTCAGAAAAAATTACGGTTGCAGGTCTCAATTTTTCCTTTCCAAATTTGGTGTTTTAAGTTTGTTTTGTCATCCAGAAACTTTTTAAATTTAACATTTACAGTTCAAATGTACATATTCACTACTGTCCCCTGGGTGAGCCTTTCCACAAGGCAAGAAGGTACCTGGTGTTGGGTCAAAACCACTCTCACGACACATGACACTATCTGGTAATAGCACATTCATCAGTTTCACTTTGGAAGGATAATTCATGTGACTTCCAGAATGATCTGCAGCTCAGAGAAGGGGACAAAGACTGGCCATTTCTATTGTAGTAGGAAGCTTGTCTTGCGAACCCAAGGCAGTATTGTGTAGCAGTTAAGAACACGGGCTGTGAGGACAAATTGCCTGGGTTTGATTTCTGTCACCATAAGTAGCAAACTGTGTAACCTTAGAGTCTTAATATGTATATTGGAAATATTAGAATCTATCTTCTAAAAGAAATAATACATATAAATCTCGTAGTAAGTGCTCAGTTAATAACAGTATTATCTTGTAACCATTTATGCTTCTGTAAAACAAATCTTGGAGCCCTGGTGGTGTGGTGGTTAAGAGCTCCGCTGCTAACCAAAAGGTCTGCACTTCAAATCCAGCTGCTCCCCGGAAACCCTATAAGGCAGTTCTACTCTGTCCCATCGGGTCACTATAAGTTGGAATCAACTCGACAGCAATGGATTTATGGGTAAAGCATATATCTTGATTAGTCAGTTTTAATAATAACAGCTGAAGGCAAGCAGCATGAAATTCATATGTAGCAAGTACAAGGGCTTTTAAAAATATTACCTTTAGCTAAATTTCCAAGTGATTTTTTAATCAAAGCCAGTAAGTACCAAAAACTTAAATTGACCAATAACGGCTTCATCTTTCCGTATGGTCAAATTGCCAACTAACACAATGGAAGTCAATAGATTACCTTCCACATTCCAAAATCTCCGGGAATTATCCAGATTTCTTGGCATGAGCCCAGAAGTCTGTAAGTCACACTTTAAGGAAGACATTGTGACTTTGAAGACTGGATTTTCTGTGTCCAAGGGGTAGAAAGCCTAGAGCATTTCCAAATTTGGAATTGAGTCGTAGCCACATGAGTGCCAGAGGTGGTAAATACCTTAAATATTACCTCTTGCAAACAAATCCAAGTTCATTTCTCAACCTTCCATCGAGTTTGTTTCAGGATTTGGAGAAAGAATAAGACATGAGCGATTGGGTATCTGGCTATGTCCTTTGTTCCCGAAAGGAGCTGAAGACTTCCTTTTCACTTGCTAGTTTTTTTACTAATTCATATTCAATTATTAACCATTTTATTAGACACTTTTACATTCATTTTCTCATTTAATCCCACAGAGAAGCCAGATTTGACTGCCATCAGTGGGTTCTATAATACGAATTTTAGCAATCTATAAAGTATTCGACTCAACGGCAGTGGGTTTTATAAAGTATAAATACAGAGTAATGGGACTGATTGAACAAACATGAAGAACTTAGTGGAGTAGAATTTTAGAAAGGGAAGGACCTTAGAAGTCACTCCATTTTTCATATTCTCTGCCAATTGTTGTGAGACTCCCTGACGTATTACCATTGCACAGCCTCTGTATAAACATTTGTGATTCATAGCTTGCTACTCTTTCCAGATAGCTGGTTCAATCTATTTTTGGGCAACTGTAGCTGTTAGAAAATAATTCCTTTGTATTTAGCCAAAATCTGCTTCACTGTACCTTCTAACCACTGGTCCAAATTCTGCTTTTTGGAAGAATGGAAAATAAATTTGCTTCTTCTTCTATTTGATTGGTGTCATGGATTGAATTGTGTCCCCCCAAAATATGCGTCAAGTTGGTTAGGCCATGATTCCCAGTATTGTGTGGTCGTCCTCCATTTTGCAATTGTGATTTTAAATTGAAGAGGATAAGGGTGGGATTATAGCACCCTTTCTAAGGTCACATCCCTGATCCAATGTAAAGGGAGTTTCCCTGGAGTGTGGCCTGCACCACTTTTTTATTTTACAGGAGATAAAAGGAAAAGAAGCAAGCAAAGAGGGGGACCTCATACCACCAAGAAAGAAGCACTGGGAGCAGAGCGCATCCTTTGGATCTGGGGTTCCTATGCGGAGCTCTTAGTCCAGGGGAAGATTGACGAGAAGGACCTTCCTCCAGAGCCGACAGAGAGAGAAAGCCTTCCTCTGGAGCTGATGCCCTGAATTTGGACTTCTAGCCTACTGGACTGTGAGAAAATAATTTTCCCTTCTTTGAAGCTATCCACTTGTGGTATTTCTGTTCTAGCAGCAGTAGATGACTAAGACAATTGGCTTTCAAATATTCCCCTCCTTCAAAGGCCTTCAAAGTTTCCCCTGGTTTCTCATACCATTTTATTTAAACTATTCCACACAGCACAGTTATACGTCATGGGGTTGCGTGAATGCTTGCTTACTGTTTTCTTTCTCTCCCCTCTTCTCCACCTCAACAATACCCTTCCACTCCAGTTGAAAGATTCCTGAAAGCATGGACTGTATCTTTGTATCCTTATAACTTAAGACCATGCATCATAAGGGTTGTCCTGAATGTGCCATGAAGCTCATAATCTCTATGTCATGTTGCCCCCTTTTGAGAAAATTTCCGTGTGCTCCCAATAAAACCACTATCTATGGTGGCATTCCGAGATTGAACCAGAGACCACCTGGGCCAAAAGTGTTTCCAAACCAAAGGAGACTGTTAAAGCAGAGCTGCCACAAGAGACACTGGAGCGAGTAAAACCCAAGAATTATAGCATAACTTCTGTGGGGTCTTATAAAAAATTCTTATTTCTGAAGGTTACCTTAGCATTAAAAGAAAAATCCACTGCTGTTGAGTCAATTCCAACTCATAGTGACCCCATATGTTACAGAGTAGAACTGCTCCGTAGGGTTTTCTTGGCTGTAATCTTTATGGAAGCAGGTTGCCAGGTCTTTCTTCTGTGGTGCTGTTGGGTGGGTTTGAACCATGAACCTTTGGGTTAGTAGTCGAGCACAAACTGTTCATACCCCCAGCAACCTGTACCTTAGCATATCTGTGCGCTTTTAACTTGAAATAACCAAACTAACACATATATTCCGTAAAGTACTGCTAAAATGAGTAGAATCAATCAGAGCCACCCCTCTAAGTTTTTATGTTCTCTTCTTCAGAAAAATCACTCAGTTTTTCAAAAAATTCTGTACACACATAAAAGAATTATACAGCATGCTATTATTAATGTTAACATAAATAATGCTGCCATTGATGAAAGAATTTTTGAAACCCTTCCTCACTTGCCCCTTGAGGCACATTTGAATCTGTCTTTGAAATAATTCTTTTGGAGGGGAAGCATTCGTCTGGATGTAAAACATGCAAGGTGATGACCAGTTTGAGGGAGGCTACGTGTTTTTTGAAGGTGGATGTGACTATTTTTCAAAGAAGGTAAAGTCATGCGGTACCAAGTTTTGTTAATAAGACAGGGAATTAGCTGAGTTCTGTAACTAGAAAATAATAAAGGATTTGTGTGTGTGTGGCTTAGAAACTAATTATAAAAGTAATTCCCAAAACAATGACCTAAAAAGATTCTGAGCTATGGTAGCACCATTAGAATTAATCTATCCCAAAGGCTCTCACTTTGAAGGAAAAATCCTCATTTAGCAGACTAAGTTGTGCAGTTTTTTTTTTAAGTCCTATATATTGTAAACACCTCATTAAACAAAAATCCATAACAACTAAAAAATTATCGTTATTACCCAAAGAATTCATAGTAAAGAAATTTGATCTGAATTATAATAGAGGCACTTATATAAAGTTTTTATTGGTATGTGGATAGCTGACTGAAACTTTTTTTCTCAGTTTCTCTTTTTCTACTATCACTTTTTAGGAGCTACAGAAACATAAGAGAATTATTCTGCTTAGAGAATACATGATGTCTAATTTAGAGATAGAAGAATTGAAAAATTCCCAGGATTCTGGACTGTCTGTGCATTTTGCAATGATCATTTCCTATGGAAACATAATGATTTCCGGCTAACGAGAAGTTTGAATTTGACAGTAAAGTCAGGAATTTCTCCATCTCTCCTAAATCACTAAAAAGCAACAAGGAGAATAAGAAACAGAAACGTAAACTCCTTTAATTAAACTTGGAGGCTTCTATAACCCTTAACCATTCTATTTGAGAAAGTCATATGAGAATGTGGGAAAATGCTCAGATCGGATATTCATGACTGGGAACTTCCTTGGCCTGTTAGATACAAAGTCTATAGAAGCTTGAAATGCAGGGTTGAAGGAGAAATTATAAAGAAAAGCCATATTTTCTGTAATACTCTGCCAGTGAGGTAAGGAAGAAGAATGTGCCTGTGAGTAGTCCTGCAGTGCTATTCTATGACAAGAAGAAATTAAGCATAACAGAACTCAAATATAAAATCCTGTACCCAAAGGAAAATTCCTACTAGCCTATAATGTAATCTTGGAATCCTCCAACCCCACTGCAACCTCCTGCAAGCAGCTGGTCTGAAAAGAACTTATTTCATTCAAAACTGAGTGTTGATAAGAAAACTACACAGGATCTACATTAAGATAACCCAAGAAAAAAGGATAAAACAAATAGCATATAAAGAACTCTCACCAGAAAAATGTTAAGGAAAAGGTGAAGATACATAGTACCATTATTTAAACATGATTAAAAAAAAAAAAAAAAGGATGAAGCAATCATGTCTTTCAAACAAGAGCACAAAGCAAAGATACATAAGATCAGGGATGATATGGCAGGAAGAGGAGAAAAATAAATAAATCATCACAGAAATAAAAGCTAAGTTGGAAGCAACACAAATTAGGATAGACAAGAATAAAATATAGTATGAGAAAAAATAAGTAAAAAGTATAAATGGATAAAAAATTGAAAATAAATAGAGAAAAAAAGGTAGGTATAAAAGGTAGGTATAAAAGGTAGGTGCAGAAGATTCAATAGACATCTAATTGGTGTTCTTGAAGAAGAGACTTAAAATAATCGAACATTAAAAAAATTCAAGATAAAATTCATAAAAATCAATAAAAGAATGTAGAGATTGGAAGGATATACTGTGCTTCAGGAAAAACTGATAGAGATCCACTTACACAACAATCAATAGAAAGTTACTGGTTTTAAAAGATAAACAAAGAAAAATTTGAGCATTCAAACCAAAATCTCAGGTTAACTATATTAGGAAAATAATAAAATCGGCCTTAAACTCTTCCACATCAACTTTCTATTCTAGGATCAATGATATATTAGGAAAATAAGTATTACCTAATAATTTTAAAGCTAGTCCATAAAAATATATAGACAATAGAAAACAATTTAGAACATGAAATAACTCACAGAACATAATTCCCATGAGCCCTTCTTGAAGAAACTCAAGAAAACAAACTTAGCCAACAAAGAGATTAACAGAAAAATTATGACAAAAAGACCAGTGGTGAGTACTGACTCTGTTTAACTGTAGGACTAAAACTAAAATGATTGTGGGTTACTCTTGTGTTCATTGCAGTGCTATTCGCAATAGCAAAAAGATGGAAACAACCTAAATGTCCATCAACGAATGGATGAAGAAACAAAATGTGGTACTACATACATACAATGAAGTCCTATGCAGCCATAAAGAATAATGATAAGTCCTCAAAACATCTTATAATGTGGATGAATCTGGAGGACATAATGCTGAGTGAAATGTCAATCACAAAAGGACAAATATTGTATGATCTCACTTTAAAAAAAAGACAAGAATAGGTATACATAGAGAAATCAAAGTTCATTGCTGGTTACCAGAGAAGGGTGGGGAGAGGGGATGGAGGGAATCACTCTCTAGATCGTAGACACTTGCTATATTTGGTGATGGGAAAGGTAACACTGAATGTCAGTGAAGTACGCACAGCTTGACCAAGGTAAAGGATCTCACTAAGAAGTACACAAGAAAAAAGGACATATTTGCTAAAAGCTATTTTTTTTTTTATGACATATATACAAATGAGGCAGTTCTACTCTGTCCTATAGGGTCGCTATGAGTCGGAATCAACTCAACGGCACTGGGTTTGGTTTGTATTTTTTGTTTGCATGACATATATAATTTTGCAATGACAGCAATAACAACCAAAAACTATATGCCTGGCTACATAGGTATTCATGTATGTGTATAGGTATGTATATGTGTGCATACATAGATGTATATCTAGCTATATGTATATACGTGTATGTGTGCCTGCATATGTATTCATATATGTAATAAAGCTCATCAGGGGCACAGTTACAGGTACTTCTTAGATATAACCAAACACCTTGCAGGATTGGCTTTCTGAGTCTGAAATTTTAGGACCACAGTCTTGTGGGACAGCTCGGTCAATTGGTATAATATAGTTTATATGCTACATTCTAGTTTGGTAAGTAGTGTCTGAGGTCTTGAAAGTTTGTGAGCGGCTGTCTCAGATACAATTATTGGTCTCTACTCATCTGGAGCAAAAGAAAAAGAAGGAAACCAAAGACCCAGAGAAGAAACTAGTCTACAGGGTTAATAGTCTACATGAACCACAGCCTCATTTACCCCGAGACTAGAAGAACTAGATGGTGCCTGGCTACAACTATCAACCATTCTGATGAGGACCACAATAGGTAGATCCTGAAGAATGAGAGAATAATATGGCACAGAATTTCAAAATCTTAAAAAGGCCAGACTTTCTGGACTGGTTGAGACTAGAAGACTCCCTGAGACTACCGCCCTGAGATACTCTTTAAACCTTGAACGGAAACTATTCCCTGAGGTCACCTTTTAGCCAAGTAACGGATTGGCTTATAAAGTATATCGCCCATGAGTAAGGTGCTCCTTTAAAAAATCATCTATATGAGACCAAACAGTCAACAATTACTCTAAAGCAAAGACAAGGAAGCAAGGGAGCAAGGAAACAAAATGAGATAACCAGAAACAAAACAACCAGGACAGAAATAATGAGAATATTGACCCACTGTGAAAAATTTATCAATGTCACTGAACAATTTGTGTAGATATTGTTAAATGGGAACCTAATTTGCTGTGTAGACTTTCACCAAAAACACAATAAAATATTATTAAGAAAGAAAAAATAAAACAAATTTGGGTTATAATCCTGACAAGGTATTAATGATTTAACTAGCAAGAGCTGGAAGGGAAAGGAAATCAATGGTGAAAGATAAAATAAGTGCATTAATTTTATCACATTTTAGTGCTAGAGGGTTAAAAGATATAATTTGAAACAGATAAATCAAGTAACAGAGATATAAGTATATTTAAAAGCATAAAGGTGAATACTAAGATAAATAATATAACCACTGCAGCAGACACCGTCAATTCTCTTTTCAAATCTCTACACATTGTTTAGCTAGGCACATGGCCACTTGGAATTAAGATTTTATTTTCCAGCCTCCTTTGCAGGGAAGTGGTTTGTGCAACTTTATAGAAGTTTCTGATAGGAAGGAAGCATATCTTTCTTCCCTGTCACCTTCTCACTGTATTTCAGAATGTAGAAATAATAGTTGGAACACCAGCAGCTTTCTTGGACTGAAAGATGATGTTAGTATCAAAGCCATTCATGAAGAGTAATACAATAGAAAAATCCTGGGCCACCCATCTTTGGCACTGTTGGGCGCTATACCAGTCTTATAATTACTACTTCCAGACTTCTTGAAAGTGAGAAAGAAATAAATTTCCATCTTCTTAAAGCCATTTGTTGTTGTCCTTGTTAGCTGTAGTTGAATTGGCCCCTGACTCATGGCACTCCCATATGTTGCAGAGTAGAACTGCTCTATAGGGTCTTCTTGGCCTTCATCTTCATGGATTGCCCCTGGGTGGCACAAATGGCTAAATAGTTGATTACTAGCTGAGAGGTTGGGAGTTTGAGCCCACCCAAAGGCACCTGAGAAGACAGGCCTGATGATCTGGTTCTGAAAGGTCGCAGCATTAAAAACCCTACGAAGAAGCTCTACTTGCACGAATGGGGTCACCATGAGTCGGAATTCACTTGATGGCAGCAACAGTCTTTATGGAAGCAGTTCACCAGGTCTTCCTTCTGTGAAGCTGCTGGATGGGTTTGAGCCACCAGCCTCTGGGTTACCAGCTGATCACAAACTGCTTGCGTCGCCCCCCTCCTTTTAAGCCACTTAGTGGTTGGTGTTTGGTGGTTTGGTGTGATTTGTCCCCAACTTAATCCTAATTAGTATGAACTACATGAGGATCACTTTAAAATAATACTGATCAGAGAGTGTTGACATGTCGTGGGGTTGGTGACCAATGTCACAAAGCACTATGTGTACTGTTTAATGAGAAGCTAGTTTGTTCTGTAAACCTTCATCTAAAAAAAAAATTTTTTTTTTAAAGTATTATAAAAAGATGTCAATTCTCCTTCATCTGTAAATCTAACACAATCACAATACAAATACCAACAAGCTATTTTGAGAATCACACCATTGTTGTTGTGTGCCATCGAGTCGATTCTGACTCATGGCAACCCTACGGGACAGAGTAGAACGGCCCCATAGGATTTTCTAGGCTGTAATCTTTACAGGAGCAAATCGACAGGTCTTTTTCCCGCAAAGCTGCTGGTGGGTTTGAACCACTGACCTTTCAATTAGCAGCAGAGTTCAAATAGAACAATACGAAATAATAGCCAGGAAGCTTCTGTAAAATAGAAGTCCTGAAGTAAGGACTAATGTGTTTGCATGCATGTGCATGTATGTATTTAGATGTAATTATTAAAAATAATGTGGTTCTAAAGCATAAAATGATAACTCAATGGAACACAAGAGAAAGCCTAGAAAGAAATCTAAATAGATGTAGGAATTTAGTAATGATAAAGGTGGTATTACAAATCAATGGAAAACATAGATTGTTCAACACACCCAGCTGTATAATATTCTGAAAAAAAAAATTGGATCTCCACCCTACACCTTAAAATATACTCTGTGTGGGTCGTATGGAGCCCTGGTGCACAGTGGTTAAGTGTCCAGCTGCTAACTAAAAGGTCAGCAGTTCAAATTCACCAACTGCTCCTTGGAAACCCTATGTTCTATTCTGTCCCATGGGGTCGCAATGAGTTGGAATGGTTATGGGTCAAATATTTTCATATGAAAAGTAAAACCATGAAACTACTAAAGAAAAGAGGAGTAAAAAATTTCATAAATAATCTCACATGGAGGAAGATCTTTCTAAATATAACACAAAATGTGAAGTCATAGAAGATTTGTTAATTTGACTACACAAAAATAAAGTTCTGGATTAAAAAAATGTAAATAGCAAAAAAAAAAAAAGAACACAACAAACTGCAAAGGAAAGTCTCAACTCTCACCACAGAAAAAGGGTTGATTTTCTTAAAATACGAAGAATTCTTCTTAACCAAAAACAAAAAATTGGACCCTAATCATAGAAAACATCAAAGACGGCCGTTCTTTTACGATAAAGAGATGCAAAGCAAAAACTCGTTGTGATGCCATTTTCACCTATTTGACCAAGATAAAAAAACCTTTGGTAACACCACTGGTAAATCAAAGACGAAATGGGTACTCTCACACATTTATTTTAAGAGTGTAAATTGCTGCAAGCTCCACTGAAATCAATTTGGTGATAGCTAAAAAAATTGAAAGCGCACATATACTTTAATCAGACAATTCTACATATTTGCACGTGCTTGAGACGTCATGTAAACAAGGTTACTTACTGCAGCATTGCTTGTAATAGCTGAATATTGCCAACATCTTCTATTTTCCTCAGTGGAAGTCTGATTAAATACATTAAATACAACCATACCATGGAATATAATATAACCATTAAAAAGTAAGGCTTTGGCACTCAGTGTGCCAAGCAATCTTGCAGAATTTTCTGCTTCTGAGAAACATGAAGAAGAGGACAATACCCATTCATTGACATCACTAACACATTAAAAACATTAAAAAAAAAAAACAAAAACATTGGGAATGATAAATTCCTCAATACTCCTTCTTGTGACCGTGTATACATCAGAAATCTAAACATTTGATAACCACAATGATCAACCAGATAGAAAATAAAAGACTATCATCTCTTCTGAGTTGGAGATTCCAAAAAAAAAAAAAAAAAACCAAACCCATTCCCATCGAGTCAATTCCGACTCATACCGACTCTACAGGACAGAGTAAAACTACCTCATATGGTTTCCAATGAGCGCCTGGTGGATTCCAACTGTCGACCTTTTGGTTAGCAGCTGTAGCTCTTAACCGCTACGCCACCAGGGTTTCCAAGAACTGGAGACCAGTGTTTCAATATCCCATGCAATATCCAAATGCAAAAGCTATTTTAAAGTAGTACTAAAGAAACAGTATAGCCTAACAATCCATGTGGAAAAAGGATCACCTGAAAGAAAACCTGGAGAAATGTATCAGGTTTTCGTATCCCCGACTGTGGGAGTCTTATTTGTCCTAACAGACCATATCTCCTACTACTTTCTCCAGCTCAAGGTATACGTAAGGGTTCTTTGGAAATTGTGGTTAACACTTTTGTTTCAATATTGCAAAAGGTACTTTTCTTCCTCAACTAAAAAAAAAAAAAAAAAAAACGAAGGACTTGGACTCTGATTTCTAAAGTCCTGGCCAATTAAAATAATGTTTTCTCTGTTCTGGATTGTTCTAATAGTACATATGAAGAATACCGTTGTACTCACTATTCACCAACACACACAACACGAACACAGACATATATGGAATTACAGACAAAGAAAACATCTAATGAATTCTTACCTGATAACGTGTCGGCTGATTGAGAATGCTGTTAAAACTGTGTGATTCAAAAACTCTTGAGTTAGACTGAGTGAAGAGGTTTAACTAGGAAAAAATACAATTAACCTAGTAAATCAGAATACATTTGTTTTGAATTCAAAAATATAATCTACTTTATTTTCCTTGATAACATTTCTGGAGTCAACATTTCTGAGGAACGTATTATGGGAGTTGAGTGTTATAAATGATTTAATATATTTCAAAAGGTAAAAATGTAAGCAACATGTGCTCGCATTTATCAAAATGTTGGTAAGATGTTCTATAATGAAACTTCTAATTGAAACTGTATTTATTAAAAAGTTGGTTCCTGCTAAACGTAATTTTTCCTGGAGACTTTATACACTTTTTCAAAATGAATTCACAGTATCTGGAAGAAAATATTCCACAGAAGTGGTTCTGTCTGACCCTGAACCTAAGTTCTTCTCCTAGCCTTAACAGACACATACTGTAAGTTCGGATGTTACCATCTGATATTTTTTCAGCCTTAAAACAAGCCAAAATATTACATCTTTCCAAGAATCTTGGCCTTATAGCGAGCCAGGTTTACAACACTGGGGGAGAACTGGGCTAAAGAGTTTGGTTTTCCTTTGTTTTTTTTTAAAGGTTTAACTTTTGAGTGGGTAGGAACAGTAGGCAAGGGGAGCACCCCGTCAGTTACTGTCTACTCTTCACGTATATGAGCAGGGCCTGCCTCTTACTGGTGGGCAAGCTGCAACCTATAACCTGGGATTCAAAGGCACGGCCCTCTATCCAAAAATCCGTAATCACCCCACCATCTGACTTCCCACCTTTAATTCAGATTGGGATACTAGGAAAGGAGGAAGTGGTACTGGCAGGAAAGGACTTTTCTGACTTGCTCTCTTACCACTGTGCCAGGAAAAAACCTTGGCTAGCAAAGTTAATTCTCCCATTTCCCACAGGAGGTCAGTATCTCACTGTTGACTGAGGCTAGCTGCCTAGGTTAGCAGAAAAGATTTCTTGAGGTTCCTTTTTCTTCTCAAATTTAAGCCCCCCCCACCCACGCACACACACAAATATGATTTCTCCCAACTTTTACTACAAAGTGTCTATGAATAGGAATAAGATTAAAGGAATTTAAATAGCTCCATGCACCATTTTAAAAATTAAACAAAATGGCAGTTTTTAAGGAGATAAGGGGTAACTGAGAAGCCAGTGAGCATGAGTCCCGAGAGGGGTGAGTGTTCAACCTTCCTTCCATTTCCAGGACTCTGAGAAAAGGTATTGTTTCCCGTCCATGGTGCAATACAAGCGGGAGGGAGCACCCTGAGGCCAGCACTTCCGCTCCCCTCAAGTCCCTGTGCACAAGCTGCCTTTCCTTCCCAGGGATCTTACCAGCCACAAGCCATCTGCACTCTTAAACCTGATTCTTGGTATTTCCCCCTTCCATATTACAATGGTATCAGGAAAGAAGCGGGTGAAATCCAGTTGCCTACAGAAAGAAAACTTCAAGGTGTGCTCTGTGAAATGCTAGAGCAGTGAGTTCCCACACTTGAGTGGTTTCTTTGTAAATAATAAAGTCTCAGTTAACACATTGCCGGGAACAAAGCTCCTTCCAAGCAAAGTCCTTTTTAGCAATAGCAGGAGCTGCCCAGAACGACAATTAGAGCTTGGCCCCTTTAAAAGACCAGCTGTAGGTACAGCTAGCGGTGAGGAACCCGGCAGAAATCAAGCCAGGCCTGCAGCTGCAGAACAGCAGAGGCAGCCATGTGCAGCAGGAAGAGTGAGCATCTGGTGTTACAAAACGTGAGTTTCTGACCCACACTGACCAGCCTGTGCGACCTTACATAGTGAGTTACTTTAATAGCTTCAGTTGTCTTACCTATAAAGTGAGAATAATAATACCTACCTCACAGCATTGCATGAGGTTCAAATGCACAGCAAAGCACTTTGTAAACAGTGAATGAGGGAGGGCACTGATATTTGTTGAGGCTGGCACTTGACACATGTCATATAACCCTCACAAGAACTCTATGGAGTTTTCTCTTTCAGATGAGGCAGTTAAGGCTCAGAGTGGTTAAGTGATTTGTGTTACTTGCTAATAAGTAATCAGAGGCAGAATTCAAATCTAGTTCTAACACCCAAGCTCTTTTCCTAACATTACAGCGCTTCTTACTATGTACATATGAGGTATTTAAATCACAGGATGTCACAACCATTCAATGCCTTACAACCTCGTAGCCTGAAGAGCCCACATCCAGGTCAAACACAAAAGAGTTAAAAAGGTCACTTTCTCAGAGAATAAGATTCCAGGCCATTACAAATCGAGCAAACTTCCATTCTACGTCACTGTCATCCTGGGTCCCAAAAGAAAAGAACAACAACTGGTTTTAACAACTGAACTGTAACTGATTGCACAAGGGTTTTGCATTGAACCTAAACTAAAGTGACTTATATACATTTTTTTTAATGGTGCTTTAAGTGAAATTTTACATATCAAGTCAGTCTCTCATATAAAACTTTATATACACCTTGCTATATACTCCTAATTGCTAAAGCAAGAAATAAATTGTATTATCTTCTTTCCCAGTTCCAACTAATCAAAAATATCTACCTCTGTTCAGGAAAGTCTACTTTATGGTGAGAATATTGCCATCTTGTGGACTTCTAGGGAATTACAGCTACAGATCATTTGCCGCATATTGCGTCTCCATACCTAGGTGTTTCCACCCCCCCCCCACCCCAGGCAAAATTATATTTAAACCCCACACATTTGCTTCTATCTGCCTCCCTTCCTATTATTTGCAGTTCTGCCTACATCCTGTGGTCTCATATTCCAATTCTATGTCTTAAAATTAAGTTTATGAAAATAAAATGCCATCATGAAAATATTTTTCTTTGTTTAAAGTATGACTCAACTGGGACAACTCAAGAACAAACCATTTCTGCTTATTATTAAAAGGGAAGTTTATGGTAAATATTTGAGGATGGTCTGAGGCCTGTATCAATTTCATGAAATTAAAGAAAAAAAGGTTATTTAGTCCAATAAAGAGTTTCCACAAACAGAAAGAATACAATGGTGTTGAACAATACGTACACTAAGAGGAAAATTTGAGATGGAAACTAACTTTAGAGTAACGGTTAGGAAGCATGGAACACACAAAACCACACTGTATTCTAACAATAACTTTTCTGTTTACTTTTAACAAGTTAAAGAAGTTTTTATGTTGTTTGTTTGTTTTTAAACTGATAGTTTACATGACCAAAACAGTCCATAAACTGACTTCTTGAAACATTACAAGGATCTTAAGTATTAGTCTATGAAAGACCACGAAATGGACAGTGACTTTCAACATCTTCTAAGTTCACACGTAGAAGTTATCGAACAAATGGTAAAAGACGAGGAGAAAGAGACAAAACATTTATTTTAAAGTCTTGGTAAGTTTTTAATACCTACCCTGGACTTGGAGTTACTCATTCCCATTTCTATGTCCTTCTGTAGCCTTCTCCGCCTGCATTTGGAGAAGCTAATGATCCGCATGATGAAATAAACAAAGGATTTTGGACTAGGAACTAGACTGAAAGGTGGAGGTAATGTTTTTCCATCATCAAAGTAGGATAACCAAAGTTTTGAACGAGCAAACTTCCATTCTACGTCACTGTCATCCTGGGTCGCAAAAGAAAAGAACAACTGGTTTTAAAAACTGAACTGTAACTGATTGCAGTAGGGTTTTGCATGGAACCTAAAGAGACTTATATACATTTTTTTAAATTGTGCTTTAAGTGAAATTTTACATATCAAGTCTGTCTCTCATACAAAAATTTATATACACCTTGCTATATACTCCTAATTGCCCTTCGCCTAATGAGACAGCACACTCCTTCCCTCCGCTCTCTCTTTTCATGTCCATTTGGCTGGCTTCTGACCCCTCTGCCCTCTCGTCTCCCTTCCAGACAGGAGATGCCAACATAGCCTCATGTGTCTACTTGATCCAAGAAGCTCATTCTTCACCAGTATCATTTTCTATCCCATTGTCCAGTCCTATCCGTGTCTGAAGACTTGGCTTTGTGAATGGTTCCTGTCTTGGGCTAACAGAAGCTCTGGGGACTATGACCACCAGTGTGCTTCTAGTCTCAGTCAGACCATTAAGTCCAGTCTTTTTACAAGAATTTGGGGGCTGCATCCCACTGCTCTCCTGCTCCCTCAGGGGTTCTCTGTTGTGTTCCCTGTGAGGGCAGTCATCAGTCGTAGCCGGGTACCATCTAGTTCTTCTGGTCTCAGGCTGATGTAGTCTCTGGTTTATGTGGCCCTTTCTGTCTCTTGGGCTTATAATTACCTTGTGTCCTTGGTGTTCGTCATTCTCCTTTGGTCCAGGTGGGTTGAGACCAATTGATGCATCTTAGATGGCCACTTGCTAGCATTTAAGACACCAGTTGCCAAAGTGACTTATATACATTTTTCTGCCTATACTTTCTATGGGTCTACATAATATTCTGAGTATCACTTTTATGATGCCCATTTTTTTTTTTATTATTTTTCGCTTCCACGAGCGTCTGTTTGTACCCACTGAAATCTAACTAGCATTTTCCATCTTGCTTCCAAAGGCAAGAAAAATTCTAGGTGTGGTAGTAAATTCATGGGGACCCTGGCTGCACTCCTAGAAGATGACTTTGAAAATCTACACTATCTATCCAGGTGGAAAAGGCCCAGGCTCTCTCTGCTTGGCTATAAGCCTCTTCAGTTTATATGAGCTTGAGTTTCACCATAAGAGCATTTAAGCAGATATTGGGATGGGATGGCAAGGAGAGACACCATGCATAGGAAACAGGTTTACCTCAATTTCTTGATATGAGCTATTGATCATAGCAATTAGCATGTTGAGTAAAACCACCACCATTGTTACATTGTATATTCCATAAAGAACATATCCAATATTCTCTATGAATTTGTGATCATACTTGAGCACAACGGAAGTCACTTCAGACAACCCAAATATTGACCAAAACAAAGTCTTGAAACTTTCTTCTACACTGTTGAAAGAATAAGGTACATAGTAAGTAAATGAACAGTTTTCAATATTAAAAAATCAAAAGTAAATACAAGTTAGGGTCTGAATATTGTACACATGTAAAATTCCATCACAGTAAACTCCATGAGTAAAATTATTCTGTTACAATATTTAATAAAAATTATCTCAAGTTTTCAGGAAGTAATATTTAAATGGTGCCAGTGCTTTTCCATAATTTGTCATCAATTGCAAATCCCCTGAACTCGGCAGTACCCCATTTGTCTCCTCCTGTAAAGTGGAAAGTTTGGGTTTTGCTCTGATAGATGGTTTAGAAATTTAAATCAGGTTTTCTGGAGTAGGACTGTTACGTTGTTAGGATTAAAATTAAATACCCATACAAAAAAAGTATGTGCAAACGTATCCCTGGCAGCCATTATTTGCAATAGGAAAGAATAAACACAACCTAAATATCCAACAAAAGGGGACCCAATAAATACATTTGAGTACGTGCCTGCAAGGGAATGCGATGCAACTATTGAGAACAAAAATCAAACACACCTGTCTTCACGTGCTTATACGAAATGATGTCCAACAGAGATTATTAAGTGAAAAAAATAAGGTATAGTAGGTGCAGACTATTCTATCCTTTAAATAAAAAAGAGGGATATACAAATACACGTAAGGAGCCCTGGTGGTACAATGGCTAAGCGCTTGGCTGCTAACTGAAAGGTCAGTGGTTCGAACCTACCTAGTGGCTTCGAGGGAGAAAAGATCTGGTGATCTGCTCCCATAAGGATTACAGCCCAGGAAACCCTATCGAGCAGGTCTACTGTGTCCTATAGGGTCTCTATGAGTCAGAATTGACTCCTGGGCACACGACGACAATAAACATTATTTTCGCTTATGCAAAAAATATCTTTGAAAGTATCCAAAAGAAACCATTGTCTCTGGGAGCTAGGGAGAATTGAGACTGGAGACCAGAGGTGGGGAAGGAGCAGGCTTTTCACTCTAGACACCTCTGTATTTGACATTTTTGCCACAAGCATATAGCGCCTACTTAGAAATAAAAATGAAAATATGAAGAGGAAATGAAAAGGAGGAAGCAGAATGAAATATTCCTGTTCTTTCCCTTAATTTATATAATCTACCTCCTGGTCCTTCTATCACAGTAATTAGCACTTAGGCTCTGACCAGACTAATTACTCACTTTTATTCCTTAAATGAGCTTTGCCAATCCCCATTTGGCAGATTTTGTCATAAAACCAAGTTGTAATCATGGATGTGTGAGCTGAATAAATAATCCTTAAACTAAACAAGCCCACATGCAAAATTCTATTACAAAGAAGGGTTTTAAAGGAAGTCTTTTATCCAGAGGAATATTTATGGGGGAAACAGTACCTTTTAAAAAATCTGTTAAAACAGGTTCTAAACAACAATCAATCCTATAGATCAGTAGGTTTTAGTACTTGTTTTTTAATTAATTAATTAAACAAATACTGATTAAGCAGCTAAATCCGCCAGGCGCTCCTGGGAAACTCTGTGGGGCAGTTCTACTCTGGCCTATAGGGTCACTGTGAGTCGGAATCGACTCGACGGCATTGGGTTTTATGTTCTAGAAATTGTGCTAGACCCTGAAGATAGAGGGGTGAATAGAACAGTAACTATCCCTCATAGAGTTACTCTCTATTAGAAAAACATTTGATTATGTCATGTAGAAGCATACAGCTAAAAGAAGGCTAGGAAAATCTACAACATTTTTGTTCCTGTCATGAATTCAAGAGTATCAAATATTCTCCCCTTCCATCGCTCCTTTGCAAACCATCCCACAGCTGACTTTTCTTCAAATCTAGATCCAGTGTATGTCAGAGAAAAAACAAAACAAAACTCGTTGCCATAGAGTTGATTGCGACCCATAGTGACCCTATAGGACAGAGCAGAACTAAATGCCCCGTAGAGTTTCCAAGGAGCACCAGGTGGATTCAAATTGCTGACCTTTTGGTTAGCAGCCATAGCTCTTAACCACTGCACCACCAGGGTTTCCAAGGAGAGGGGTAAAAAAGAAAAGAAAAAGCACACTGGCAGTTCCTGAACACCTATTGTGGGCAAGGAGCTTTATATAAATTACCTTATGATACCTTTATATAAAATACCTTAACTTTCACAGCTATTTCATCTAATGCATTATTTAAACCTTCTTCTTGTTGTTGTGAGTCGTCATCGAGTGGGGTCCCAACTCATGGCGACCCTGTCCAGGATGGGACCATTATGATCCACAGGGTTTTCATTTGCTGACTTTCAGAAGTGGATCACTGGGCCTTTCTTCCTAGTCTTAGTCTGGAAGTCCTGCTAAAACTTGTTCAGCATCATAGCAACAGGCACTGACAGGCAGGTGGTGGCTGTGCTGAGGTGCACTGGCCAGGAACGGAACCTGGTCTCCTGCAAGGAACTACCACTGCCTTCCATTTAAACAGTCTATAGGATCGCTATGAGCTGGAATCAACTCCACAGCAACGGATTTGGTTTATTTATTTTTTTGGTTTTTGGTGCTCATTTTGCAAATAAGGAGACTGATACTGAGAAACCAAAGGCCATAGTTAGAAAACAGCAGAGCTTGCATTCAAATCCAAGTTAGCTTGATTTTTAAGCCTATGTTGTTTCTACTACATAATGTTACCACCTCCCCAAAGAAAACGGTGAAGAAAATGGAATGTATAAAATGAGTTACCACAGAGTTAAAAGGAGGAAGGAGGCAGGGGTGGAACTGTTTGGGGATACCTATGTCATTGCCCCCACAGGATTCAAACAGCTTTTTCCTTCATTACAATTAAAAAAAAAACCCAAACCCATTGCCATCAAGTCAATTTTGACTCAGAGCGACCCTTCAGGACAGAGTAGAACTACCCCACAGGGTTTCCAAAGAGCGTCTCGTGGATTCGAGCTGCTGACCTTTTGGTTAGCAGCCACAGCACTTAACCACTATGCCACCAGGGTTTCCTTCATTACAATAAAGTGAGTTTTAATTCTCTTCTGTCTATACAATCTGCTCTATATTAACTATAAAAAAAATTTAGTTCAAAACAATTTAGATGTCTGGGGGGCTTGATACACTAGTCTACAGAGAACTTAATGAATGCCTATTTTGCTTTCAGCTCGTTGCTAAAGGGTACAAAGGGCAGGCAGAGAAGGCTTGTGCTCTTTCCACCTCAAATGGTTACAACACAGAGGGAGAACTCTGCCTCCCAGACAACAAATACCAGTGGGGGAGAAATATGGATGTCCACACGCTGAGGGAACTAAAAGAGACAGCCACTGAGGAAGCTTAACCAGGAAGACTTCATGGAGAAAGTAAGTACTAAATTCTGAAAACAGAAACCAGCATGACCAAAGGAAGGAAGCAGTATCACCCTTTTGACCAGTGAGCAGCTGCCCTTGAGTCGACTCCAACTCACGGCAACCCCGTGTGTGTCAGAGTAGAACTTTGCTCCATAAAATTTTTAATGGCTGATCTTTCGGACATAGATCGCCAGGCCTTTCTTCCAAGGCACATCTGGTGGACTTGAACTGTCAGCCTTTTGGTCAGCAGCAAGCACGTTTACCATTTGTACCATCCAGGGACTCCTATCACCTTTATAGTGGGCTGTAGAACATTTAGCTCTCATTTCCTCTTACCCAACTCCCTGTGCTGATTAATGAATTCATTAAAATAAAAGCTGATACTTTTATTTTTAATAGTAGGACCGGCTATAAAATGATGAAACTAAATTTAATATTATACATAATGCAAGAGACATCCAGTACTAGACATCTGTTACCTGATTCTCCTAAAACAGCCAGGTTTGTCTAGGATTTTTCCAAATTCTCGTCTGTTCTGCAGTCACATGTTCACCAAGCTCAGAGAATAAGCCCTCAGAGGCCATGCAAGCATTCCCAAGCACTAACTGTTTTTAATGGATTTTTTTTTTTGCTTATAAAGTCATCTTTATTTATTAAAAATAATTGAAATGTTTGCTTCCTCTAGACTTGTGAGAATATCTCTTCATCATACCTTTTAATAAGGTTTACTTACGTGGTAAATGCAGCATTTACTTTAGCCCCAAGGTAGTAAGAATAAAGTATAAACATGCCAATCATAAAGGCAAGAAAGACCATAATAAAGAGGACCATGAACTTGAATATGTCTTTTACAGTCCTTCCAAGAGAGATCTGTAAGGGGCCAAAGCTCTCATTTGCAGGGAGGATGTACGCGATCCGAGAGAAGCTGAGCACGACAGCTATGGCATAGAGGCCTTCAGATATGATCTGAGGATCCGAAGGGAGCCATTTATCTCTGGCTAGAAAAAAACAGAGAAAGAGATTAAAAATGGAGCTTTCTAGTCATTGCTAGGTATGCAAACTAATACCTTAAATAGGCTCTATATTGTAGGTAGGTGGTTATTGCCTCAGTTGAAACTACTGTCGATTTAAGTAACTGTCTATCTAGAATCATGTGACTTCTACGTAACTTTCAATGGAGGAAACAGTATCGTAAAGATACGAAGTTGACTTCGCATCGAGCAGAAAGAGGAAAAAATGCACAGGATGAAGAAAGAGGTTAAAACTTTTCTTTAGAAACAGGCTGTGTCCACGATGACCAAGCAGGTGATGTGACCGATTTTTCCCGAAGTTACCAGGTGTATTGACTGGCTATCTTGTCATCCTACAAGCACAGCTGGTGTGAAACTTTCTCCCCCTATTTTGTGGGGAAATTCGTTCATCTAACAGTTTATACAAGTAAAATGTCGTATTGTGAGGCATGAGAATGCCATCCAATCACAGTGGTGCTTCTTTTGACAGCGTGACTGAAGTATGAAGCTGTCAGCATGACGTGGGGAGCCACAGACACTGCTTGACAACACACTACCTTTGCACCTTCCAAAGCAAATAACACCAGCCACATCAAAGAAAAGGATGCTCCTTTCCTCTTTTCCAGACCTGGGTGGCACGAACAGTTAAGCGCTCAGCCACTAAACCTATGAGAACCCTATGGAGCACAGCTCTACACATGGGATCACCATTAGTCAGAAACAACTCAACAGCAAACAGTTTTGTCTTGTTTTTTTCCCCTTCCACAGAGCTGCCTTAAAAACTCTTTGGAACATGGCCAGAGGAATCTTCTCAACATACGCACACATGATTCCTTATGTTCTATCTTTTATGGTTTCTATTTTGTCATGGTTCAAGAATCTAGTAGTCTCATATTAGGGTCCATAACATTTCTCACCCACCAATCTCAAGGTCAAGAAGCCCGCGTGGCCCAGTGATTAAGTGTTTGCCTGCTAACCAAAAGGTCAGCTGTTCAAACCCACCGGCCCCTCCACAGGAGAAAAGACCTGGCATCTGATCCTGTAAACATAACAGCCTAGAAAACCCTGTGGGACAGTTCAACTCTGTCACATGGGGCCACTATGAGTCGGAATCAACACAAGGGCACACAAGAACAACCAGTAAAAATCGTATGTCATAAAACAGATATCATTATGCTGACTTTCAGAAAATTAACAAGCAACAGAGCAAAGAAAGAAAACCTGTGTAATGAAAGTCAGGGCATTCCAAAATATATGGGCTAATATAATTATTCTAAAATTATTGATCTGTAAAATGAAGAAGTTGAAGAAGCTATTGCTAAGGTGATTACTAAAATTGCTATTGACTTAATTTTCCATCAAACTATTCATGCTACTTGGAAATTATCACAGATGGTACAGATTAAGTAGCAGTGATTGGGTATAGCTGGGAAATTAACAGTGTTTATATTTTATTACAATATTAGTGTGTACTACTTATGGTGAAATAGCACAATTTCTCTTGAGTATAGGATCATCAATCAATTTGCAATGAAAATGTGAAATAATTTATTTCATGCATTTAGTTAAAATCCTTGCCATATGCAAATTGATGAACATGCACATAAATTAAAATGCTGTATAGTATTAACTCTATTAAGAAATAGAAGTTCTAATAACACACAGATACCAGTGGTCAGTAATGGAAATAATATAAGTGATATATCGATGCATTATAGGATCCTACATAGAGCAGAATCACCTAGGAAAACTCATTAAACACTAATTGAGATAAGGTGAAATATATTAGGAAACACGGGCTACGCATCTAGGACTTTGAAAGCCGGTGTCCTAGTTATCTAGTGCTGCTGTAACAGAAATACCACAAGCGGATGGCTTTCACAAACAGAAATTTTTTCTCTCACAATCTAAGGGGCTAGAAGTCCAAATTCAGGGCACCAACTCCAGGGGAAGGCTTTCTTTCTTGCCTGTTCTTGGGGAAGATCCTTGTCATGAATCTTCTCCTGGTCTAGGAGCTTCTCAGTGCAGGGACCCCGAGTTCAAAGGACACACTCTGCTCCCAGCTCTTTTTTGGTAGTATGAGGTCCCTTTCCTCTCTGCTTGCTTCTCTCTTTTATATCTCAAAAGAGATTGACTCAAGATACAACCTAATCCTGTAAATTGAGTCCTGCCTCATTAATATAAAAAAAAATAAATAAACTGCCTCATTAACATCATAGAGGATTTACAACACATGGGATATATACATCAGACCACAAAATGGAGGACAACCACACAATACTGGGGATCATGGCCTAGCTAAACTGACATACATTTTTGGGGCACACAATCCAATCCATGATAGCCAGGTCTGGATTAAGAAATAGGAATGTTCAGGAAGGCTTGGGAAAGGAGGATTCGCATCCTGGAAATATGAGAAACAACTCTTCTAGACCAAACTTTAAGCAGTAGGAGTTCTAAAAACTTTAACAGGAACTTCTTCACGGGGAAGGGTACCCTTCCTGAGGGCAGAGAGGAACAATACCATTTGTTTGAAATCTTTCTTAACCCCAAATCACAATACTATTATCTGGGTAGGACTGGTGTGATTCTCAGCCACCACCACAACCACCTCCCCCTGCCTGAAATACAATGTGTTTATCTATCTGAAAATATACTGCTAAAGCTACGAATGCAGAAAAAGTAGAAAAAGCAAAGGTGCTAATTTCAGACTTTACAATTTTATCTATGGTCAGCTCTGGTTACCCTAAACGAGTGAAGCGATAAAAGATGTTGGTTCATTTGTTTGTTTAGATGTGCAGTTACAAAGCAGGCAACCCTACATGATTTTTGAAGACTTATTTTTTCTAATAGATGACTTCTATAAAGACACCTCTATGAAAAGTTCAAGGAGCCATGGTAACACTGTGGTTAGGCACTCAGCTGCTAACTGAAAGATTGGCAGTTTGAACCCACCAGCCCGCACCACAGGAGAAAGAAGTGGCAGTCTGCTTCCGTAAAGGTTAAAACCCATTGCCGTTCAGTCAATTCCAACTCATGCCAACCCTATAGGACAGGGTAGAACTGCCCCATAGAGTTTCCAAGGAGTGGCTGGTGGATTCCAACTGCCGACCTTTTGGTTAGCAGCTGAATTCTTAATCACTGCGCCACCAGGGCTCCTCTGTAAAGATTACAGCCTTGGAAACCCTGTGGAGCAGTCCTACTCTGTCCTATAGGATCACTATGAGTTGGAATCGACTCTACAGTGCCCAACAACAACAACATGAAGACTTCACTTCTATAATGGAGTTTTGTTAATAGAGATATCACTGTACATTCAGAACAAATACAGGGTAGTATCTATTATATTGGGAGCTTGGACACTCAGGTGATAGGGGAAGCTGGGAGCTGGCCCAAATGTTCTGAGCTGCTTCTCCAGTTTGGTATAAGTCAGCATAACTTCAGTAAGACCAAAAGACTTAAGACTGTTTTCCAGCTTCAGGGGAAGAAGTGGAAGAAAGTACAAACTTTGAGAAAAACAGAGCCAGCAGGGAAAGCAAGTAGCCTTTCAGGTGGGATAGAAGGCTCTGCTGTGAACAGGACTCACCACTGGCTATAGTCACCTGAGGAGATTGCGTCTGTGTATTTTACAAGGAAATAAAGTCATGGTTTGGGTATTGCCAAGACAGTCAGAATGTGACGATGCCCTTAGTGGGGTCACTATACTAATCGAAAAACAGACCAAAAAGTGTCAGAATTACAATGTGATATTCAAGCAATATAACTTGTTCCTGGAAAATGTAAAATGCTACTTACTGAGTTGCAAAAACTTTGGAAGTGGGTTCTGAATTTAGAACCACTAAGGATCTCGAAAGGTCACTTGTTAAGTTTGCAGCAGACTATTGGGTACCTGCTTCCCTGGCAGGTCAAAGAAAAACTATGCAGTTAATTTTGTGTGAACTGGGTCACTCCCCACAAAATCGAATATATTATATATTTGCAACAACAACAAATTACCATTTGTTAAGTGTTTAATATGTGTCAGATACTGTGGTTTCAATGACCCTACAAATTCAGAGCTATTAGAAAAGTTAAAAACTTGTCCCAAATCGTACACACAGGAAATAGTGGAGCCTGGATTTACAAATTTCTCTCCAGATGACAGCTACCAAATACATATGAATAAATTTAAATAAATAGGTTATTGAAATAGTCAAGATACATATTACATAAAAATACAATCTAAGTTAATTCTGTAATTATAAATGACAATCATTTGCTCATTTGAACCAGTCTCCTCAGTATATTAAAATCTTTGCTTGCTGACAGTAAGAGATAATGTGCTTAAATTTTTTAATGTGTGAAATATTCATCTTATATTTTCAAGTAGGAGCCCCGCCTTCTTCAGTAATGTTAACACATTGCTGGTATTCATCAAAATATAAGCCTTAATCACACTTATAAAGAGTTTTTCTTCACAGTTGGACCACGTTTAAACTCTGTGCCTGAATTTCCTCACCTGTACAATGAGGGTTACACAATAACTTCTAAACTCTTCTAGATTTACAATTTTGTGACTATATGAAGGTTGGTTAGCTGCGGCAACCCAACCTGGCTTCAAGGGAAGGGAGGCTAACATGACTTAACCTCAGTTTGTGCTGGGCAAGGAAGGCACGCTGGTTGCCAGCTGGGGTCGTCTCCCTGTACTTCCTGGTATACGGAAGTTTGGCTTGAACTCCATGCCATATCACGTGAAGAACACAATGGCCTCCCCAGTATTTCTGCCAATTCTTCAGGGCCTTCATTCTCATGGTCACTTTGGCTCCTAATTCCTGCTCTGCTGAATTTTTATTTATTTATTTACCTGTAGAGTGATTTAGCATCTTTTATTGTCTCATCTCAAACTCACGGCTCTCAGGGACTTACCTTCTACATCAAGCATTTATCAGGCTATATTTTTCTCTAAGACATTTTCTCATCTTAAGAGTACTACGTGGTTAGACTGAAGGGTACTCTTCCCCCACCCTGCAACATCTTCTTTCTCTGGATGTGAAAACTGAGGCACAGAGAATTAACTTGATCCAGGTCACACAGCAAGGGAGAGTCATAGCTTTGATGTGAATTCAGTTTGGGATCATTCCAAAGCTCATGCCCTCTCTAGTGAACATAAACTGTCAATATACCTCTCATGCGAAACATACTCCTTATTGGCATTTTCTTCCAACAGACAGTTCCAATGTCTTTCCTGAAATTTAAGAGGACCCTGCAGCTAATAACTTACCATAAGTGAAATACTGTATCTCTGGTGGAAGTGTGACTTCACTGAGGTCACTCTCTTGGATGTAACTGTCCACATATTGTTGTGCTTTAGTTGCCTGAAGGAAAGCTAAGAATCTGGCCGTGAAAGCAGCAATGAAGATGGAGAGCATCCCAAAGTCTAGCACATTCCACAACTGCAAAATGTATTCCCTAGGTCCTTCCAGCCAGAGCTCCTTACATTCCGACCACATCATTCCTGTCAAAACAACCACAGAGGGTACAGATTCAATTTTACAGCTTAGACTGAGAAGCTATTACTTGGCCCATCCTCAGTGCGCATCTACAAAATGCTTTACCTCTTTAGCAGTGCGCTAGGCACCACAAAGGCATGTACTGACTATCCAGCTCACTGAGGCACTGGGCAGAGTTAAATGGAAGAAGCAGCTTCCATTAATGATTCACTCCACCGAGCTCGAATTTGGAGAAGCACAGTACTACTATACATGGCTCCAGAAATGTCTCTACTGATACAGAGGGGTAGAGGGAAGGAAAGAGAGAAGGGATAACCAAGGAAGCTTCTTCAAGTCAAATGATTTGGCCTCATAAGACATTTGGAGGAGAGGAGAAAATACGTACTTATAAAATCACAATAGTTAATCATCAAATCACAGTGATGAATGGAGAAATGAGTCCCCAAGTGAGAAATGTAAGGCAGACTTTTAACGTGGAGAACAATTTCCCAGTCGTCCAGGAGCACTTACATCATTCCCCTACCCTCTCTTTTCATTTCAGATTCGTGATGGTGAGGTGAGGACTATCGTTTGAAAAAGAAGAAACCCTTGGTAGGAGGCCCTAAGACATTACGGAGAAACAGAAAGCAGAAAATGCCATTCTGGGAGAAAGGAACAAAACATTCCAATTTAACAACTAGTCTCAACTATATAAAGGGAAAATATTGTCAAAATTTAAAAAAGAAATGTAATGGTTCAAAATAAAATTCATAAAATAATTACTTGACCCAGGTTGAGGCCACAGGAGTGAGTGAGGGAAAGAACCAAGCTATTAATTCAGGAATAAAGATACCAAGAAAGAGGCTGGTTGAAATAGAATATTATGACTTTGGATTAGGATCAATAGATAAACTAACTACAGTCTCCACTTACTAGGATGGAGCAAAAAAAATTTGATTTCATACAAGCTATTCATGGGCTATTGTGAGGTGAAGCAACAGACATTCTGAAAAAGGAAACCCTCCCAAAATTTCTGAAACTAAAAAAAAACTAAAGCATATAGAAATTCTCTCAAAAGCAGTTAATAGTCAATGGGTTATTTCACAAGTATTTAAATAACTGATCATTCCAGTGAACCACATTAAAAGACTCCATTTTGGTCAGTAAGTTAAATTCCTGAAACTTGGTGTGTTTGTGGTTAGGCTTACGTTAGCCATAAAAATTTTATTCAGTGTTAAGGGTTATCTTTTAGCATTATCTAAATGCTAAATTCTTAAATTATATTACTATTAAGTTTCTCTTACAATGGAGTTTCCATCACCATATGAGATATAGTAACATTTTTAATAGAAAATGCCAATCATTACATAGGCATAATTTTTGGTAGAAATGGGGAAAAAAAAATCCAAACCCACTGCCATCGGGTCGAATCCAACTCATAGTGACCCTATAGGAGAGAACAGAACTGCCTCATAGGGGCAGACCACCAACATCTTTCTCCCATGGAGCGGCCGGTGGGTTCGAACTGCTGACTTTTTGGCTAGCAGCCGAGTGCTTTAACCACTGAGCCATGATTTAGGGAACTTAAAATAAATGGCTTACCAAGAACCCAAACCATAATTAGCATTTCAGTCCATGTGAACTGGGTGGTTTTCACCCTGAAGATCTGTTTGGGATAGTCAATGACAGTGATATTTGGCAGCGTGGTGATGCCTTCGAACCTGTCTGAGGCATTGAACACGAGCAGGCCCAGGAAGATGATGAAGGAAGCAGCATGCGCCACAAACTTCATAAAAGGGCTTCGCAGAATTTTCCCCAGCTGGAACGGAACAAAAAGAGGAAAAGTCTGCTTCGGAAAATCTGGCTTCCGCTTATGATAATTATTATACAGGGTAAAAAAAAAAAAAGAGATGGAATGAGAACATTTTCAAAATTCTGCTTCTGTTTCCAAAGAGCTATACATTGTGAAAACTCTCCTCTAGGGGGATGTTTTCCTCAAAAATAATTTAAGGAGCCTTCAAAATGTATTGTTCGTAAATATCCAATTTAGGATACACAGATACATTTCTAGAAATCACCGGGCACATACTGGCTATTGTTATTTTATATGAAGGATGATGAGAAGTCAAGGTTTTTAGGGGCTAGGGAAAGGAACCCCAAATCTTAATGCATGAATCTTTATTGCTTTGCAATTGAAATTCAACATCTCATATACTTATGATGAGTTTGCAGACTCATACAGCACATTAAAAACCCTTTGAAGATTAAAAAAAAGGAATCATAGTATTAGAGAATTAAGTTACAGTTCTCATTTCTAAATATCCCAAAATCAAGTTGTAACTTACATGATTTAGAAAAAGCAGAAATTATTAGAATCAAGATAAGTATTTTAACTGCTACTGCCCCAGTAAAGGGAAAAGGTTATACTATGATTAAAATCTCTAAGTAAGTTTACCAACTAAAAGTTATTTCTGAGTTTGGAAAAACATAAATAGTACAAAAAGCACTTCTAAAGTTCAGTTTGTAATTATTTTAAGCCGTCTCTTTCAAAACCCCACGGATACAATGTCCTTAAAAGTCCCACCTTCACGCAGAAATGAAAAACAATTCCTCCCGTCCCAAGGGCTTCCGCAGTCCAAGCATTAGGTACGTTTGGTAGATTTATCAAGTAATCTCTCTATACTACCTACTCAAACCCTGCTTTTTAACTCAGTCTGTGACCTTAAAAAGGACTGAGGCTCATTTTTAAAAGATCGCTCCACACAAATGTTTTGTATGTTCAGAACCTTAATTTGACATCAACAAATCACCAACAAATGTCAAGTATTTCTGGGACTCAGTGTAGAATGCACACAGACAAATATCACATTTCCCATATTAGGCACAGGAAACTAAACAACAACAAATTTACACACCACCGACCCATTACGCAGCTGCCAAAAGGGCACATGTGAGATAGCTAATCCACAGCACATAGTGATTTCTTGGGGGTTGCCAAGTCTGTTTCTCCTAAAAGGTAATCTTTTAAAACTTGAAATAACATGAAAAGAAAGCAGCACGCCTATCTTAAATTTCAGATACATGTGCAGAGTTTTTGTTACGTTGCCTTTTCACCCTAAGGTAGGTGGTATACTCAGGCAGGCAGCTAGAAAAACGTGAGCTCCAGAAAGGGCTCAATTCCCACGTTTCCCCTCTGTGCTCAGCAAAGAGTTCGCCACACTGTTGGCTTCACTTTTACAAGGAAAGAGAAAAAAAGGAGTTCACTGAAAGATGCCTACTGTGATATTTTAAGTGACTACCCTGCCTTAAAAGACAAACACTTGTAAACCTGTACTTTTCAATTCATTTCCCTCAGGAAAGGGAAATGATTTGGTTAGGAGAGTACGGTTTTTGCTTTATGGCATGCTGTCTCATATTACTTACAGTTTTTGGTCTTTAGTGTTTATGTACTTGAAGAATCTTAAGGTAGGTTTCCATAATACAAAAGTTTTGTCATCAGAATTGATCAGTGACAAATCCTGTCCTTAAATTGCATTGGACAGCTCAAAAATGGAGTGAGAGGCATGGATATTCTCACATATATGTGGTGTCTGTGGAGCAGGACTCTGCCGGGGGAACTGCCGAGCCAGAGAAGACGGATGTCCAGGGTCATTTATAAGTGGCCTTGACTCATTTTGCCTGAAACTGCCTCTGATTTAAACAAAACCAGATTTTGGAATATAAAAACAGGATTAAAGGATCCCAGAGCAGCTCCTTCTCCCTGGCAGTGCCCTTTATTAACCTAATACAGATTCTGCTAGCATGACTGGGGTTCCTTTCCACATCTTGTTTGGGGGCTCTCTTAAGCACAATTAAATTGAGTCTACATGGTAAATTGAGAGGGCAATAAAGGTGGCCGACAAAATGATTCAAACAAAAATAAACAACCTGAAAAACCCAAAGCCCCCAAACCCAAAGCCTAAATTTTTTGGAACTTTCTGAAGGAACAGGGGGCTAGGGAAACTTGACATGCGTTTTATTAAAGACTTTGAATTAATACCACTGGTCTCAACTTTACTTAATACACACAGCCTTAGATTTCTTCTGATGGGTTCAAATGAGTCGCCATTCCAGTTCTCAGATTAACTGTTTCTTGGTACTATTTCAGTAGGGCTATTCTCCTTTCTTTCCACAGACCAGGCCAGGCCAGTCATCACTCTATTTATTAAGCTGTCAATAGAATTAGCACGCACGCTACTTCACTCAATCAGCTTTTCTTCCAGTCTCTCTACCGTGGAGACTTTATCTTAAAAGCTCAAGTATTATGTGCCTGCAAATGTGATCCAGCCCGCTAATACCAAATCCTTTTTCCATCCCTTACTTGAGTTAATCCAGTAATTAAAAGGCAGAATCCGTGTTCTTGAGTCAATTAACATTCAGGGTAAGACAGATAAGATCCTTAAGCAGGAAGCTTTTTCTTTTTTCACCTCAAAGGCACATGGTAAACCAGCTATAGAGGAAATGGATGTAGAAAGTCCTCATACCCTGCTGCAAGGTGCAACCCAGTAGCCAATGGCAAGGAACGGCAGGCCCAAGGCCACAACCAGCACCACCAGACACTTGATAGCTATGGTCTGTTCCCGCAGGCCCGAGAGGTTCTCATACCAGATCGTCAACAGCTGCTGCTGGCAGTTGGGGTGAGCCACAAACTGTTGGTACAGAGAGAGAGGTCAGTTAGCACGCCATCAACTACCGAATGTATTGCATCCTGAAGATATTAATGAACATTTTCCCAGAACATAAGCAGGTTCTGGCAATATTCTCCTTTGTTTTCCCTCCATTTTTCAAAATTGCTTCAGAACTGAAAGAAGAACTACAGTGGCAACAAGAGGGTAAAATGGATGTTGCCCTGAAACACTGTTCTTTCTGAGAGAAACTCTCCACCATTCACAGATTCCCCGCTGGGATCTGGGTGGCACCTGGTTGCCTTTGAGAAAACGTGTCATATCTTGCTGTCTGCCAGTTGACTTGCATTCAGTTCACAATGGAAAAGAAAAATTATTTGGCTCATTGTAGACCGTCGTTAAAATAACACTAAATGTGTTATTTAGTTTCATGAGCAACACCTAAAATGCTACAAGGATAAAAAATGTAGGTGTGATGTGCTATGTGTACATACTACCACAGAGAATCGGCAAAAAATCCACGAACCTGAAGATACTGCGCTTGGCCCACACATGCACTGCTTCTAGGAACAGGCATCGAGGCTACTTCCTTCCTATTCTAGAAACTGGTTCCCATTGCTTCCTATATCACAGGTTAAAAGAACTCAAACATTTATCTCCAGCAGTTCTCTTGTAAGTCCAATTCCAACTGGGGAAAGAATGAGCATATATACTTAGTTCAGGCCTGCCACTTGATTTTGCTAAATCATCTGCCTGCATCTATTTAGAACAACTGGTGGTTCAAATCTACCAGGCGCTCCTTGGAAACCCTACGGAGGCAGTTCTACTCTGTCCTACAGGGTTGCTATGAGTTGGCATCGACTCAGTGGCAGTGGGTTTGATTTGGGTTTGGGATTTCTTTAAGATCTTATCCTAATTCATGTAGCAGGATTTATTTGTAGTCAGGACCACGTAAAGGCCCCTATGCCTAAAGGTGCCCTTTCGTACCATTCCCCGGCCTAAGCCTAGCCTACTGGAGTCACTAGAACTACTTTTTATTTGCATCTATCCAACTTCCCACAAATGCGCATCCTGAAAACACTGAGACACCTGAGCCAACATTCAATTAAGACTATTTAAAATTCTGTTTCTGTACCCTGAGTACAAGTCTCTATCATAATAGTTCACATTTAGGGAGCACTTACTTTGTGCCCTAGAACAATGATCACTTAACACTTAATGGAACACAGGTGATCTATTAGACTTCCAAAAGTTGGATGGTATCTTTTTATCTTCTTAAACTAAATGTCTTCCACAGCACCTGGCTCTTAGGAGAGGCTTAAGAGATTTTGATGAGCGCATGCATGAATGAAATGGACATTGTTCTGGATTGAATCGTGTCCCGAAAAAATATGTGCTCTAAATCCTAACCTCGATGCCTGTGGTTATAATTCCATTGGGAATGGATTGTCTTTGTTATGTTAATAAGACAGGACTAGTGTAGGGTGTGTCTTAAATCAATCTCTTTTGAGATATACCAAAACCAAACCAAACCCAACTGTTGCCATTGAGTTGATTCTGACTCATAGCGACCCTATGGGACAGAGTAGAACTGCCCTGTAGGGCTCCCAAGGAGCAGCCAGTGGATTGGAACCGCAGAGCTCTTAACCGCAGTGCCATCAGGGCTCCTTTCGAGACATAAAACATATTAAACATAAGCAAGTTAGGAAGAAGAGATGAGAGAAGAGGGATGCCAAACACATGATCACCCAGGAGCAAGAAGCTCAGAAGAGACAGGGACCTTCCTCCAGAGCCAACAGAAAGAGAAAGTCTTCCCCTAGAGCTGTCCTCCTGAATTCAGACTTTTAGCCTCCTAAACTGTGAGAAATAAATTTGTTTGTTAACGCCATCCACTTGTGATATTTCTGTTATAGCAGCACTAGATGGCTAAGACAGACGTTAAGGAAATGTAGATAGGACACAGGAGTGAGGGTGAAGGAGGAAAGAAAGTGATCCAAATATAGGAGGGGTAGAAGTGGAAGTTTGGAGACGTTCTCAATAAGAATCCTAGGAAGCTGTCAGTTAGATCCCAGGAAGCCTTATATCTTGATTATATCCATACATTTTATCATGAGTTCAAATAATGGCTACATTGTTCTGTGGAATACTGTTACAAACTCAGAACGTTGGGAGAACAACTAAATCTTTAATTTGGGAAAGAAGATCTAACACACACTTAGCAATGACTAGTGTGCATCAGAATCTGGCATTTTTTACAACTGAATTGAGAGGAATTTACAAGATAAAACAGGAATCTTAGTTTAAAATTGCTCACTTGTTTTCCATCATCTGCCATCATCAGTATACAATCTGTCATTTGGCAAGGGAAAAAAAATGTTCTCAATGCTACAGTAATTTTTACCATGAAAGACTGAGATTTTTTTTATGTGTCAAGCATTCTTTGTGGAAACCAGAAAGCCTCAAATAAGGGTATTATTAAAAAAAACTAGTGCTTTATTACATTGAACTTTTTACACTGAACTCATCAAGCTAGAAAAGATAACATCTTCTTTCTAATACTTTCAATCCTCCAAGCCCCGTTGTTATATGCCGATGAGTTTTAGTTAGTATTGTTGTAAAGAATTAAACACTTCAAATCTAATACTTATAACTACACCCTCATCACTTCTTTGTCAGTGGGTCACCAAGTTTGCACAGCGGTGGCTGCCAGAGGGGTCATCAGTGGATTCCCCGGGGGGTGGGTGTATACTGGGGGCAAGATTTGGGATTTTGTGGAATTGGACCTCCACCAGAGGATGGGCTTTTTAAATTTTTTATTTTATAAATAAAAGAGCTTACGGGAAACTATACATCAATGCGTAGAAACTTCCTTATTTCCTTGTACGTGTGCTATCAAATAGTACCCCTGGGTGGCACAAACGGTTTGCACTTGACTGCTAGCCAAAAGCTTAGCGCTTTCAGCAGTGCTGCAGAAGAAAGGCTTGCTTTCATAAAGATTACAGCCAAGAAAACCCTCTGGAGTAGTGCTACATCGCAAGACATGGACTCTCTATGAGTCAAAACAGACTCAATGCCAATGTGTTTGCTTTTTTGGTTCTGGTACTATCAGTAAATAGCCAAATCCCTTAAGGAATTTCCTGGAGTTACTAAGAATCATTAGGGCTCTTAACTAGAGCTTAATTAAAGATGAATCCTTTGCCAAGTGGGAACTCCAGCTACTCTCTTTGCCTCTCAGAGTTCTCAAGAACATTTCACGGGTACTTCTTAACAGGTTCATTGTTTATTCCGTTCTTTCAAAGACAGCGGTAACTTGATTTTTGTGTTGCTAAAATCTCTTATTTTGAATAAAATATATTGTTTATACCAATAAAATATATTATTTGTATTTTAATTAAAATATTTTGTTAATAAAAACTTGTTTTTGATAAAATATATTGGCACTCATACTTGATTTGTTAATGACCCGTAATAATTCCCAAGCTTGGGCAAATGCCCACCTGGTCATTTAGGGGAAACTACAGGTAGATTAAATAATGTCATCAAAGCAGAATACAATTTGGGAAGCTAACAATGCACTTTTTTTAATAGGTCAAGAGTTTCTGATGCAAGACAGAAAATTCTCCACAAAGACATAGGTAGATATGTGTCCATATGGAATTGGTGGAAAAATTGCCCTTTTGTGAATGTTTGGCTTTTCTTTTTTAGGTTATTAATTCTTGAGGGCAGACATATTAACGTTGTAGTACAGCTTCCTTTTCCTGCTTCTCCTCATTATGCTAACCTTTTAAATCTGAAGATATGCTTTATGGCAGTAATTACATTTGTACCACGGTTGCACAGCTTAAAAAACTTGATAGACAGCAGTCCTTCTCACATGGCATACAGGTGAGGTCTTTGGCTTGTGGTGACTTGAACAATATGGTACAAACACTTAATATATGTTAAATACTAGCCTAAAAAAACCAAACCAAACTTGCTGTCAATTCGATTCCAACTCATAACAACCCCAGAACACAGAGTAGAACTGCCCCATAGAGTTTCCAAGGACCAGCTGGTAGATTTGAACTGCTGAACTTTTGGTTAGCAGTTGAGCTCTTAACCACTGTGCCACAGGCCATGGTATTTGCTTTTTATTTATTACACTTTAAAATTCAGCTTAACAGGTTATTTCCTTTACTATTACCTCTACAAGGGTCCCTGGGTGGTGCAAACAGTTAAGTACTCAACTACTGGCCCAAAGGTTGACAGTTCGAACCCACCCAGAGGCACCTTGAAAGATAGGCCTGGTGATCTGCTTCCAAAAGCCTTGAAAACCCTATGGAGCAGTTCTACTCTGCACACATGAGGTCATCATGAGTCAAAATCAACTCAAAGGCAACCAACAATGTTAGTTTTACTATTTTCTTTTTTTTGAAAGACATTATTATTATTATTTTGGTTGATTTTTTTTCTTTTTTTATTAATTTTTTTTTAAAATTGTACTTTAGATGAAGGTTTACAGAGGAAACTAGTTTCTCATTAAATTATTAATACACATATTGTTTTGTGACATTGGTTGCCAACCCCATGACATGTCAGCATTCTCCCTTCTGGACCTTGGGTTCCCCATTGCCAGCTTCGCAGTCCCCTCTTGCCTTCTTGTCCTTGCCCTGGGCTGGTGTGCCCCTTTAGTCTCATTTTGTTTTATGGGCCTTCCTAATCTTTGGCTGAAGGGTGAACCTTAGGAGTGACTTCATTACTGAGCTAAAAGGGTGTCCAGGGGCCACATACTTGGGGCTTCTCCAGTCTCTGTCAGACCTTAAGTCTGGTTTTGTTTTTTTTTTCTTTTTATGTGAGTTAGAATTTTATTCTACATTTTTCCCCAGCTCTGTCCGGGACCCTCTATTGTGATCCCTGCCAGGTTACTTCTATCCTTTTCTTATTTGAGCTAATAATATACCATCACATGGCACCTGTTGATTCTTCTTAATCCACAGAAAGAAAACATAAATAGATATTTTCCTCCAGTGATTTAAAATCCTAATATAAGTACACAAAGGGCATTTTAAAAAAGAAAATAAAATCAAGAGTAGCAAGTGGAAAGCAAAAAAGCTAATCCCTCTAAGAGATGAGTTTTGCTCTTTTCAATGCCTTCAAAATAGAGCAATGACTTTTATCTCTTAAAACTGTTTTACCCCCTAAAAAAGCCTCCTAATGCTGCCACACCAGTCACAGCCAGCTGGATAAGATTTGGGTGCTGTTTCCTGACTTCAGTGGACCAGCAAATTGAAATCATTACAAAAAGAATACCCTTATTTGAGGTTTTCTGGTTTCAGGGAAGAATACTTGACACATAAGAAAATCTCAGTCTTTCATGGTAAAAAAATCACTGTAGCATTGAGAACATTTTTTCCTTGCCAAATGACTAATAGATTGTACACTGATGATGGCAGAAGATGGAAAACAATTGAGCAATTTTAAACAAAGACTCATGTTATGCTGTTGTCTTAGTTATCTAATGCTGCTGTAACAGAATTATCACAAGTAGGTGGTTTTAAAGAACAAATTTATTTTCTCACAGCTTAGGAGACTAATCCATTTCCCACTGCTGTTGAGTCAACTCACAGCGAGTCTATAGGACAGGGTAGAACTGCCCCATAGAGTTTCATAGGAGCGCCTGGCAGATTTGAACCACTGACCTTTTGGTTAGCAGCCAAACTCTTAACCACTACACCACCAGAGTTTCCAAGGAGTTTGAATTCAGGGCACAGTTTCTAGGGGAAGGCCTTCTCCATGTCATCTCTGGAGGAAGATCTCTTTCGGTTTCTGTAGACCCAGCATTGCTCGATTCCTTGGTGATCTCCACCTGGCATGTATCTTCCCCTCCATCTATGCTTACTTTTCAGTTTCTAACCTGCTATTTTTGTATTTTAAAAGTGAGTAGGTTTCAGACACACCCTAGACTTATGTGGTCTTATTAACATAATAAGAAAATCCTACTTGCAAATGGATTACATCTTTTGGTATACCAAAAATCAAACCCATTGCTGTCAATTCTGACTCATAACTACTCCATAGGACAGAGTAGAACTGCCCTTCCCCGTAGGGTTTCCAAGGAGAGCCTGGTGGATTCGAACCACCAAACTTTTTGGTTAATAGTCGGAGCTCTTAACCACTATGCCACCAGAGCTCCAACACGTATTTGGGAAGATACAATTCAAACCATAACAACTGTACATTCATTAGCTCACCCTTCCCAAGAACTGCTTTTGTGGGAATACCAGTGTGCAAAGATGTGGTAGGACACTGTTTTTGTTGTAATGACATTGTCAGGCCTACAATTCATACAATTTAAAAGAAAATATCCTTGTGAATAAAAACTTATGCAGTTCAATTTCTTTTTAAAGGTCTTTGAATTGTGATGTATAAACCAAAGCCCTACATTGTAGAGGTTTTCAGGATTTTCAGACTTGCTGAGTACATTGCACTCTGTTTTCCCTCGGTATCTGAGCATTGGGTTTTTATCTGAGCAAAAACCTGGGCAAGGACTAAGGATCCTGGGTGGTACAATGATTAAAGCACTCAGCTACTAACCAAAATGTCAGAGGTTCTAACCCAAGGGAGAAATATGTGGCAGCCTGCTTCTGTAAAGATTACAGCCTTGGAAACCCTATGAGGCGGTTTTACTCTATCCTATAGGGTCACTATGAGTTGGAATCCACTAGATGGCAATAGGCTTGCTTTTTTGGTTTTGGCGGAAGGACTCAGGAAATCTTCCCTTTCTCTTCTCTAGAGCCCAGTTCTCCAGATTCAATGGTCCATTGCATTCTAGTATCTTTTTTATTTTATTTTATTGTGCTTTAGGTGAAAGTTTGCAACACAAATTCGTTTCTCATTCAAAAATTTATACACAAATTGTTTTGTGACATTGGTTGCAATCCCCTCAATGTGTCTGCATTCTTGCCCTTTCCCTTTTCACCCTGGGTTCCCTGTGTTATTCGTCCAGGTTTCCTGTCCCTTCCCGCCTTCTCGTCTTTGCTTTTGGACAGGTGTTGCCCATTTCGTCTCACATACTTGATCGAACTAAGAAGCACCTTCCTCAAGTGTGTTATTGTTTGTTTTATAGGCCTGTCTAATCTTTGAAAGGTGGACTTCAGGAGTGGCTTCAGTTCTGAGTTAGCAGGGTGCCTAAGGGCTATAGTCTCAGGGGCTCCTCCAGTCTCTGTCACACCAGTAAGTCTGGTCTTTTTTTGTGAATTTGAATTCTGTTCTACATTTTTCTCCTGCTCTGTCCAGGACCCTCTATTATGATCTCTGTCAGAGCAGTCGGTGGTGGTAGGTGGGTACCACCTAGTTCTTCTGGGCTTAGGCTGGTGGAGGCTGCGGTTCCTCTAGTCCATTAGTCCTCTGAACTAGTATTTTCCTTGTGTCTTTGGTTTTCTTCATTCTTCTTTGCTCTAGATGGAATGGGACCAATAGACGTACCTTAGACGGCCATTCATAAGCTTTTAAGACCCCAGACGCTACTCACCAAAGTAGGATGTAGAACTTCCTCTTCATAAACTATGTTATGCCAATTGACCTAGATGTCCCCCAAGACCATGGTCCTCAGCCCTCCGCCCCAGTAACTTGGTCCCTCAATGTATTTGGATGTGTCTGTGAAGCTTCTGTAATTTTGCTTTGGTTAAGCTGTGCTGACTTCCTTATATCGTATGTTGTCTTTCCCTTCACCAAAGTTACCACTTGTATACTATTTAGTTAGTGCTTTCCCCTCCTCACCCATCCCTTGCCCTCCCTCATAACCATCAAAGATTGTTTCTTTCTGTGAGTAAACCTTTTCTTAGGTTTTTATAATAGTGGTCTCACAAAATATTTGTCGTTTTGTGATTGACTTATTTCACTCAGCATAATGCCCTCCAGATTCATCCATGTTGTGAGATGTTTCACAGATTCATCATTGTTCTTTATTGTTGTGTAGTATTCCATCATGTGTAAGTACCATAATTTGTTTATCCATTCATCTGTTGATGGGCACTTAGGTTGTTTCCATCTTTTTGCTATTGTAAATATCTTTTACCTTTGTCAAGGGCAGCAGTAAGCAGGTAGAACTCTCATTATTTCTATAGGGGGAGGGGATTGATGTTTAGCCTCAAACCATGGCGCAGAGGGAGAGTCATAATTAGAGCTCAAGACTTTTTTTTTCCTAACAAATAGTCTATTACTCTGATTGGAAAAAATAGTGTTTTTGCCTAAAAGTTAGTTTTCTTGTATCCATTTTCAGAAAAATCAAATTTCATCTTCTACTCTATTCCATTCTCTTTTTGTAGAATAATGTGGTTAACTCTACAAACAGTCATAGTGTTTCAGACCGTTCCAGTTCTATTATTTACCTTAAAGCCCCTTGAGAAATTATTCTAGAATGAATAATTTTCAAAATTCACTCCCTGACAGAAAGGATGCATTATTTATTTTCGTCTCAGCAGCATATGATTTCTCATTTCATCAACAGCACTGACAATTATTACTTTTTATTCTTTGATAATTCGAGAGAAGGGGCATGGTATTTATATATTAGTATACATTCCTTTGATTACTAAAAAAAAAAAACTAGAGGGCTTAAAATTTTATAAATATGTTTGTTAGCCACTTGAATTTTTGCTTCTGTGAATTACCCATTCAAGCCCTTTGCCTGTTTTTCTACAGGCTGTTTTCCTTATACATTTGTTTGACCTCTTTGGCTATTAAGAATATCAATCCTTTGTAAGTTTTAATTGTAGAAAAACATGTTTCCCAGTTTGCTCTTTGCTTTTTTGTTTATGATCTTCCTGGTGTACAGACATTTTAGGTAGCATGTGGACAAATTATTTATAATGTTGCTTTGTGACTTCTTTAGTTTTTATATTGTAAAGTCCTTTCCCACATAAACGCTAAATACACACTTGTATATTCCCTACTCTGTCTTTTATATTTGAATTTTCTAGATTAACTTCCATTGAGCATTATGAGGCCTGGGTTAAACTCAGAGAACTCTGAGGCTAGAGAGAATCCAATGAACTCAGGGTCTTCCTAAAGACCTAGTGTTGGTCCATGAGACTCAGAACCAGAGCTGAGAGTAGATATTGGGCAGGTGGCAGAAGAAAAATGTTCTAAGTCTCTTATGGGGCCTAAACTGCTCACCATTACATAAAGCTGGTTTCCTTGTTGGAATCATGGATTGATTTGAATAAAAATGAGTTTCTTATGTTATCAGGGAAAAAAGTCCATAACATAACAAGTTATTGTGAAATCCCAATGCCTTGCATATAGCTGTAGAATACCTCCAGGCCACTGTGGATGGTACTCAGCCATTGTTATAACCCAAGAGGTGGGTTTGCTTGGGGGTTAGTATTGAGAGAGGGGAAAAGGAAGAAGCAGGAGTAGGTAAGGGTGATATTTTCCCTCCTTGTCAAAGTAGAGATGGGTAAGTGTTGAACAAAGGATAAGGTAGGCTTTGGAAG
Source organism: Elephas maximus indicus (assembly GCF_024166365.1). Classification (NCBI taxonomy): domain Eukaryota; kingdom Metazoa; phylum Chordata; class Mammalia; order Proboscidea; family Elephantidae; genus Elephas; species Elephas maximus. The sequence goes on along the minus strand of NC_064823.1, from coordinate 25,276,678 downwards.
GATGAGTCAAAGGGGAATTGGGACTTTTGGGGTATTCCAGAAGAGTTCTCTTATATATTTATTGAGTGAGGATTCCAAATCAAAGACTTTAATATTCTTTTTATAGCATAAAACAAACAAAACTGAAATGCCTGCAAAATTCTAAATCTTCTTTCAGTTCCAAATACACTTTTGGTTGGTTGGTTGGTTGTCTCCTGCTGGTTGACTGATAGCAAATTCATTGTTAATGACACCTCGTACATTGTAACCTACACATCGATTTATTTAAAATGAACATGCAGGAAGACATTCACTCTACAGAGCAGTTTGGTTCACAGAAGCACATCTGCAGATGAACTGTCTGTGCTAATATGACACTTTCAAAGTAATGATAAAGAACCAGTGACAACGGAGATCAATTCTCTTCTCTCAGGGGTCAAAGAGATGTGTACTGCACGATCTGTAAATAAATGTCCAAAGAGTTTCTAAGAACAGTTTTATGTCAATCTTGTTCAAAATTCTCCCTTTCCTCCAATTTAGCAAAACTCCAACTAACAAGAATGCTCTGAGAAAGGAGCAGGGTAGCCAATTTAATAATTTTGCAACAGGTAGCTTCCTTAAAATGTTATTTTACTTGAGTCTTTACTGAGAATCTTCGTATTTCACTCTTTTAGTAAATAGATGGGAGATCTGTCATTAACAGCTGGCCAAAATCTTGTGAGGTTCTCTACACTGTGCTAGAATGAATGTGTGTGTGTGCGTGTGTGTGTAACACACACGCATATACACAGATACACATTTGCCTATCCTCACTTGCTGCTAGGATGCAGACACTGACTTAGGTTCCACTGGTCAGATGCATGTGTGCAAGCCTCTCATTTGGAAGGGGGCCATATAAGAATAGGCGGAGGTCAGGGCATCCTTTTTGCTCCTATAGGACCAGGCCATCTGCAGCAGAGGCAGAGTTGTTCTGTTTGGACCACAGAAACTTCCTTACCAGGACAGTTCTGCTCCTGGTTCTGGGAGAGGTTTCTGGAAGCTCAACTTAGATAAATCTGTTCTTCCACCTCTCCCAACAATTCTGTGAGCTTCCTAATGTCCCTTACCAAACTCCTTTCTGCTGAAATTGACCGTGTTCTACTGCTAAGGACTGAGACCAGCGCAATGAACATGAAATCTGTCTTTGATGACTGAGGACTGAACTTGCTAAAGAATTATCATTCTAAATATGAATTTTCATAATTCAGAAATGCTATTAGCTAATATTTATTGGACAATTACCACGGACTCACTTTGTGCTAATTACTTTACATCCATTATCTCACTTAATCCTCAAAACAACTGAATAAGTAGTTACTATTATTATCCTCGGAAACCCTGGTCGCATAGCGGTTAAATGCTATGTCTGCTAACCAAAGGGCTGGCAGTTCAAATCCACCAGGAGCTCCTTGGAAACTCTATGGGGCAGTTCTACTCGGTCCTATAGGGTCACTATGAGTCGGTGCAATTAAATGCTTGGCTACTGACCTAAAATGTTGGTGGTTCGAAGTCACCCAGAGTATCCATGGGAGAAAGACGTGGCAAACCGCTCCCATAAGGATTAAAAAAAAAAAAAAAAAGAAAACCCAAACCCGCTGCCATCAAATCAATTCCGGCTGATAGCTACCCTACAGAATAGATTAGAACTGCCTCACTGGGTTCCCAAGGTTGTAATCTTTACAGAAGCAGACTGCCACATCTTTCTCTCACAGATCAGCTGGTGGATTCGAACCACTGATCTTTTGGTTAGCAGCCAAGTGCTTTAACTGCATCAATAGGGTGCCTTCCCATAAAGATTTTTTTTTTAAAACCTGATGCCATTGAGTCGATTCAGACTCATAGCAACTCGATAGGACAGAGTAGAACTGCCCCATAGTGTTTCCAAGCAGCAGCTGGTGGATTCGAACTGCCAACTTTTTGGTTAGCATCCAAGCTCTTAACCACTGTGCCACCAGGGCTCCTTTTATATATAAGGGAAATGAAGCTTAAAGAAGATTTATGATTTATCCAAGGTACCACAACCAGTAAAAGGTAGAAAGGATATTTGACTCCCAACTTTACCGTGACACTTCTCTTAATATTTTCATGAAGAAAAAAAAACAATTTATCAATAACACCTATTCTTATTATTTAAGAAAAAAATCCTGGGATTTGGCATGTTTATTCCAATATGGTGCTGGATGGAAGCGTGCTCACTCACCTTTTTGACTTCATACTTAATGGCGAGTTTGACACGACTCAATGAAGACTTATGCCTGTGCACCTCCAGAGGCTCTGCTGATTCCAGATCTCCATTCAGAATGGCTTCCACCTCTTCAGAGTCTCGGCAAAGATCCAGCACGCCCACAACAAAGTCTTTGCATTGCATGGAGAGCTTTCGATAGTCATTCTAAGAACGAGATGTTTAGAGTATATTATAAAGAATGTGCTTTAACTCAATGGAAAGTGTTCAGGGTTTGAGTGAATTAGAAAAAGGCATCCCTTCCTCTGGGTGGGAAGCCTCAGTCCCTACCTGGTTGCAAGGCTTGGCAAGTCTGAAACGGATGGATTTGCCTCCACCCACCCCCTTGGCCAGGTACCCTTCTGCAACCTGCCCTACCATATGAAACAGCTCTGAAAATGGTACGTACCTAAGTCACAGGGTTGTATTAAGAGACGTTGGCTAAATGTTAATGCTGGATGACCAAAGGATTCAGACAAAAAATAGTTCTTTTACAGCCAAAACAAGGCTATTTCTGTAGTGAAAAGTGGTAATTTGACATAGAAGACTATCTGTGAAAATAGTTTACTACCACTTGCCTCATTGGAGTCATTGCTTTTCTTGGTGGGATCTTCAAACCAGCCGCAGCAACAAACTCTGGGAATGTGTTAGAAATGCTAATTCTCAGACCCCACACCAAGCCCTGAGAATGGGCCCCAGCAATTTGTGTTTTAGCAAGTCCTCCAGGTGATTCTTATACATGCTAACATTTGGAAATGGCTGGTTTACAGCACATGTAAAGCGTGGACAGGTACCAACATAGAGAGGATATTTTTTTCTTGTTGTCTGGAAGACATATTAACATGCTTAGAAGAACTGGAAGGAGAGAAATGTCTGATTATACGTAATTGGATTCTGAAGGGTTGCAGAATACCAATACCTGAGAGAAAATTTTCCAGGCCACTGGAACTAACACCTTTCTAAAAATAATCTGTGAATCTTTAATTTCATTTGCATATTTATATAGTGCCATAGACTGGTATAAAGAAGTCAATTGGCAGCATTCCCTGCTACCTTATCAATGGACCTCTATTTCTAGCTCATTGGTACCAGCCAATAACCATCTCCTGGAAAAGTGTCTCACTTTCAGAAACCTCCATCCCACTTCTATGACTTTCACTGAAATTCTAGCCCATTAGTTTACTAGATGATAATCTAATTTGGTACACTTGAGGAAAGAAGAATTCTTCATTTCACTATGTTCTGAGACACCGTATGTATCTAAATAACTAAATAATACCTAGCACAGCACAGTTTCCTGGCTTCCAAAATCATAGTAAAAAAAAAAAAAGACACAAAGAATTTCAAACTTTTCCCTAAATAATTAATTTGATGGGAAAAACCATGGCACCAACAAAAATAAGAAGAAAAGAGACTGCTTAAAGGCTACACAGACTAGAATAGTTTCCATTTCAGATATGAGAAATTCAGACAAAGAACAGCTACAGTTAATTCTTTTCATCTCATAAGGGAACAGATAAAATGAATAAAAACTTCAATTTCTGGTTTCCATTCAGATTGGTACCATGCAACTGATAAAATTAATAAAATGTCCAGCCTCTGGTTTCTATGCAGAGTGTCAGTTAAACATTCATTTGCCTTCCATTCCTGAAAGACTAATGGAATATTTTATTATAGCATCCAGAAGAAGTATTAAATCCATGTCTGTTTCCATATAAAGCTCCCCATTTAATACAAATGTTTTAGTTGAAATTTCCTCATGTAACTCTTCAGTTCAAACTGTTCTGGGAGATTTGGTACAACATAGAATGGTCATTTCTCCACTGTTCAGAAACAAAAGGGGCTACTTTCCATGCTTTGAAAAGAAATCTTAGTAACTGCTTCTTCAGTATTACCCAAATAATGACTCATTTTTTAAAAAATTATAATCTGTAAATTGTCTAGCCTTAAAGAAGGCTGTGTTTTTTTTTTTTCACATCCACTGAAACATGAGTCAAGACACAAGGAATTGGTAATCATACAAATTGCAAAGGTAACACTTTGTTTTCCTAACAACTTGAACAATTCCTGTCAGAAGAAGTCTTTTGCCCAAGTGCAGAAAGTAATCAGAGCTGGAGAAAATGGCGATTTCTTCTATTGTAATCACAGGATAAAAAAAAAAAATTTCTTTTTATACCATTCTTAAAACATACGCAGAGCTACCAGAGAAGCTAGAAAGCAGCAGCTAAAGCAGCCTTCCCTCAGTTACAAGATCTAAAGTCTGCATTGCCCTACGAGGGGACTGTCGGTTCCAACAGGAATACTTCACAGCTCACATGGTTTGTCTGGTCTCACATTTTCTAATAATTTTCTCTTAATTTAGTCTTGCTTAATGATCTTCATTGTACCACTTGTCCATTGCCATGGCCTTCCACAAGGTTAGCAGTTGGACCTGCTGGCCACTGTGAGAAGCAGGAACTCAAAACCTTGAAGACCTGCTCAAGCCAAAGGAAGAATGAAGTTGTCTTAGTACAACTAGCCTACAGGTATCAGCACACTTATTCTAATGTGTATGGTTTAATCACCATTCTCATCTCTTTTTATCCTTAAAGAAAAATTGAACTCTGATCATGCTTGGTTCTACAAGACTCTTGCCCTAGTAGTAAAAGAGGCAGTTTTGTATTTAAAAAAAAAAAAAACAAAACATTGGCGTTGAGTTGATTCCAACTCATACCAACCCCATAGGTCAGAGTAGAACTGCCCCATAGAGTTTCCAAGGAGCACCTGGTGGATTTGAACTGCTGACCTTTTGGTTAGCAGCTGTAGCACTTAACCACTGCGCCACCAGGGTGTCCCAGTTTTGTATAGTAGCTGTTAAAAGCACTGAATCTGAAGCCAAATACCGCTTCTACCACTTCCTAGCTGCGTGATTTTGTGGAAGCTACTAATTACTATTAAAGTTAATAACAACAATATTGTTATTGTAAGGATTAAATGAGTCAATATATATAAAATGCTTAGAGTGTGCTTGGTACACACTGTTGTTGGTTGTTGTCAAGTTGATTCCAACTCATGGAGACCCCATGTGTGCAGGGTAGAACTGTGGCTCTAAATACTATATATTTGCTTCAATATTATCAGGTACAGCACATTACATAGAATATCTAGGACTGGGACCCAAGAGATCTAAAAAAATTAGGCTTAGCAGATGGGACTTTGTTTTTTTTTTATTATTTTATTTCTGAAGTGAGTGGTCAGTATAACCAGATGATTCCTAGAGTAGTTCCTTACTATAATATAATATTTCTTACTAAAAAAAAATAATAATTACTAAGCTTGCTTTTGGGTTATATTCATCTTCCTTGCCTCTTTTTATGGCTCTTCTGTGATACATAGTGAAACTGTTTTTCTTTTTTAAAGATAAGAAAACTGAGATACAATGAAGGCAGATGACTTGCTCAAAGACAGAGAGTGCATCACTGACTCAGTCAGAACTAGGAATTTCAATCTGTATCCTCACAGTTTAATAAATGATTGTCTTTCTTGTCACTGACGTTTGGAGGATTAGACCTAGAGTCCACCCTGTCCAATATTCTGTTCCTTAGAATAGCTTCAGACAGGGTTTGCACATCCAAAATATTTCTTTAATAACCTCTCACTGAGCTGTCCTCCATTAATTTATCTAAACCTATATTCTGGAATATTCAACCTTCTATGGATAATGACCTTCATATGTTCTCAGCACCATGACTATCGTATTCCTCAAGGAACTTTGAAAATGGCACAGTGGCTGAGAACCTCCTCTGAAGCACGTGAGTGATGGCAATTTGAGGAGTGAGAACTAGATATTAAAGGACATTGATTAGATAAAATAGGTATAGGTGTCTGAAAAGGAAAGAAACCACCTCTTTTTCACTAGGGAACACATTATCTATTTTTCATTTCAAGGCTAGCACTCTGAGCTCAAAGTCCCTGTGTAAAGAATATAGCTAATATCATGGAACAGGGCAAATTAGGTTATCTGCTTTCCTCAGATATGAGCTTCACTTCCACTGCCCTTTCAGAGCTTGGAGTCTCTAGGTCAGTGCTGTGAAAGCACTACTTTTTCTGTGTCTAAAGCTCTGACAGATGGACATTAGCTTGGGATGAGAGGGCAAAGAGGTGAAAGGAAGGCAGATAAAAAAGGAATAATAAGGACAGTTAAGAGTAGACAGAAAAAAAAAAAGGGGACATTTAGTTGGGGAGAGAGACTTGCAGTCCTTAGAGAAGATAACTTCTAAAGAACTGTCCTAATTTTGGCTCAGAGGGGGCTGTGCTGTACAAGCCTTTCCATATAATTCAGAAAACAGACTGAAATTTAGACTAGCTTTGGGTATCCTTAAGATACTCGACAGCTTTATGAGTGTCCCCTTGAACCTAGTTGTCTTTTTTCCTCTTTTTGCCTCTTGTGATATTTTCCCACCTCTGAAAGGTTATCAGAGATGACTCTAAGTCAGGTTAAAGGAAATCTGAAGCCTTATGAATAATCAGCTTCAGGGAAAAACCATGAATAACAAAAATTTCTCTTACCATCGCTTCACTGAGATGATTTCTCTAGGTGGAATTGCAAACATTGCCATCTTCAGCAAATTATTAAAACATAATCTTACAAAATAGCCCATTTTATAGAATATCTTTTGCAAGCTTGCAATATATACCAAGAAAAATGCATAAAACAAGATTATGTTGGCATTTGAAACACAGCAAATAAATAAAATTAGAATTATGATATTTATTACTGTCTCAATATTTAAAAATAAATTCAAAGCACTATTTAGAACTATTTTATCTGAACATTTTTCTACCCTCTCTAAACAGAATTGGTGCATTTTCAATGTGCTTCCTGAGTTTTAATCTTCTCCCCCCCCCAAAATTTTTTGAGTCCAAGGAAATAAATCTTTTAAAATACCATCTAATGAATCCCTTCAAAGGGGCTAGAAATCAGGTGATATTTATTTTCTTCTTTGTACTTTTCCACAGTTTTCAAAGTTTCTACAATAAATGTGTTCCTTTTATATTAGAAAAACATTTTTAAAGGGAGATGGTAATTGGGAAGCACCCAAGGAATTTGACGTATAGGGAAGTAAAACAAACAAACAAACCACAGATAAAAACCAACAATACTTTCCCATCATTTTCTGGCAACCTCAGGCAGAAAAGTAGATTTTCCTTAACTTGAATTATATCGCAAATTGCACTTGTCTAAATCTCACCTAAATATGAAAATGGGGAATATTAAGATGTGGAAGAAAGAATAATCACTCTTTCTGTTATCTGTCACTACAACACTAAACTAAAAAGATTAACTCAGCATCCAGACACTAATTTAAGGAAGGGGTATCTACGATAATCTTCTGATATGAATCAGACTTTCATCAGAACTATCAAATTCTCTTTTACCCCAAATTTAACAGATGGAGCCATTCAAGATACATTGGAGGATGTAGCAATTGAGTAAAAAATAAAAAATTCTATCATTAATGTATAGTTTTATAAAAATACTATTTCTTCAACTGGTGATGATATCTGGAAAAAAAGTGCACTCACTGAAAAATGAAATCCACTGAAGTGAGCCACTTTAATGGATTTAAACTATCATTGTATTTCTGGGTTGATCTGACATCTATGACACACCACTCTGAACACACATTTGTGGATTTCTGGGAGAGGCATACTAATGGATAACTGATAGGACGTTATATTGGTCTTTTGACCTTCAATTCTATAGGGATATACACACGCTTGTGGAAAAAGCAGTGCGCTCAAAATTAACACTATTTCTGTGGTGGGTACCGACATACAACTAACGACAAAAAAAAGGGGAGATAATTTGGAAGGTAGAAAGTCACACCAAACTCCTTTTGTTAAAAGTCGGTGTTCTAGTTAACCCTTATCCAGAACACAAAGTAGCAGTCCTTATCCAGAATATATACATTCCCAAACCAAGGATCTCACTGCACCATGGTTGGGGGGGGGGGGGGTGGGGATTCCTCAGATCAACTCTGCATGATGTACCCAACCTCTCATAATTCTAAATCCACTAGGGAAAACTGGTTCTGGGGCAAACTACAGAAGAATTCAGGCGTCCTGCAGCAGCCAGGCAGTGAATGAGCACGAGGGCAGCCGGGATGGCGCACAGAGCTTACCTTGAACTCCTTCTCTATATTGGCCAGCTTGGCCAACTCATTGCTGAGCTCCAGAGCCGTAAGCACGGGGTCCTCGCTGGACAGGGACAGGTAAGCCGGGCTGGCTAGCCCCTTGTAGGCGTTGATCCTAGAGCGGGAGTGGCTGAAGGAGTCGTGCCTCTGCTTCTCCGTGCACTCCCCGCACTTGCAGAAGTAATCGTGCGGCCGCTCGATCCGGGCGCCCTTCATCAGCAGCATGTGCACCACCTCGTACTTCTGGCAGTGCGCCGCCAGGATGATGGGGGTGATGTCGGGCGAGAAGCGCGTGCCGTCCTCGTCGTAAGCATAGAAGTCGTCGTCCTGCAGCTCCTGCTCGCAGGGGCTCAGGGTCAGGCGCTTGCTGGCCGCGAAGCCAGGGTGGTTGAGGATGGCCTCCACGATGCGCACGTAGCCCTTGCTGATGGCAAGCAGCAGGGCGTCGCCGATGCGCGCCAGGTTCTCCTTCTTGAGCAGCAGCTCCGTCACCTCCAGGTGCTCGTTGCCCACGGCCAGCTGCAGCGCGTTCTGACCCATGTAGTCCACGCAGTTGACGTTCAGCGTCTTGGACTCCTCCAGCATCTTGCGCACCACAGGGATGTTGCCATACTCGGCGGCGTCGAGGAAGCGCTCCTCCTCGGCGGTGAGGCTGGTGCCCCGATCATTGAACATGAAGGCTGGGCCCCGGACGGCCTGGCGCCGGCCCTTCTCTCGCATCACCGTCATGCGCCTCAGAGATGGGCTTCCCTCCACCGGCCTAATCAGCAGCAACGAAAAAGCAACTGTAGGATATCAGTGCAAATCGCTTCCTTGGCACGGCCCCTCCCAAATATCAGCGCCCTTTCCAGGGTACACAGCATGCACCGCGGGCCTGTGGCCCGAGGGCGCCCAGGTTTAGTTGCTCAAGAGGCGCCTGAAACTTAACACCAGTACCTAACAGCCTACTTGAACCCAGAGAAGTCAGGCAGCCCGTCAGAGCAAGAGATCTTGTTCAGTAGAAAACGACATCCAGATTAATAATCATAAAAACAATTTCCACACACCCACGCCTCCCTGTGGCCCTGGTAAAGATGGGACTCATTGTATTTTGTGGCTATAACCTTATTCCTGCTGTTAAAAGTCTTGAAAATAGAGGCTAATGGGTACTTGACAGAAAGGCTAGGTTTTAAGGCTAAAGAAAGTTAATTTTTTCAAGAATTAGGTCAGAACAGTCCTTTCAAGTCTTTGCATATTTTAAACTAAAAAAAAAATGCACTATTTAGGCCAAGCATCATTTTGCAGGATCTTAAAAAGCCCCTTGCCCTAGAGTCCATTCCAACTCATAGTGACCCTACAGGAATGGTAGAACTGCCCCATAAGGTTTCCAAAGCTGTAAATCTTTAGGGAAGCAGACTGCCACATCTTTCTCCCGAGGAGTGGCTAGTGGGTTAGAACCCCTGACCTTTCCTTTAGTAGGATCTCAGGTATTTTTTTCTCCTTAGGGCATCTCCTCCCCCAAAATAATAAAAACATAGGATTCACATTAAGTAATTACCAAATTAGGACATCAACCTAGGTTTATTTTATTGAAAAATAACTGTCTTTGTAATAAGAATTGTTTTTCAATATTGTAGTTTTCTCTTTGAACTAAGAGAATATGGTTTGATTTATGGTTTTAAAATCATTGGCATTACTCTGTGAATAAAGCAACGTAGGCATTAATTGTATATCCAGAACAAAGCGACCTGAAATCCTGTTATCAATCATGTTAGTTGAGATTTAGCTGCATTATAAAAGTTAGCTAAGTATCACATCAGAGTCCCGGGGTGGTACAAACAGTTAATGTGCTTGGCTACTAACTAAAAGGATGGGGGTTTGAATCCACCCAGGGAAGCCTTGGAAGAAAGGCCTGGTGATCTACTGAAAAATCAGCCATGGAAAACCCTGTGGAGCAGTTCTACTCTTAACACCATGGGGTTGCCATAAGTTAGATCAACTAGGCAGCAACTGGTTTTAAATATCATTTCATTAATCCATTTGTGAGACAATTCCAGTTCACATCTTAATTTCTGTGATGCCGGGTAAATAATTTCATTTCTTAGTGCTTTCTTCCTCCAGATATAAAATGAAAACTTATGAACATCTCCATATTTTTCTTATGACCCAAAAAACAAAAAAGCTGTTTTAGAAGTTCTGAGTATCTGAAAAACAATGCTACATAAATAATGTAATTGTAAAATTGTGATTATCTGTAATATTTCAATGGCTATTATCATAAGTACAAATACGTGTCTTTCCTTTTGCCCAGTTCCAACATTCTTGATGATGAAAACCTTCGAGACTTTTTTTAAAGTCAATTATTTTTTTACATGAGTTGCATCAAAAGGTCCAACATAAAGCTCTATTCACATTACTGCCTTGCCAAGCAAATAACTGACCAGTTAAAAGTGAATGGATAGAAAAGAAAATGCTTTCCTCCTAGTATAATATGTATTCCAGAAATACCTCCTTCCATTGAGAAAATAGTACTCACAGAGTCAGAGGTTGAAAATTAATGAAAGAGGACATTAGCCTCCCTGGCGGCCTGGAGTTGGACAACTAAATTAGGGAGAGTCTCTAACAAGAGGAATCCAGGGTGCGACCAGCCTCCCACGCAGTTCTCATCTCCATGGGCCCAAAACCAGTAGAAGAACTGGCAGAAGCTTTTGTAGATAGAGACCAAAGAAACCTGGGTCTACAAAATTGTAAGATATAAATATGTAAGGTAACACTGTAGTCAACCTTTTTATTTCAGAAGTGAGGAAACCAAAGAGGTGCCCAGAGAGGCTTGTTAACTTGTCCACGAGTGGAGAGTCCTAACTAGCATCCCATTAGGTGACATGACTAGTGTCATGTAATCAACCTTTTAAAAATGAAACCCTCACACACACACACATACACGCCCATGTTTGCGTATTTTCAGCAGTGTCTAGAAAGCAAGACAGGAAGCTTTTACTTGTAGTTATACCTGGAGATCGAGAGGATGGGACAAAAGAACCATAGAGGGAGGGGGACTTTACTTTCATTTATATCATCTTGCACATTTTGAATAGTTTTTAATCATGGATTGAATATTTTTATTGAAAATAAAATCCATGTTTTAAATTTTTATTTATTTTAATCCCTTAAAAAACAAAAAAAAATTTTAATCCCTTAGTTGACAAAAATTTAAAAAATAGGTGATTATTGGCCACCATTACATTATAATCTTTCCTGATGCTAAGCAAATCCCATATGTTTGTCTGTTATTACTAGGGTATGGGTGTGTGGTGTGTTTGGTAGCATGTCTGCACACTATTCAGTGTGGAGTTTCGGGAGGGCAAAGGGAGACCACAAGTTTGGGTGTGTACGATGTGTGAGTGGAGTGTGTGTGTGTGTTGGTATGATGATGGTTCTTAAGTGAACAAGAAGTTTATCTCAAGACCATTCTCTATGCAAAAAATTTCAAAGAAACCTTTTAATAGTGCCATTATAATAAATGTGTATGTTTTATTAGTATTAATGGTATTGACTTTGTTGGGTTATTTAAATATTTTTACTATTAAGCTACAAACCAGCATTCTTCAAATGGCTACAAGTTTCATGTGGTATAAAAGGTGAATTTTGTGCTTACCATTGATAACATGTGGACATTATAAACGACTACAGAATATGTCAATAAGAGAGAATACACACACACACACACACACACATAGAGATACACATGTCTGCAGAATTCCAGTCTATACTGAGATGGGTTATCTCTGGGGAAATAAACTCAATATTAAAGTGACACATCGAATGCAAAGGGCTTTTTAATCTAATGATTGCTACCTACAAAGAAAACGACTTAGCAAGACTTCACCTTTTTCCCTAAAAGAGACTGATTTCAGAATACTAAGAAATGATTCTGTCATGCATTTTTTCTTTGTATTTCTCAGTATTTTTAAGTTATTTCTTAAATTTCTTGTATTTCTTCTTCTTTTGGAACCTATTCCCCATATTGTATATTTAAGCTGAAACATGTGATTTTGTCCTACACAACACAAGTTACATTAGTCATTTTGATTTCATCTTTAAAAGATTCTAACACTGAGTTAAGTGTGAAGTTAGATTTCTCAGTTAGAACAAACTATACTGCCATTTCCAAATAAAAGAACTGACTTATTGCTACTTATGTTCATGGTGAATTCACAACAGGCAGTACTTTTTTTTTTTTTACTTTCTTTACATTATTAATGTCTTAGTTATCTAGTGCTGCTATAACAGAAATACGACAAGTGGATGGCTTTCACAAACAAATTTATTTTCTCACAGTTTAGGAGGCTGGAAGTCTGAATTCAGAGCACTGGCTCTAGGGGAAGGCTTTCTCTCTGTCGGCTCTGGAGGAAGGTCCTTGTCTCTTCAGCTCCTGCTTCCTGGTTCCATGGAGATCTCCATGTGTCTTGGCATCTATTTTACCCCATCTCTCATTCTTTCCCTTGTTTGTTTAATCTCTTTTTATATCTTAAAAGGATTGACTAAAGATACACTGTACACTAATTCTGCTTTAACATAACAAAGACCTCTCATTCTCAAATGGGATTATAACCTGTGGCATCAAACAAACAAACAAAAAAAACTGAACCTATTGTGAGTTGATTTCGACTTATAGCAACCCTATAGGACAGAGTAGAACTGTCCCATAGGGTTTTCAAAGAGGGGCTGGTGGATTCGAAATGCTGGCCTTTTGGTTAGCAGCTGAACTCTTAACCGCTACACCACCACGGTTTCCGTCCAGAGGCATAGAGGTTTGGATCTACAACACATATTTTGGGGGGACATAATTCAATCCACAACAATTCAGACGAGCTTCATTTATCTGGACAGATAGAATGGTATGAGTCCACTTTCAATTCATCCACAACATATAAATATGACCCCAATCTCAGCTGGTTTTGACTTAGCATCTCTCCTAGTTGGCTTGAGGATTAAGAGAGAAGAGAGGAAGAATGATGTTGAGAGGGAGGGAATGCTTAACTTTAGTAATGCTAACACTAAAATAATTTTGCCAGACATTTTCCTGTCTTCATATCTCCATCCAATAGGTCAACTCATTCAGTGTTGCAAGGAGACATTCTGCAAGGATTTCTCTCTGGTAAGTGCATTAGAATACCACAGACCTAAAATCAGGTGCTCTACAAGGGCCATATTTAAGTTCCTTCATGGCTGACATTCCAACTTGAACTTGCACATGAGCAACTGATGGTCTGTTCTGCAGTCAGCCCTTGGCCTTGTTCTGACTGATGATATTGAGCCCTTCCACTGTCTATTTCCACAGCTGTAGTAGATTTGATTCCTGTGTATTCCACCTGGTGAGGTCCACGTGTATAGTCACTATTTATGTTGTTGAAAAAAGGTATTTGCAATGAATAATTTGTTGGTCTTGCAGAATTCTATCATGCGATCTCTGGCATCGTTTCTATCACCAAGACCACATTTTTCAACTACTGATCCTTCTTCTTTGTTTCCAACTTTTGCATTCCCATTACCAATAATTATCAATGCATCTTGATTGCATGTTTGATCAATTTCAGACTGCAAAAGTTGGTAACAGTCTTCAACTGCTTCATTTTTGGCCTTAGTGATAAATTTGAATAATAGTCCTATTAACTGGTTTTTCTCGTAGGCGTATGGATATTATCCTATCACTGACAGTGTTAAACTTCAGGATAGATCTTGAAATGTCATTTTTGACAACGAATGGGACACCATTATTCTTCAATTTGTCATTTCCGGCATGGTAGACCATATGATTGTCTGATTCAAAATGGTCAACACCAGTCCATTTCAGATCACTAATCCCTAAGGTATCAATCTTTATGCTTTCCATTTCATTTTTGACGACTTCCAATTTTCCTAGATTCCTACTTTGTATATTCCATGTTCTGGTTATTAAGGGACGTTTGCAGCTGTTTCTCATTTTGAGTCATGCCACATCGGCCAGTGAAGATCCTGAAAGCTTTACTCTATCCTCATTAAGGTTGACTCTACTTTAAGAAGGCAGCTCTTCCTCGCTCACATTTTGAGTGTCTTACAACGTGAAGGTTCATCTTCCAGCATTATATCAGACAATGTTCAGCTCCTATTCATAAGATTTTCACTGACCAATTTTTTCAGAAGTAGACAGCCAGGCCCTTCTTCCTATTGAATTGCTCATATGCAAGTTCAAGTTGAAGCTGAAGAAAATAAAAACAAAGCCAACATATGACCTTGAGTATATCCCACCTGAATTTAGAGACCATCTCAAGAACAGATTTGATGCATTGAATACTGATGACCAAAGACGAGACAAGTTATGGGCTGACATTGAGAACATCATACATGAAGAAAGCACAAGGTTATTAAAAAGACAGGAAAGAAAGAAAAGACCAAAATGGATGTCTCCGAAACTTGCTCTTTAATATAGAGCATCTAAAGTGAATGGAAAAAATGATGAGGTATCAGAGCTGAATAGAAGATTTCAAAGGGTGGCTCGAGAAGACAAAGTAAAGTATTATAATGAAATGTGTAAATACTTAGAGTTAGAAAACCAAAAGGGAAGAATACGCTTGGCATTTCTCAAGCTGAAAGAAGTGAAGACAAAATTCAAGCCTTGAGTTCCAATATTGAAGGATTCTATTAGCAAAATATTGAATGGCATAGGAAGCATCAGAAGAAAATGGAAGGAATACACAGACTCACTGTACCAAAAAAAATTGGTCGATGTTCAACCATTTCAGGAGGTAGCATATGATCAAGAACTGATGGTATGGAAGGAAGATGTCCAAGCTGCATTGAAAACACTGACAAAAAACAAGGCTCCCAGAATTGATGGAACACCAATTAAGATGATTCAACAAACAGATGTAGCACTGGAGGTGCTCGCTCATCTATGCCAAGAATTTTGGAAGACACCTACCTGGACAATTGGCTGGAAGAGATCCATATTTGTGCCCATTCCAAAGAAAGGTGATCTAACAGAAGGAGGAAATTATTGAATAATATTAATGTCACACGCAAGTAAAATTTTGCTGAAGATAATTCAAAACCACCTGCAGCAATACTTGACAGGGAACTGTCAGAATTTCAAGCTGGATTCAGACCAGGATGTAGAATGAGGTATATCATTGCTGATGTCGGATGGATCTTGGCTGAAAGCATAGAACACAGAAAGATGTTTACCTGTGTTTTCTTGACTATGCAAAGGCATTTGACTGCGTGGATCATAACAAATTATGGGTAACATTTTGAAGAATAGGAATTCCAGAACACCTAAATGTGTTCATGAAGAACCTGTACGTAGACCAAAAGGCAATCATTGAAACAAAACAAGAAGATATTGTGTGGTTTAAAATCAATACAGGTATGCATCAGGGTTATATCCTTTCACCATACTTAATCTGTATGCTGGGCAAACAATCCGAGAAGCAGGATTATATGAAGAAGAACTTGGCATCAGAATTGGAGAAAGATCTTTAACAACCTTCAATATGCAGATGACACAACCTTGCTTGCTGAAAGCAAAGAAGAGTTGAAGCACTTACTGAGAAGGTCAAAGACTACAGCCTTCAGTATGGTTTGCACCTCAACATAAAGAAAACAAAAATCCTCACAACTGGACCAACAAGCAACATCGTGATAAACAGAGAAAATTGTTGTCAAAGATCTCATTTTACTTGGATCCACAATCCACATCCATGGAAGCAGCAGTCAAGAAATCAAATGATGTATTGCATTGGAGAAATCTGCTGCAAAAGACCTCTTTAAAGTGTTAAAAAGCAAAGATACCACTTTGAGGACTAAGGTGTGTCTGACCCAAGCATGGTATCTTCAATCGTCTCATATGCATGTGAAAACTGAATAATGAATAAGGAAGACCAAAGAAGAATTGATGCCTTTGAACTGTGGTGTTGGTGAAGAATCTTGAATATACTATGGACTGCCAGAAAAACAAACAAATCTGTCTTGGAAGAATTACAGCCAGACTGCCCCTTAGAAGCAAGGATGACGAGACTTCATCTTAAGTACTTTGGACATGTCATCAGGATGGACTAGTTCCTGGAGAAGGACATCATGCTTAATATAGTATAGGATCAGCGGAAGAGAGGAAGACCCTCAACCAGATGGACTGACATAGTGACCACAACAATAACTTTACCATCTCCTCATCTGACCTCTAGTAGTTTTCCTCTAAGTGTGACCTAAGGATAACTTGCCTTAGGATCAGTTGTTAAGGTTCAGATTTCTGGCCTCCATTCCAGATGGATCAAATCAGAATCTCTCAGTGATGGAGCATTGAAATATATTTTTAAATTAGTATCCTTTGCATTCATATGCACACTAAAGTTGGGAACTTCCAATATATTAAAAAAAGGAAGCTATCCTGGATCAAAGAGCCAGACTATGAGGTCTTTAAGCTCTTATCACACTGGCCCTGCCAAAAGTGAAGCTAAGTAACATGTTGGGCAGTGAAGGCAAAAGGACAGGTAGACTTACATCCATTTAAATTCTCTATGCTCTATTACTATTTGAAATTTGATCCCTAGGAAGCTACTTATCTGAACCACCACCACCACCATAAAAAAGCAGTCTGCAGAAATGCCTTCACCAGCTATAATTTAATACCATGCCCTTGCTTTTATCAAGGATTGATATTTTTAAAAGGCTACTGCATCTTCTTGAAACCTGCAGTAAAGATATGGTTCATTGAATCTTTTATGAGGATTCAAGTGCTAAAATCGTCCTAGAATTGTATATCAAGAAGCTGCTCTTTCTCCAGATGAGTTTGTTTCCTTTAATCTATAATACAAAATATATAACCCATCAATTTTTTAATTTTATCCAGAATTTTAGCTTAGGTCTAAAAGTGCTCAGTAACCATCACTATCCTATCCTTGATTTGTGGCACAATCTTTCTCCTCCGTCTAAATGATTTTTCATCTATATTTTAAATCATTTCTCCTATAGTTCACGTGTTTTCATCCTGCTTTATAATAAGCTGTCAAAGTTCCTTTAAAAAAAAACACCATATTAATAAATACACGCTCATGCATGCCACGACTGTACACATTCTGGATGGTAAGGTCTTATTTTATTTATCATTTTGTTACTCACAGTCTACAACCCCATGCCCCATAGAAAGTAGGTACTCAGTAAGTATCTGTTCAGTTGAGTTTTCAAGTCTCTTTCCTGGCCCCATCATCTCACCTGTTCTCAGGTCTCATGTGTACAACTGTCTGTTTCCTGGTCACTCCAAATGCCCCAACTCACCATCTCCCTTAAATCAGTCCTTTCTTCTAACATTTGTATCTCAGTCTAGTTATTCAGGTTTAGAAATTTCAAGGTCATCTTTGATTCACTGTCTTGATACCATCAAACAAAAAATTTTCAAGTGTCTCCTTTGGAATGTTTCTTTTATTGGAGTCTTCCCTCCAATTCTCACTGCCAGAACCATAGTCCAGATCTTTATCAAACCGTATTGTGATTAACACAACAGCTTCCCAGAAGAGACGGCATAAGGGAGGCTACCAAATTTTATTGGATAACTGGTATGTTTGTAGCGTTTTTCATGCACTATCATATTTAATTATAAGAACGCTATGCAGCAGGTATTATTTTCTCTGCTTCATAAATAACAAAATGAGGTCAAATGTCTTGTGCCCAAGGTCACACAGATAGTAAAATGTAGAAGCAGGGTTCAACCCAGGATCTGTTTGACTCCTCAGTCCCTTTCTGTCCAGTGCTTCGTGCTGCTCCTGATTCTCCTTTTTACAGCCCATACCATCCCCAGCATTGTGCTCTTCTTAAACTCTGCTTTTATCATGTCACGCTTATCATTAAAAAAAATAAAAAAGGTGACTCCTAACGCTTATTTCCTCAAATCCAGACTCTTCCAGCTGACTTTCAGGGATGTTCACAGCCTACCCCACTCTGCCTAACCAATCTTCTTTCCCTTGCTTCTCAGATTCATTCTTGTTTATAATCATACTATACTATTCTGCTTACTCCTGCACTATCAAACCTACCTTTTAAATAATTTTATTTATTTTCTTGTTGTTGTTGAGAATACACACAGCAAAATACACACTAATTCAACAGTTTCTATATATACTGTTTAGTAACATTGATTATGTTCTTCAAGTTGTGTAACCATTCTTACCTTCCTTTTCTGAGTTGTTCCTACCCCATTACCACAAATTCACTGCCCCCCGAAGGTTCCATATCTCATCTTTCAAATTACAGACTGCTGGAGCTGCAAGAAGAATGAAAGATGTTGCAGGCACTCTGGGTCTCCAGCTCGTGGAGCTGAACTTAGACCAAGTACGTCACGAAGCGCCACTGGGTTCTAACAAAGGCAAGATCAAGAGTTGCCTGAGATGACAAGCAGTATCCAAGAAGTCAAGGAATACTGCCCATAGACCAAAAGAGTCAGAGGACACTAACTCTTTGCCTGCTTGAGGGGACACATATGGTTTTTCACCCTCAATGCCCAGATGCTAGAGAGAAGAGCAGGGGGAGGGGTAAACTTTCTGAGAGGCTAAGCAATTTTATCCAAGCGAGAGAGTATTTCTTAAAAGATCATTTACTTTATACTGCCAAACTAAGATAAACAAGACAGACATCAGCCTCCCAGCATCTCCCCGGAGTGTGCTGAATTGGTGGTGAACGGCTACATGCTGACCATATAGGGTCTTCAACCCCTTGTGGAGATAAAAAATAGGGCAGAAAAATCAGCAATTGAAGGAAGTCTACCTACACATTGTCTCAAGGCACAGGGAGACACTGTCCTAGTTGGCCAAATCCCTTCTATAATGTAGGGCTGAGACTCCCCTCCTTAACTCACTCATATAGTGCCTTACTTGCTTAATTAACTTAATTAATTAATTTTATGGATAGCCTAATTCACTTGTTGAATGAGAATAAGTGTCTATTTAGTAAGCAAGAAATGAAACAAAACTATTTTAATCCACAGGTTGGACATTTGGTAATTTTTCTACTCTAGCAAGTGGGTGGGAGGCTCAGGAGAAAGACTTTTGTTATAGGTAGACCACATGAGCTTTGTGTTGCTGCTCATCCAAGTTGTTGTGAATGATTTCTTGACCCTGTTGCTATACTTGCCTTTATGATGTCCCTCTTGTTTCCATACCTGGGCATACTCTTATTTCTGCCTTCATGAATTCAAATCCTCCCTACCTTCCACAGTCCAGGTTACATTACTGATTGCCACTGAGTGGATTCCAACTCATGGCGATCCCATCTGTATCAGAGTAGAACTGCTCCACAGTGTTTTTAATGACTGAACCTTAACAGAATTAGATCGCCAGGTCTTTCCTTTACACCTTGGTGAAGCAGGGTGATATTTTACAGGGTAATGACTAGATGACCTGAAAGATTCTGTTCATTTGGAAATATCCAAGTCTTGGATCCTCTTTGACTCGTCAGCCTTCCTTTACTTTCTCCTTCACCGAGCATTTGTAATATTGCCAGAAACCCTATGGAGCAGTTCTACTCTGTGACACACAGGGTTGCCACAAGTCAGAATTGACTCAATGACACCAGTTTTGGTTTGGTTTGCCCAAAAATCTAAACACTTAATAGTATTTCATCTTATTTTGCTCCTTGATTATCTCCTGTGATAGTCATGCCTCCTAAGCTTGATTGACAATAAGTGTCCCATGATTCTTATCTTACATTTTCTACTTCTTATATCACCTCTACAGTGCCCAATACAGTGCAGGATACTTAAAAATACTTATCAATGGATGTTAATTCTGTAGATAAAGAAACTCAGTCAGAGTAATAAATAACTTCCTTAATGTCAATGAAGATTAGAGAATTAGGGAACTGGAACTCAAAGGTCCTCTCCCAGGTTCTCTCTACTTATTATTATGCTGTCTCTAGGGAATAAGAAAATAAACAATGAGCTGAAAATCAAAATAACATTATTAAAATACATACTTAGCTTAAGAATTAGAACATTTTGGTTCTACAAAGAATAGCTTCTACAATATGTCTTTGGATTGGATCACAAGATCCTTAACACTCAGTAACAAATGAATACCATTAACGGAGTCACCTCAAATCCTTTATTGAAATGAGATGAAGACTTAATGAACTCCTCAATCCATCTAGCAAGCAAATAAAGTAATAATATCAATGTGAACCAAAGCAGTGGTAATTATACCCAAAATGTTTTGACTGATCAGTTCACCACATAAAGAAAGTGAATGTGCCAACTGGACAGGATCCTGTCAGTCATTGCATGTGAAGGGCAAGAAGAGCAGAAGGAGCCACGGAAGATAAGTGAGAAAAGCACAAAGGAGGAGTGGGGGAGAGTGTCAGAGAATAACTGCCGCGTTAGCTACAGTATTGCGGATGGTGATAATTGGAAGTGGTAATAAGGATGGGAAACAGCAGGCACCGAAAAAGGACAAGAAAGCTAGAGATGAAAAGTCAAAAAAATAGAATAATTCCATAGTCTCTCCGGCAGGCGGGTACCTGTTGATCAACATGGCTGCCTCTGGAGACACCTGTGTGTATGTGATTGAAAATCTCTTAGTATGTGTGTTTGTGGAGCGAAAAGAGTGGAGTCATGGACATTCTGGGCTTCAGAAGACTATACGTGCACCAGCGTGTAAGGTTAGAGGAAAAGGCAGCCCAGTCAGCTCAACTGCCTTGTGGAGCACTCAGTGCAAAAAGTCCAGGGCTACAGGTAGTCCCCTGTCCCACACACCTACTCCTGAGCCTGTATTTACCTTCACCATGTGCCCCTCAATAACACATTTGTCACAGTTACAGCCAAACCAGCAAGATAAGGCACTCCATTTAAGAAAAATAAATAAAATAAATTAAACAATAAATAAAAGCACAGCTTTTATTTCTAAAGATTGCTATCCCACAAAAACAAAATTAAAATATAGAGATTTCAGCACTTACAAATCTAGAGAGCTATTTGGGTCTCCACAGTAATTTCCTGAGAGTTTCTGTTGGTCTGTGTTTTATTCATATTCAGAATTCTTCAAGTATAATTTTTATAAATCAATTAGATATATGCTAATTTTGGTATATTCCCCAATGAGTATGTGAACCACAAGAAGCTGTTATACATTTAAGGAGCGAAGCTTTCGTCCCTATTTCCATCGCTTCCCCTGTTGTCCCTCTCACGAAAGCACGGATAGCTCTTTGCCAGACCCTTCGCCAGCTAAAACCAAAAACAGCAAAAAGATGTTTGACAGTGTGTTGTTCTCTACCCACTGCCTGCATGCCTTCTTAAAGGTATGTGCCCAAGAAAGCACTCAAGAAAATGCTTTCTAGAATGCAGATGTTTATGCTTTCAGGAGCTGCATTTTGAGGATAACACCATTAAACCAGTTACTGTATTGCTAAATTGTTTTCCTGGCTGACTCAACAGTACTATAACATTCTTAAGAGCAGAGATTGCCTTTTTTTTATCTCTACATGTCCAGCTGTTAGCACATGGCTGATGAGTATCTGTTGGAGGGAAGGATGCATAGATGCACACATGCATAAATCCTAAGACTGAAGACCTGGGGAGCAGACATTTTTCCCCTCTGGATTAATTAATACCTTTGGTCACGTATGTTAATGGATGGAGGTGATGTGGAAGGGGATTGGAATAATTCTTCCATAAAAAAGAATGTCATGAGTAAGTTAATATAAACTAATAATCAGAAATTAAAGTGCTGTAAACAATCTTTTTTTAAAAATAGGTTTCTGCTTAATTACACTCAGTGTTTAGTTATATCACAAAGGTATTTGATGAATTCTATATTGCTTGATTTTGATTCTATATAAATTATGTTTTTTCAGGACAATCATAGTGTGAGAATAAAAAATACGTGCTATCTCTGGGGGCACACAAGGGACAGATCTTAGAATTAACAGCCTCTTTTTTTAATGATTAAGAATATTGAACATACCTTAGACTGCCAAAAGAACAAATAAATCTGTCTTGGAAGGTATACAACCAGAATGCTCCTTAGAAGCAAGGTTGCCCGGGCTACGTCTCACATACTTTGGACATGTTATCAGGAGGGATCAGTCCCTGGACAAGGACATCATGCTTGGTAAAGTACAGGGTCAGTGAAAAAGAGGAAGACCCTCAACAAGATGGATTGACACAGTGGCTACAACAACGGACTCAAGCATAGCAACAATTGTGAGGACTGGCTCAGGACTGGAGAGGGTTTTGTTCTGTTGTACATGGGGTAGCTATGGGTCAGAACTGACTTGATGGTACCTAACAACAACAATTAAGCTTATTTTTTAAAATAAATGTGTTTTCACAATGCTTTCTAAAACTCATTTTTATTATTTCAGGGTGATCAGTGACTATGAAATTAAAAGTCAGATACAATCTATAATTAAACAGAAACTGAGATAAAATAAACTCAAATAATAAAATAAAAAAAACTACTGACCTACAAGAAGTTCATATTTGACTATTTAGATATATTAGTCACTATTATTTTTTTTATCACCTATATACTTTTAACCTTTAATGTTATTAGGAACAACCAGATCCAGTTTTCTACCATTATCATCCATATCTGAAGTCAAAAGTCTGAGGTTTTTAGATGTTTGCTCCCACCTCATCACCCCACGACCTACTTTTCATCAGAGAAGCCACATGCATCAGTCCTGTCTGACAAAATGTATTTAGAAATGGAAAATTGATGTAGAATATTAGCATTGTCAAGCTCTTTCCTCAACAGGTCATACATTGATGGATATTTAAATCTCATTTTAAAAAAAGGTCTAGGACCAAATCTGTAAAGTCACATTATTTGAATAATGCAAAGAAAAAAAGGGATTTTTTTTTTTTAAACAGGGAAGTTTTTTGACCAGATAATAGCAGCCAAATATCCCTGACCTAGACGGTAAATTAAATACAAAAGGCTGTAACAATTCTAATTATTTTCATAAAGTCACTGCTGAGTCCCTTATGCACAAGTGTGAAATCAGCCCCCAAGCAGTCCACAACTCCAGAACCCTTATCTGAGGTAAGATTCCTATTCATTTACCCTGCACAGAGCACTATTTGGCTCCCTCTCCAGACCAATATTGTGCAATGTTGAGGGCAGAGTAACGAGGGGGTTGAGAAGGAAGACTGCTGGCCAAGAAAAGAGCCTTCCCTCCTTGGACGATTGTACAGGGGCCATTCTCTGTGACGTGAACATGCTCCTGGAAGCAAGAAATCTCAATCCCTAGCCAGGCAGTGCAAAATATTCCTTCCTACCAGGGGCACAGAAACCCTGGTGGCGCAGTGGTTAAGTGCTACGGTTGCTCACCAGAAGGTGTGCAGTCCCAATCCACCAGGCACTCCTTGGAAACTCTACGGGGAGTTCTATTCTGTCCTACGGGGTCACTATGAGTCGGAATTAACTTGACGGCAATGGGTTTTGACCAAGGGCACAGGAGCTTTGAAAAAAGAGTATTCTCCTTTTTATTACATTTCCTGTAGCATTTTATTGCCTATAAAAAACTTGGATAAGGGTTTGCAGGCTATCGTGGGCACAAGAAAATCTTAATGGTTAAGATTGGTTTAGCGAGAGACAGAAAGAGAAAGATGAGAAAGACAGGTATTTGCTATCCTGGTACAGCAATGAAAAATCTCTAAAATTCTAGTTCATTCTTCAGGTGGTGGTTCAGTCCTGGCCTGGGATCCTCTTACCTCTTTGATACTAAGAAAAGGTATAACCATCAGTGATACTTGGCAGGGGGTCAAATGTGCCTTGGGATACATTTTTCTCCTTTTTCCTCATTCTTAGCCCTCCTACTTAGCTTGTGAACATTCTCAAGTTGCTCTGCCATCAGCAGTCAAATTAAAATGATGACTTAATTGGATCTCATCAATGAATTAATACTAATTAGTTGTTTCCTGTGCTCCTCCTCCCAGGAGTAAATATTTTAAAAAATTTATTTAATAAAGAGAGAAATGCTTTGCTCAAAGGAGGCCACGAGGTAAACAGCCCTGGGAACCTGGAGATTTCAGGTAGCCTGGGCTACTGTGAATTAGAAGTCAACTTTCAGCCTGTTTCTTAATTCGTGAAGTAAGAGACTAGATTAGGTGAAATTCTGTTTAACTCAAATCTACTGTTCTTCAAAATATTCCATGTTACTTAAATTTAGGGAGCGTGTTACTAAGATGATTTTAGGTGAGGGGCTTCAAATAACCCCATATCACACTGTGTAGGTTATTATTTACTCCATTTGCCCATAAGAATATTCTTTCTTCTGCAATCTTGGTTCTGTTAAATAATACTGTCCTCATCAGGGCTTAAATGAACACTTAAAACACAATCCTAGGGATTTTTAGTTTCAAGATAGTAGAGTACAGGCTTTTTTCAATCCCTTTCTTCTTCAAAATTGCCTCTCTAAACAATAAGAAAAAACAGCAACACAAGTTTCATCTTCCATGAAACTAGAAGACACTTGTAACCTAAAACCACAGTATAACCCAGTGTCGTCGAGTCGATTTTGACTCATAGCAACTGTATAGGACAGATTAGAACCACAGTATATGAAGATGGAAAAGAGATGAGTTGAAAGAATGCTAAATTACTCAGCAGAGTGAAGGAAGGTCTAAGGAGAAGACCTGTAACAAGAAGCAAGCTTATCCACCCCACTCAATGCCAGAACAGACCTAAAAATTGGAGGCAAAAGGAGACCCAGAAAGGAGAGATGAGGCAAGAGTCTAAAACAGGGGAATTGTCTGAAAGTCTGTGAATGGAGTAGGTAGAAACCCTCCTCCTAGATCCTTTACCCCCAACTGATATAATCAAGTGACTATCCCCCCCCATCTGTGTAAGAGAGTTAGGATATGAAATCTATGGAGAAATAGAGACAGTGAAGCTGCAAATGTGAGATACCAGGCCAAGGGAAGAGATTAAAAACAGGGGAATGAAGTAAAAGTGTACATAAGAAGGTCCTTAGGTGGTGCAAGCAGTTTGCAATTGCCTGCTAACCTAAAGGTTGGCAATTCAAACCTACCCAGCAGCAATGAGGAAGAAAGGTGTGGCAATCTGCTTCCATAAAGATGATAGCCAAGAAAACCCTATGGAGCAGTTCTACACAAGCAGTCACCATAAATCAGAGCTGACTCAATGGCAGCAGGTTTGTTTTGTTGTCGTTGTTTGGTACATTGTAACAGTGTTCCAGAATACCAGCAGTCAGATTATGTCCCAATTATTTCCCTCTTCCCCTGAGAAATAAAATAAAATACTGCATCTCTGAAATAAAGAATGCCATAACAAAGGAACACTCAGAGGATAAGAAAGAGCACTGCTTGTTGCTGCTGTTGGGTGCCATCAACAAACAAATCTGTCTTGGAAGAAGTACGATGCTCTTTACTTAGAAGCAAGGATGGTGAGATTTCTTCTCATGTACTTTGGACATGTTATCAGGAGGGGCCAGTCCCCAGAGAAGGACATCTGCTGTACAACAGACCGAAACATTATCTGGTCCTGCAGCATCCTCACAATTGTTGTCATGCTTGAGCCCATTGTTGCGGTTATTGTTTCAATCCATCTTGTTGAGGATCTTCCTCTTTTTCACTGACGCTCTACCAAGTATGATGTCCTTCTCCAGCGACTGCTCTACAGCAGTTCATGGCATTTTCAATATTCTTCACCAACACCGTAATTCAAAGGCACCAATTCTTCTTTGGTCTTTCCTATTTTTTGTCCAGCTTTTACATGCATATGAAAATATAATATGAGGCAGTTGAAAATACCATGCTTGGATCAGGTGCACCTCAGTCCTCAAAGTGACATCTTTGCTTTTTAATAATTTAAAGAGGTCTTTTGCAGCAGTTTTTCCAATGCAATATGTCATTTTTTTCTTGACTGCTGTTTCCTTGAGTGTTGACTGTGGATCCAAGTAAAATGAAATCCTTGACAATGTCAATATTTTCTCTGTTTATCACTGTTGCTTATTTGTCTAGTTGTGAGGATTTTTGTTTTCTTTATGTTGAGGTGCAATCCGTACTGAAGGCTGTAGTCTTTGATCTTCATAGTAAGTGCTTCAAGTCCTCTTCACTTGGCAGCAAGCAAGGTTGTGTCATCAGTATATTGAAGGTTGTTAATGAGTCTTCTTCCAATCCTGATGCCCCATTCTTCTTCATATAGTCCAGCTTCTTAGAGTATTTGTTCAGCATACAGATTGAGTAAGTATGGTGAAAAGATACAACCCTGACGCACACACTTCCTGATTTTAAATTACATAGTAACCCCTTGTGCTGTTCAAAAGACTGCCTCTTGGTCTATATAGAGGTTCCTCATGAGCACAGTTAAGTGTTCTGGAATTCTCATTCTTTGCAATGTTATCCATAATTTGTTGTGATTCACACAGTCGAATTCCTTTGCATAGTCAATAAAACACAGGCAAACATCTTTCTGATATTTTCTGCTTTCAGCTAAGATCCATCTGACATCAGCAATGATATCCCTTGTTCCACGTCCTCTTCTGAATCTGGCTTGAACTTCTGATTTCCCTGTCAATGTACTGCTGCAGCCAGTTTTGAATGATCTTTAGCAAACTTTTACTTGTTTATGATATTAATATCATTTGATAATTTGTACATTCTGTTGGATCACTTTTCTTTGGAATGGGTACAAATATGGATTTTTCCAGTTGATTGGCCAGGTAGCTGTATTCCAAATTTCTTGGTACAGGCAAGTGAGCAATTCTAGCATTGCATCTCTTTGTTGAAACATCTCAATTGGTATTTCATCAATTTCTGGAGCCTTTTTTTTTGCCAATGCCTGCAGTGCACCTTGGACTTCTTCCTTCAGTACCATCAGTTCTTGATCATACGTTACATCTTGAAATGGTTGAACATTGACCAATTCTTTTTGACACAGTGACTTTGTGTATTTCTTCCATCGTCTTTTGATGCTCCCCAAGTTGTTCAATATTTTCCCTGTAGAATCCTTCAATACTGCAACTCGAGGATTGATTTTTTTCTTCAGTTCTTTCAGCTTGAGAAATGCTGAGCATGTTTTTCTCATTTGGTTTTCTAACTTCAGGTCTTTGCACATTTCATTATAACACTTTACTTTGTCTTTTCAAGCTGCCCTTTGAAATCTTTTCAGCTCTTTTACTTCATCATTTCTTCCATTTGCTTTAGCTACTCGACCTTCAAGAGCAATTTTTAGAGTCTCTTCTGACATCCATTTTGGTCCTTCTTTCTTTCCTGTCTTTTTAATGATCTTTTGCTTTCTTCATGTAGGATGTCCTTGATGTCATCCTATGAGGAACACTCATAGGATTAGAAAGAGCACATAGAAATTAAAAATATGATGGCTAAAATTTTTAAAATTCAGTGAAAAAGTTGAGAGATAAAGTCAAGGAAAATCCAATATCCAATTAGGAATTCCAGAAAGAGAGAACAAAAAGAGTTGGTAGGAAATAATCAAAGAAATAATACAAGAAAACTTATCAGACCTGAATCCCCTAGACTATAGCCCTATGACATCCCTCTGACTTGAAATAGCAGCCATTCTGGAAAACCACCTTCTAGTCAAGCAATAGACAGGCCAATAAAATAAGCAATAACTCCTGAAAAGAATGTGCCCTCTAGAACAAACAATTATAAGACAAAAAGGGCAGCATTTGCCCAAAAGCATAGAAGAAATGGCAGGAAGGGGTAGGAAAACCAGATGAAAGGAAATGGGAAACTCAGGGAGGAAATGGGGAGAGTGTTGACAAAGTGTGGGGATTGCAACCAATGTTATGGAAGACTTTGTATAAAATTTTTTGAATGGAAATCTAATTTGCCCTGTAAACTTTTACCTAAAACACAATAAAATATTACAAAGAAAAGAAAACTTCCCAGACCTGAAGGACAAAATCTCCAAATTGAAAGGGTTCACCAAGTGTCCAGGTCAAGTAAGAAAAAAATAAACAAACAACACACCTAAGGCGTATCATCTTGAAATTTAAGAACAGCACTAATGAATAACCAAACTAAACCCCACTGCTGTTGAGTTGATTCCGACTAATAGTAACCCTGTAGGACAGAGTAGAACTGCCCCATAGGGTTTCCAAGGCTGTGACTCTTTATGGAAGCAGACTGCCACATCTTTCTCCCATGGAGCTGCAGGTGGGTTCCGATCATCCACCTGTCAGTTAGCAGCTAAGTGCTTTAGCCACTGCACCACCAGGGCTCCTCACTAATGAAGAGGCAATTCTAAAATCTTCCTAAGGAGAAAAAAAAAAATGAAGAGTGCATACAAAGGAAGTCAGAGGGCTCTAGAAGGAATGTCTTTAGGAAAATACACACAATTTAAGACAGGAGAAGATTTAGCTAAAGAAGCAAGGAAAATATGGGACAAATATTTACTCAAAGAAAACAAGGAGTAATTGCAAAAGAAAAGAAAGACGTACCCACATATATAATAGAGCAACAGAGGGCACAGTCATGAAAACCGCTTAGCCATAACCAAACAGCTCCTGGGACTGAGAAGCTGGGCTTGAGGGCTAAGGGCCATAGTCTCAGGGGACATCTAGGTCAATCGACATAATAGAGTCCATAAAGACAATGTTCTGCCTTCTAATTTGGTAAGTGGCAACTGGGGTCTTAAAAGCTTGTGAGCTGCCATCTAAGTTATAGCTATTGGTCTCTTCCTGTCCAGAGCAAAGAAGAGTGAAGAACACCAAAAGACTCAAGGAAACAATTAGTCCAAAAGGCTAATGGACCGCATGAATCACAGCCTATGTTACATTAACCTGAGGCCAGAAGAATTAGATCGTGCTCAGCTACTGCCACCGATCCCTCTGACCAGGATCACAATAGAAGATACCGAATAGAGTTGGAGAAAAAGGTAGAACAAAATTCAAATTCACAAAAAAGATTTTACTGGTATGATAGAGACTGGTGGAACACCCAAAACTATGGCCATTAGACACTCTTCTAACTTAGAACTGAAGTCACTCCTGGAAATCACCTTTCAGCCACATAAAGGGCATACCTATAAAGTGAACAATAATACCCAAAGGAACATGCTCCACAGAACAATCAACTATATGAGACCAAAAGAGCAGGATTTACCCAAAAGCAAAGTTAAGAAGGCAGGAATGGGCAGGAAAACTGGGTGAATGGAAATAGGGAACCCAAGGTGGAAATGAGGAGAGTGCTGACACACTGTGGGGATTGCAACCAATGTCATAGAACAATCTGTGTATAAATTGCTGAACAGGAAACTAATTTGCTCTGTAAACTTTAACTTAAACCATAATAAAATATTAAAAAAAAAAAAAAAGAAAGAAAGGTAGTCATCCTGTACTACTTGGCTCAGCAGTAAACAATTAGTTTCATAATAATGAAGACATTAAATATAGACATCAGCCAGACATTGTGATAAACTATGTTGTGAAGGACAGAAACATAGCAAGGGATATAAGTGAGTGAAAATTCTCACTCAAGATTACTTAAAACATCTAAAATCTATGAATAACGAATGATGAGATTTATATAAATCGAACCCATTGCCATCGAGTAGATTCCAACTCATAGTGACCCTACAGGACAGAGTAGAACTGGCCTATAGGGCTTCCAAGGCTGTAAGTCTTTACAAAAAACAGACTGCCACTTTTTTCTCCTGTGGAGCAGCTGGCTGCCGGTGGGTTTGAACCACCAACCTTTCTGTTAGCAGCCAAGTGCTTTAGCCACTGTGTCACCAGGGCTCCTGTTGCAGGCAAATAGATTCCAACTCACAGTGACCCTATAGGACAAAGTAGAGCTCCCCCAGAGGGTTTCCAAGGAGTGCCTGTGGATTCCAACTGCCGACCTTTTGGTTGGTAGCTGAGCTCTTTAACCACTATGCCACCAGGGCTCCTTCAGCACGATATAAAGGAATTTAAAGTGGTTGCTTCTAGGGAGTGAAATAGAGTGGTCAGAAAGAAAGAGGGAGGGAATCAGGGATTGCTAGGGGCTTGCTGGTGTTCTTATAAGCCTTTTTAACACTATATTTATGTATTACTTTGATATTATATAAAAATAATTTAAAACAAATAAAAATGACAGCTCTATATTGTACATGAGTTCCCGGGTGGTGTAAATGGTTAGCACACTCAGTTGCTAACCAAATGCTGAAATTTTGAATCTACTCAGAGATGCTTTGGAAGAAAGGCCTGGAGATCTACTTCGGAAAAATCAGCCACTGAAAACTCTATGGAGCACAGTGTACTCCGACACACGTGCAGTTGCTATGAGTTGGAATTGACTGATGGCAACTGGTTTGTTGCTTTACATTGTACATTGTGAAATTGTTACTCTAGAGAATAAACCCGATAATATTATTAAAAGTTTCAGATTATTAAAGGGCTGAAGAGCAATGCCATTCTCTGCTACTCTTGAAAATTAAACTGTAATTATGGGGAGAAGCTGCCTTTCCCTTAACAGCACTAATCTGATTTTAATCCCCAAAGGCCAGAGTCCTGTCTCTGGAGGTTCGACAGTCCCTTGGAGAATCTCTGATTTCTGTTCCAGGAATGGGAGGGAGATGCTGCTTCGACTCTGATGCCCAAACCAACACCCGTAACATTATCCTTAATTCCACAGCTAGACTAAGCCTAGGCTAGAACGTTTAGACAATGCTAGTGTCACGGAAACTAACATTCAGCTACATAATCTGGGTTACAAGGTACTGTGTACCCATCTTCTTTCAGCTTCCCTGTCATATACAGCTGAGCATCAAAGTCTCTAGTATTGATTTGCTAGGTAACTTTTCTTTCTTAAATATATATATTTTTAATTTAAATACTTTATTATGTTTTAGGTGAAAGTTTATACAGTGAATTAAGTTCCCATTTAACAATTTTTATACAAATTGTTCCGTGACATTGGTTATAGTTTTCACAATGTGTCCGCATTCTCATTATTTCCATTCTGTTTGTTCTGTTTCCACCGATCTAGCTTCCTTTCCCCTCCTTGCCTTCTCATCTTTGCTTTTGGATAAATGTTGACCATTTGGTCTCATATAGTCAATTGTTTAAGGGACACATTACTCACAGGTGTTACTGTTTATTTTATAAGCCAATCTATTACATGACTGAAGGGTGACCTCCAGGAGTAGCTTCAGGTCCAGGTTAAAAGGGTATCCTAGGGTGATAGTCTCAGGGATTCCTCTAGTCTCTATCAGTCCAGTAAGTCTTGTCTTTTTTTTATGAATTTGAGTTTTGTTACAGACATTTCTCCCATTCTAACTGACACCTTCTATTGTGTTCCTGGTCAGAATGGTTAGTAGTGGTAGCTGGGCACCATCTAGCTCTTCTGGTCTCTGGATAGAAGAGGCCATGGTTCCTGTGGGCTATTAGTCCTGTAGACTAGTTTCTTCTTTGAGGCTTTGGTTGCCTTCATTCTCTTTTACTCCAGGCAAGGAGAGACCAATAGTTGTATCTTAAATAGGTAGCCTTTCAAAAATGACTTTACTTCTCTGTGTATTAATTTCCTCATTCACCAAATAATGACAATATTATTACTTGCTCTAAGAGAGTATGATTCCAGTTAATTAGTATAAATGAGAGCATGAAGTATTATATAAACACAAATTACTGCTTTTATGATGATTAATTTTTGGCAGCACTTTCTCTGAAAAAAACTAAACAAAATTCTCTTTTCTAAAAGCTTTTCTCTGTTTAAGATAACATTGCTGAGAAATCTAATGATTTCATCCACCAATTTTAATACATATACGGGCTGAGTCTTCTTGCTAAAAATAGACTCAAATTTTTCTCTTGATTTCTTGGATATTTACCAACTGTGTGTCAGTTCTTACCTTTTCTTGAAAGCTGGTCCCTAGGTAATCCTGACTTAGGACTACTCTGTTCCTTCGTCTTGTTCTGTGTCCTTTTCTTGCAACTCCTTCTCTCTGCCCTCTAAACAGAAATTTTTCTCTCAAAGAGAAGTACTCTAGGCCCCTTTTGTTTCTCTCTTTACACTTCTTTAGGCAATCTCATATACTTACATAACTCTGTAACAATTCTCATCAAACAACAGATCCCCAAATGCTCCCAAGCTCTGAACTTGCTTGACACCATCTTCCTGCTTGACACGTCTATCAGAATTATCTGAAAAATTAGATCCTGCTCCTTGTTCTTTTCAATAATGGCATCAATGGTGTTAGTTATCCAGGTGAAACTCACTGACATCTTTGACTCTGCTTTCTCTTTAAATTCCTCATGAGCAGCCAGTTACAAAATCACACAGATTCTATCTGTGTATTCTCTCTTCCAATCTCTCCCATTTCCATCCCACTGGCATTACATACACTATTAGAGATCCTCTTCTCAGTGTGGACAACTACAATAGCCTCCTACTGTGCTTCTTCCCCATCTATCCATTGCCGCTTCAATCCATCCTGCTGTCAGAGTGTCTTGGATCAAATTGCTGCTGCTTTAAAATAATCAGGGGCTCTCTATTGCCTCATCTTGGCATACAAGACCCTCCATATTAATGCCCCAAACATACATATCCAGCCAAATCTCACTACTCCTCTACACATATTCCACATTACAACCAAACTACACATACTCTATATTCTCCAAATATGCCAGGCTTTTGTAGGGGGAGGGAAGCTTGAATTTATTACCCACCCTGTCTCTGCCACTTATCCTTACTATCCCTCACCGAAACAAACCCACTGATGTCAAGTTGATTCCTACTCATAGCAACCCTCCCTATAGGACAGGGTAGAACTGTCTCATAGAATTTCCAAGGCTGCAAATCTTTACAGAAGCAGATTGCCACATCTTTCTTCTGTGGACCCACTGGTGGGTTCGAACAGCTGACCTCTCGGTTAGCAGCTGAGCACTTAACCACTTCACCACCAGGGCTCCTTAATTATCCTTCAAGGCCCATAAATATTTTTCTGATTTCTCCACAACTTGACATTGTACTTCCCTTTTTTGCACTTGACCCTCCATGTCTCTATTTTCATGTGTCTCGTACAGTATTTATTTTACTCTTGTTTATAGCATAACTGCTCGTGCATAGTCTCAGCTCCATCTCCCACTCACAAGATTATAAACTCCTTGAGTGAAGGAAAGTTGTCACGTTCATCTTTGAAACTTTCTGTACGTAGCATGCATTTTGTACATGTACATGCTCAAGAAATGTCTTTGAATTGAAGCTCACAAAAACTGCTCTTAAATGCCTCTCTGGAGTCTGTCAGATATATTTAATAACTTAAAAATTTTCAAGAATGAGGTAGTATAACTTGATGACATATTACTTGACCCTAGGTTAGCAAACAGTTGCAATACAGTAAATCTGGGTTTGAATCAATGGTGGAATGGAAAGTTCTATCAAAGGATTTTTAAAAAAATCTTGTTAGTGATATAGCAGATGACACTCTTCTTTCTAAGTCAGTTTTCTTAAAATTCACAAATGGAATACTAGAACACAGAGCAGTGAAATGAGCCACAGGATTACCCTGTGGAACCTTTTTAGTAAAAGTGGGACTCTATCCGCAGCATCCTGGCTGAATTCAAAATTCAGCTATTATATTCTATCTACTGAAAATGACCCTGGGGCTTTGATAGACTCAGCGTCTTTCTCTGATTCCGTTCTAGGGCGGTTTCATTCACTTGCTGAGCTATTAAGCAGTGGCCATATTTGACTCTGAGGTGGAATAAAGAGCTAATCGCTGCTGCAGGTATCAAGCTAGTCTTTGGTTACCAAGGACAGGCCTCAAACAGGAAGAGCCTGTTTATTAATTTATATTTCTTTAAAGTGACTGGATCTTCTTCTCAGTCGTTGTACTAAATAAGTACACCACAATATTTGTTGAAGTATGTAGAGGCATCAGGTAGATAAGAAAGTTGTTCTATTAGCATTCAGACATTCGGTCTACAATAGAACTTGCCCTAGCGCTTTGTATAATCAATTTACCTCAAACTTCAAAAGGTCAAGTGATCTCTGAGCCGCCCCACTTTGTCAGGTAAGCGTGCTCTAGTGAACCACTTAAGGAGCCCTGATGGTGCAGTGGTTAATCGCTTGGCTGCTGATGAAAGGTTAGAAACCACCAGTCATTTTGCGGAATAAAGATGTGGCAGTCTGCTTCTGTAAAGATTTACAGCCTTGGAAACCCTACGGGGCACTTCTACTCTGTCCTATAGGGTCCCTATGAGTAGGAATTCAACTTGACGGCAAGGAGTTTGATTTTGGTTTACTGCACCGTTTAGTGTGGATTTAAAGTAAAAGAAAAAAGAATTACAAAAAATTAAGACATTGAGCTGGTTTATAAAAACCAATGTGGCAAAGAAGAAAGGGAGAATGTCTTAAAACTTTAGAGAGGCAGAAGCGAGCTTGCGGCACTTTAATCCCAAAGGGTATAGGTATCTTCCCTCCACTTCCTGGGCAATTTCCACTCTAGGCTAATCTTTGGCAATAACTGAACCGCATCCTGTCGGGACGCATTGCTCGTTTTCAACCAGAAACCTTCTGTAGGCGAACTACTCCCAGCCACTGATTTCTGTTTCTGTTTCCTGTAAGCAAATTCGGCCCGGCCCGCGCGGGTTTCCCAGGCGTCTAGGGTCGCTCCTACTGCCTCGAACCCGAGTCGGGGGCAGCTCGCGGGCAGCAGGGGGCGCTTCAGACCCTCAGTCCCCGCCTGCTAATGAGTGCCGCCCGTCGCCGTCTGATCCCAAGTTCTCTCCCTAAGGCTAAGTGTTCGTCCTAAAAAAGACAGTAAACCTCGCGACACGCCGAGGGTGCGTGACAAGAGAAATACAGAGCATGTCACCCTGATTAACTATTCATTCTCTTTCTCACATTCTCTGCGCCTTGGCTGCCTCCAAAGTCTGGAAATTAAGAAAAGTTGCTCTTTTCTCAAAGCACTAGAACGCCGACCTTTATCTTTAAAGAAGAAACAGCTACTGACGCTGAGCTGCCTGGAAACTGCAGACAAAGTCATTGCAAAAGCGGTCCCCCAGGCCGCCCCGCGCCCATTCCCTCCCCTAGGGTAAACCCACCCCAAACCCCTGAGAATTCTGCTCCAGCCTTTCCCCACTGCCCACCCCCAAATGTGAATGGACGCGGAGGCGTCCGGGCAAACCTTTATCCCAAACCCTGTATCTTGCTCCTTCCCCTCTCCCCTGCCCCCGCCCCCTACGGGTGGGAGCTTCGGGGGGCACAAGTTCCCAGGTTGGCTCCAGGCCCGGACACAGGGGAGGAGTTCAGGGTTCAAGTGCGCGCCCTGCGTCTCTGCACTCCTTCCCTTGCTTGAGGCTCGCGGGGTGGGCTCAGGACCCCGGGGCCGGTTTTCCGAGGGTATCCAGCCCATGTAGCAGACGCGCGCGTGTCTTTAGGTGTAGGAGAAGTGTCTGGTTGCTGGGACGGCTGTCTGGCGTCCGTCCGTCCGTCTGTGGGTCTGTCCAGTGTGCCTGAGCCGGGACACAGCCCCCACCTTTCCATCGGCGCCGCCCGACAAGATTCTCCAAGGAGCAGGACGCGGGGACGAGCCCCCGGCAGAGATCGGCCCCGGCGAAGTCCCCCGGAGTAGACCTGCGGGGCTTGCAGGCTGGGGTGTCGGGCCCCCGGCACGTCGCGGAGCCGGCCCTGGGAGCGCCTTCTGTCCCCGCCCGGGGCCGCCCTCCCGAGGCGCTGGCCGAGGCCCGCCGGTACTCACATGTCGGGTCCCGGGGAGAAGGGTGGCGGGCAGTAGCCCGGCGGCTCCCGCTGGGAGGTCGCCGAGCGCGGCTCCAGTGCCCCGTTGACGCCCCTCCAGCCCCGGCGGCGGCGTTGCGGCTCGGCAACCTCTTCCTCGCCCTCCTCCTCCTCCTCCTCGGGCTCTGGGAAGGTCACCCTCGCTTGCTCCTTGCACTTTCTGACCTTGGTGGACATCCCGCCGGCAGCGGCCCGAGCGCGGGGGTGCCGGCCACTGGCCTTTTCCTCCGCCGCCGCTGCGGCGCGGTCTCCCCGCGGCGCCCCTTGCCCACCTCCCGGCGCTCCCGCAGCCTCGGGCAGAGCCGAGCGCGAGGGGAGGAGGCGAGAGCCGCGCGGCCCGCGACGGAGCAGCGAGAGGCGGGAGCCAAAGCCGAGCCGCAGCCGCTCACCATCAAACCGTGGGAGCAGCCCGGGCTGTGGCCGCCAGGAGGAAGCGCGGGCCGAGCCGGGCGCGAGGGCTGGGAAAGGCTCTCGAGCCCCGCGGCGGCGGCAGTGCCTCCTGGTTGTCCGTCTCCAGTCTCCGACAGCATCACTTGCTAGGACAGCTCCGTTACTCAGGGAGAGAGAGGGAGGGAGGGACAGGAGGGGGGAGAATCAATTCTTTATCACACTGAGAGAGCAGGTAAAGAAATCACAGAGACTTCCCCTCCCCACTCTCCTTTTTTCTCTTCCAGAACATCGAGAGTCCTATTTCCATTTAAAAAAAGATACAAATTTCCTAAGGAAGAGAAAAGGGAATTGACTTGCGTGTTGTTAATCTTCTCTGCAGTCGTATTTACCCCATTCAGCTCTCCAAATTTCTTTGGAGAAGCATTAATTGTTCGTGTTACTCAGTGTAAGACTCGGCTGAACCTACAAAGGGTTTAAGTGTGTTTCTCTAATACCTTTGTACCCCAGAATGGTAATGTTTTAAACGTGCATGATGTTTCGGTTCTTTTAACGAATCTCAAAAGCATCGAAAAAAGATGTATATATTTTCCAAGAAGTATCATTCAGTAAAATTGAGGTCTCCTTTTAAAACTAAAAAAAATTGAAATTGAGGGCAGTCACTGTTCTGAGAGGGAAGAGTCACAGAATTTTAATCAGAAAGACTTTTAGGGATCAAGGAGTCTATGCTTGGTTTTAGAAAACAGGCCTAGAGAGAGAGGTAGCTAAACTGATCAGACCCAGGCAAGTATATTCTCCAAGACATTCTATAGCCTCAAATAAGCAGCTTTCCAGTAAGTTGAACTTGAAGAATTACAAAAATACCAGACATGCTATGATGAGATAAAATAAGATGTTCATTTTAACTGTATCCAATTATACTGTATTTTTTTTTTTTTTGAGGAACAATTCTTTCCAAATTTACACAAAATACAAATAAGGAAATGCAGTGCTTTGGAATTTAATGCTTATAAATAAAATATTATGTACTTTTTTAAGTTGACAATGTCTGTTTATGAAAACAGTGATATTGCAGGGGAAAAAATATTGTCTAGTGCTTTACCATTGCAAGTCCCTTTGTTATGTTACCACATACAGAAGTGTCAGTATCTTGACAATGTAAGGTACCAGACCCTGTCAGTTCTATCTCTGAAATGACTCTGAAGCAGGGCTGCTCATCTCTAACTCAATACCACCGCCTCAGTTCAGGATCCCATTACCCTCTGCCTGTCTAGTCTTCCTGCAACTGGTCTCTCCTCATACCATGTCATTCTTCTCTCTGCTACAGAGATCATGCCCAGTGCAAGTCTGGTCGTGACTTTCTCCTGTGTAAAAATGTCTGGTGGCTTCACACTGCTTTCAAGTTAAAATCCAAATCTGGCATACCCAGCCCTTTGAGATCTGGCCCTAATTCTTCAGTCTTTCCTCCTGCCCTCCCACGTACACACCCAAATTCCAGCTACCCTGAACTTTTCATTGATCATCTGACATTCTAGACACTTTCCCGTTTCCTGGCCCCCATTCATCGTATTCCTGTCACTGAAATGTCCCTTTCCCTAAAACTTCTAATTTTCCCTAGTTGTTCCCCCCAACCTGGCAACTCTTTCACATCCCAGTGAAGTTCCCACAGCCCTTGGTCCATATCTGTGGCATTCTATGTATACCAGGATCTTACCACTGGTCGCAGTATATTAAAATTAACTCTTTATGTGCATGTCTCCTCTCTAGATTGTGAATGCCTTCAGGGTGGGTTTGGGTCGTATTAATTAGCTTTGAGCTACTTTGAGACTCATCTTTTTGTCCTTCCATCCAGTCAGGGACGGATTATCCAGTAGGCAAGGTACCCATAGGCTTACTTGTGCTTGCTTACTAATCTGTAGTGTGCAATTTTACCTGCTTAACACCACATCAAAGAGGTGGTGAAATCCATGTGCAATTGTGTGTACCTTGCTTACTGTAAGCCCATGTATACCTCACTTAGTGGTTAATCCATCCTGCTTTCAGCCCAGTACCTCATAGCAGGACAGGCTCAATAAATGTTTGTTGAATGAATTCATGAAGTCTACAGGTTATTTACAA
This sequence comes from Elephas maximus indicus, assembly GCF_024166365.1. NCBI lineage: Eukaryota > Metazoa > Chordata > Mammalia > Proboscidea > Elephantidae > Elephas > Elephas maximus. The sequence goes on along the minus strand of NC_064823.1, from coordinate 25,238,046 downwards.
TTATGTTACCAAGTTTATGAACTATTCATATGTGGCTTGAATAGAAGCACTACAGGAATACGAGAGTCACCAGGGTTTGCTCTTACACACCCAGCCCTCCTGGGCTGAGGGAATTGCTCCAGCCAGAGTCTGCTAACAGCTGACTTTATTCCTAAGAGCTGCATCCCTGGGGTTGAAGAAAACCCAGAAGAGAGAAAACTTAAAAGCAAGTAGGTTCTTAGAGAGAGGAAAGACTCATAGCCCCCCTGGCATAACACAGCTTTATTCTTTTTGCTTTCTGCTTTTCTAAAAGAAGGTCCACAATTGTGTATATGTTCTTAGCTAGTTCACTAATGAAAAGTGTTTGCCTAACACACATTCAAAGTCCATTACTCCTTTGGGAAAGAAAAGTCAATACTCAGGAAATCTTACCAAGAAAGATTATGTTTAAGTGAGGAGTAAGTGAAACATAACTTTCACAAGACGTCCTAAGAAAATAAAAGTGGTTTTTAAAACCTGCTATCAGAGTATAAGCTTCAAATTTTCATCTAAAATCTCTAAGAAAATTCTGTGCCTTCTTTAAAATTCTATGCTTCTTGCACGTTGTTGCAAGACTCCTGTTCTCCCTCTGTGTGTGTGTCTGTCTGTCTGTCTGTCTCCGGGACTGTCTATAACATGCCTAGTAAGAAGACACTGTCGAATAGCACATTTGAGCAGTGGTTCTTGCCCCACAGGATAAAGGTTAAGACTTAGCCATTTTCTCAAGGGAGTAACAGCATGTGAACAGGTATAATGTTCTAAACAGTGAGATTTTTTTTTTCTCCTAAAGAATGTTTTAAGGTGCCATCATAGTATTCCATGTGATGGGGTAGAACTGCCCCCCGCTAGGGTCTTTTTTTTTTTTTTTTTGGCTGCAATTTTCTTGAAAGCAAATTGCCAGGTCTTTCTCCCACAAAGCTGCTGAGTGGGTTCAAACCGCCAGCCTTTAGGTTAGCAGCCAAGTGTTTAACTTGTGCACCAGGGCTCCATTCCTAAAAAATAGCTGTCTTATAAATGGATTTTGCTTTGCTTTTTAAAGTAAACTTATAATTTGTTAGCAGCATGAACTAATAAGATGGGGAGTGCTGCACACTGAAACAATTAAATCCAAAAAAGGAGAATCCAAGAACTTATGATATAGTAATTAATATACTAGTCACTTTTACACAGAATTTACAGTGCCCTTAAATGGTGTATTACTAACGCTTGCCGCTTTCTTACGGGCCAAGGAGGTCCCAGGCAGTTTCCTAAATTAAAACATGTGCTTTTAAAATTTCTTCATGAGTCAGAAGTTCGGAACTCAAAATTTACTTTACCATAGAAATAAGTTATAAGCGATAGCTGTATTTCCTGGAAAGCTCACAAATGCCTAGTTAGCTTAAATGTGTTTCAGTGACAGTATAAGGAAGTATCTAAGAACATGTGTTCTGGGCCGGAAGACCTGGATCAAATCCCAGCTCTGCAACTTACTAGCTCTGTGACTTCAGGCAAACTACTTAAACCCTCTGAGCCTCAGTTTCTCCCTCAGTAACTTGAAGATATGATCATAGCACCTATAGCACTTAAATCAGTGCCTGGCACATAATAGGCACTATATAAATATTTTTGTTGCTATGGGGTGAATTCTGACTCATGGTGACCCTATGTGTGTCAGAGTAGAACTGCACTCAATAAAGTTTTCAATGGTTAAATTTTTGGAAGTAGATGGGCCTTTATTTTGAGGCTCCTCTGGATGGATTTCAACCTCCAAACTTTCTGTTAGCAGCTGAGCTTATTAATCATTTGTGTCACATTGTCAGTGATAGGGTAATATCCATACTACCACAAGGAAGACCAGGTAACAAAACGATCATTCAAATTTATGCACCAATCACTAATGTCAAAGGTGAAGAAACTGAAGATTTTTACCAACTTCTGCAGTCTGAAATTGATCAAGCATGCAATAAAGATGCATTGATAATTACTGGTGATTGGAATATGGAAGTTGGAAACAGAGAAGAAGGTTCAGTTCTTGGAAAATATAGCCTTGGTGGTAGAAACAACACTGGAGATCACATGATAGAATTTTGCAAGAACAACGACCTATTCATTGCAAATACCTTTTTCAACAACATAAACGGTGACTATACAGATGGAAAACACAGGAATCAAATCCACTAATCTGTGTAATGGATGTTTGCAGCTGTTTCTTCTCATTTTGAGTCGTGCCACATCAGCAAATGAAGGTCCCGAAAGCTTTACTCCATCCACGTCATTAAGGTCGACTCTAGTGTGAGGAGGCAGCCCTTCCCCAGTCATCTTTTGAGTGCCTTCCAACCTGGAGGGGGCTCATCTTCCAGCACTATATCAGACAATGTTCCGCTGCTATTCATAAGGTTTTCACTGGCTAATGCTTTTCAGATGTAGACTGCCGGGTCCTTCTTCCTACTCTGTCTTAGTCTGGAAGCTCAGCTGAAACCTCTCCTCCATGGGTGACCCTGCTGGTATCTGAATACCGGTGGCATAGCTTCCAGCATCACAGCAACACACAAGCCCCCACAGTACAACAAACTGAAACAGCTGCAAACACCCATTAATAATTAAACCTGGAATGTATGGAGTATGAATCTAGGAAAAGTGGAAATTGTCAAAAATGAAATAGAACGCATAAACATCAATATCCTAGGCATTAGTGAGCTGAAGTAGACTGGTTTCGGCCATTTTGAATCGGACAATCATGTAGTCTGCTATGCTGGGAATGGCAACTCGAAGAGGAATGGTGTTGCATTCATCCTCAAAAAGAACTTTTCAAGATCTATCCTGAAGTACAATGCTGTCCGTGATAGGATAATATCCATATGCCTACAAGGAAAACCAGTTAATACGACTATTATTCAACTTTATGCACCAACCACTAGGGCCAAAGATGAAGAAATAGAAGATTTTTATCAGCTGCTGCGGTCTGAAATTGATCGAACATGCAATCAAGATGCATTGATAATTACTGGCGATTGGAATGCGAAAGTTGGAAACAAAGAAGAAGGATCAGAAGTTGGAAAATATGGCCTTGGTGATAGAAACAATGCCGGAGATCGAATGATAGAATTTTGCAAGACCAACGACTTCTTCATTGCAAATACCTTCTTTCACCAACATAAATGGCGACTATACACATGGACCTCGCCAGATGGAACACACAGAAATCAAACTGACTACATCTGTGGAAAGAGACGATGGAAAAGCTCAATATTACCAGTCAGAACAAGGCCAGGGGCTGACTGTGGAACAGACCATCAATTGCTTACATGCAAGTTCAAGCTGAAACTGAAGAAAATCAGAGCAAGTCCACGAGAGCCAAAATATGACCTTGAGTATATCCCACCTGAATTTAGAGACCATCTCAAGAATAGATTTGATGCATTGAACACTAGTGACTGAAGACCAGACGAGTCGTGGAATGACATCAAGGACATCATCCATGAAGAAAGCAAGAGGTCACTGAAAAGACAGGAAAGAAAGAAAAGACTAAGATGGATGTCAGAGGAGACCCTGAAACTTGCTCTTGAGCATCGAGCAGCTAAAGAAAAAGAAGAATTGATGAAGTAAAAGAACTGAACAGAAGATTTCGAAGGGCTTCTCAAGAAGACAAAGTAAAGTATTATAATGACATGTGCAAAGAGCTGGAGATGGAAAACCAAAAGGGAAGAACACTCCTGGCAAAGAACACTCTTGGCGTTTCTCAAGCTGAAAGAACCAAAGAAAAAATTCAAGTCTTGAGTTGCAATAGTGAAGGATTCCATGGAGAAAAATATTAAATGATGCAAGAAGCATCAAAAAAAAGATGGAAGGAATGCACAGTCATTATACCAAAAAGAATTAGCTGATATTCAACCATTTCAAGAGGTGGAATATGATCAGGAACCGATGGTGTTGAAGGAAGAAGTCCAAGCTGCTCTGAAGGCATTGGCGAAAAACAAGCCTCCAGGAATTGATGGAATATCAATTGAGATGTTTCAACAAACAGATGCAGGGCTGGAGGTGCTCACTCGTCTATGCCAAGAAATGTAGAAGAGGCTGGCCAACTGACTGGAAGAGATCCATATTTATGCCTATTTCCAAGAAAGGTGATCCAACGGAATGTGGAAATTATAGAACAATATCCTTAATATCACATGCAAGCAAAATTTTGCTGAAGATCATTCAAAAACGGCTGCAGCAATGTATCGACATGGAACTGCCAGAAATTCAGGCTGGTTTCAGAAGAGGACGTGCAACCAGGGATATCATTGCTGATGTCAGATGGATCCTGGCTGAAAGCAGAGAATACCAGAAGGATGTTTACCTGTCTTTTATTGACTATGCAAAGGCATTTGTGTGGATCATAACAAACTATGGATAACACTGTGAAGAATGGGAATTCCATAACACTTAATTGTGCTCATGAGGAACCTTTACATAATTCAAGGGGCAGTTGTTCAGACAGAACAAGGGGAGACTGATTGGTTTAAACTCAGGAAAGGTGTGTACCAGGGTTGTATTCTTTTACCATACCTATTTAATCTGTATGCTGAGCAAATAATCCAAGAAGCTGGACTATATGAAGGAGAACGGGGCATCAGGATTGGAGGAAGACCCATTAACAACCTGCGTTATGCAGATGACACAACCTTGCTTGCTGAAAGTGAAGAGGACTTGAAGCACTTACGAATGAAGATCAAAGACCACGGCCTTCAGTGTGGATTATACCTCAACATAAAGAAAACAAAAATCCTCACAACTGGACCAATGAGCAACATCATGATAAACGGAGAAAAGATTGAAGTTGTCAAGGATTTTATTTTACTTGGATCCACAATCAACAGCCATGGAAGCAGCAGTCAAGAAATCAAAAGACGCATTGCATTGGGTAAATCTGCTGCAAAGGGCCTCTTCAAAGTGTTGACGAGCAAAGACATCATCCTGAAGACTAAGGTGCACCTGACCCAAGCCATGGTATTTTCAATCACATCATATGCATGTGAAAGCTAGACAATGAATAAGGAAGACTGAAGAAGAGTTAACACCTTTGAATTGTGGTGTTGGCGAAGAATATTGAATATACAATGGAGTGCCAAAAGAACGAACAAATCTGTCTTGGAAGAAGTGCGGCCAGAATGCTCCTTAGAGGCAAGGATGGCGAGACTGCATCTTACATACTTTGGACATGTTGTTAGGAGGGATCAGTCCCTGAAGAAGGACGTCACGCTTGGCAGAGTACAGAGTCAGCGGAAAAGAGGAAGACCCTTGATGAGGTGAATTGGCACAGTGGCTGCAACAATGAGCTCAAGCATAACAACGATTGTAAGGATGGCTCAGGACCAGGCAGTGTTTCGTTCTGTTGTGCATAGGGTCACTATGAGTCAGAACCAACTCGACGGCACCTAACAACAACAACAACAATCTGTGTAAAGATAAAATGGAGAAGCTCAATGTCATCAATCAAACCAAGGCCAGGGGCAAACGAAGAAAGGATCATCAATTGCTCATATGCAAGTTCAAGTTGAAGCTGAAGAAAAAAAAAAGTCCACAAGAACCAAAATAAGACCTTGAGTATATCCCACATGAATTTAGGGACCATTTCAAGAAAATATTTGGTGCATTGAGCAATAATGACTGAAGATCAGATGAGTTGTGGGATGACATCAAGGACATCACACAAAAAAAGCAAAATATCATTAAAAAGACAGGAGAGAAAGAAAAGACCAAAATGCACGTCAGAAGAGACTCTGCGACTTGCTCTTGAATGTAAAGCAGCTAAAGGGGATGGAAGAAATGGTGAAATAAAAGAACTGAAGAGAAGATTTCAAAGGGCAGCTCGAGAAGACAGTTTTTTTTTTAATTGTACTTTAAGCAAAAGTTTAAAAATGAAGTCAGTCTCTCATACAAAAACTTATACACACCTTGGATGTACTCCTAGCTGCTCTCCCCCTAATGAGACAGCACACTCCTCCTCTCCACCCTGTCCATTCAACCAGCTCCTGTCCCCCTCTGCCTTCTCATCTCATCTCCAGACAGGAGCTGCCCACATAGTCTCATGTGTCTACTTGAGCCAAGGAGCTCACTTCTCACCAGTATCATTTTCTGTCTTATAGCCCAGTCCAACCCTTGTCTGAAGAGTTCCTTCAGGAATGGTTCCAGTCTTGAGCTAACAGAGGATCCGGGGATCTTGACCTCCGAGGTCCCTCTAGTCTCAGTCAGACCATTAAGTCTGGTCTTTTTATGAGAATTTGAGGTCTGCATCCACTGTTCTCCTGCTCCATCAGGGATTCTCTCTTGTGTTCCCTGTTAGGGCAGTCATTGGTGGTAGCTGGGCACCATCTAGTTCTTTTGATTTCAGGCTGATATGGTCCCTGGTTTATGTGGTCCTTTCTGTCTCTTGTGCTCATATTTACCTAGTGTCTTTGGTGTTCTTAATTGTCTTTTGCTCCAGGTGGCTTGAGACCAATTGATGCATGTTAGATGGCCACTTCCTAATGCTTAAGACCCCAGATGCCACTCACCAAAGTGGGATGCAGAATGTTTTCTTAATACATTTTATTATGCCAATTGACCTAGATGTCCCCTGAAACCATGGTCCCCAGACCCCTGTACCTGCTACTCTGGCCTTCGAAGCATTTGGTTGTATTCAGGAAACTTCTTTGCTTTTGGTTTAGTCAAGTTGTGCTGACCTCCCCTATATTGTGTGCTGGAAGAGAAAGTATTTTAATGATACTGTACAAAGAGCTGGAATCAGAAAACCAAAAGGAAAGAACATGCTTGGCATTTCCCAAGCTGAAAGAACTGAAGAAAAAATTCAAGCCTTTGGTTTAAATATTGAAGGATTCTATGGGCAAAATATTGAACAATGCAGGAAGCATCAAAAGAAGATGGAAGGAAAATACAGAGTCACTGTACCAAAAAAGAATTGGTTGACATTCAACCATTTCAAGAAGTAGCATACGATCAAGAACTGATGGCGTTGGAGGAAGAAGTCCAAGCTGCACTGAAAGCATTGGCAAAAAACAAGGCTCCAGGATTTGACAGAATACCAATTCAGATGCTTCAACAAATGGATGCAGCACTGGAAGTGCTCACTCATCTATGCCAAAAAATTTGGAAGACAGCTACCTGGCCAACCAACTGGAAGAGATCCATGTATGTGCCCATTCCGAAGAAAGATGATCCAATGGAATGTAGAAATTAAAATATCATTAATATCTCACTCAAGTAAAATTTTGCTGAAGATAATTCAAAAATAGCTGCAGCAACAAAATCAACAGGAAGTACCAGAAATTCAAGCCAGATTCAGAAGAGGACGTGGAATGAGAGATATCATTGCTAATGTCAGATGGATCTTGAACAAAAGCAGCAAATACCAGAAAGATGTTTACTTGTGTTTAATTGACCATAGAAAGGCATTTAATTGTGTGGATCATAACAAATTCTGAATAACATTGTGAAGAATGAGAAATCCAGAACCCTTAATTGTCCTCACAAGGAAGCTGTACACAGACCAAGAGACAACTGTTTGAGCAGAAAAAGGCATACTGTGTGTTTTAAAATTAGGAAAAGTGTGTGTTAAGGCTGCATTCATTCACTACACTATATAATCTGTATGTTGACCAAATAATCTGAGAAGCTGGTTTATATGAAGAAGAACATGGCATCAGGATCGAAGGAAGACTCATTAACAACTACCAATATGCAGCTGACACAGCCTTGCTTGTTGAAAGCTAAGAGGACTTGAAGCACTTACTAATGAAGATCAAAGACAACCATTTACAGTATGGATTACGCCTCAATACAAAGAAAACAAAATTTCTTACAACTGGACTAATAAGTAACTTCACGATAAACGGAGAAAATATTGAATTTGTCAAGGATTTCATTTTACTTGGATCTACAATGAATGCCCATGGAAGCACCAATAAAGAAATCAAATGACATATTGCATTGGGCAAATCTGCTGCAAAAGGCCTCTTTAAAGTGTTAAAAAAAAAAGCAAAGATGTCACCTTGAGGACTAAGGTGTGCCTGACTGAAGCCATGGCATTTTCAATTGCCTCATATGCATGCAAAGCTGGACAATAAATAAGAAAGACCAAAGAAGAACTGATGCACTTGAATTATGGTGTAGGGCTGTCAGAAGAATGAACAAATCTGACTTGGAAGAAGTACAGCCATAATACATCTTAGAAACAAGGACGGTGAGACTTCATCTTACCTACTTTGGACATGTTATCAGGAGTGACCAGTTCCTGGAGAAGAGCATAATGCTTAGTGTTATGGATTGAATTTTGTCCTCCAAAAATATGCATCAACTTATCTTGGCTATGATTCTCAGTATTGTGTGGTTGTCCTCCATTTTGTGATCTGATACAATTGTCCTATGTGTTGTAAATTCTAATCTCTGCCTGTGGTTAATGAGGCAGGATTGGGTTATGTTAAAGAGTATTACTTTGTTTGTTATGTTAATAAGGAAGGATTATGGTGGGATGCGACACCCTTACTGAGGCCACATCCCTGATCCATGTAAGAGGATTTCCCTGGGGTGTGGCCTGCATCACTTTTTATCTTAAAAGAGTTAAAAACGGAGAGAAGCCAGCAGAGAGAGGGGGACCTATTACCACCAAGAAAGAAGAGACAGGAGTGGAGCACTTCCTTTGCAACTGGGGTCACTGTGCTGAGAACCTCCTAGACTCAAGGGAAGATTGATGCCAAGACACGTGGAGATCTCTAAGGAATGCCGGGCCCACTGATATTAAAAGGAGACAAGGACCTTCCCCTACAGCTGACAAAGAGAGAAAGCCTTCCCCTAGAGCTGATGCCCTGAACTTGACTTCTACCCTCAAACTATGAAAGAATAAATTTCTGTTTGTTAAAGCCATCCCCTTGTGGTATATCTGTTAGAGCAGTACTAGATAACTAAGACAGTTGGTAAAGTAGAGGGTCAGAAAAAAATAGGAAGACCTTCAAGGAGATGGATTGACACAGTGGCTGCAACAATGGGTTCAAACGTAACAATGATTGTGAGGATGGCACAGGACAGGGCAATGTTTCATCCTGTTGTACATAGCGTTGCTATGAGTTGGAATTGACTTGATGGCATGTGACAACAAAATCACCCAGGGATTCATTACTGTGAACTGTAGAACTAACAGTAGAGGTCTGAAGTATGGTTCCTAAAACAAGGATATAACCTGTCTGAATTTGATGCTCTTCTAAAATAGCATCTACTCAATTGTGTAACTGCTGATTTACTAGCCCATCTGCCCCACTGAACAGTAAGCTCTTTCAGGGGTAGATATAATGGGTTATTTGATCTTGTCACACCAGTGTAATCATAAAGCTGGTAACATAACAAGTGTTCAATAAGTGGTAACTAGTATTTTTTAGTAGTAGCAGAAGAAACCCTGGTGCCACAGTGGTTAAGTGCTCAGCTGCTAACCGAAAGATTGGTGGTTTAAACCCACCAACTGCTTTGCGGGAGAAAGTTGTGGCAGTCGGCTTCTGTCAAGATTTACAGCCTTGGGAACCCTATGGGGGCAGTTCTACTGTGCCTGTAGGGCGCTATGAGTTGCAATCAACTCGATGGCAATGGGTTCGGTTTTGGTGTTCAGTAGTAGTAGCAGTGGCAGTTGCAGCAGCAGACATTAGATAAATATTTCTAGAATAAAGAGATCCAGGAGTTGGCACAGTGTCGACTCCAAGTAAAACCTGAAAATGGATGAACTTTCTCTTTGGCATCTCTCTTTTCTTTTTGTAACATCTTTTTCTGCCTCCATCTTCCCTGGCACTTAAGGGCTCAGTGACTTCATATTGTTTGAATTCTGCACAATGTTATCTCTCTGGCCTGCTATACCCCAAAAGTGCTCTATGCTCCACAATTATCTTTCTGTCCCCTGCAGTCAAAATTTCTCTTTCCTCAGGACATCCAAGCTCAACTAGCTCTTAAAGGGAAAGTACCTGGCTTGCATATTGTTGTGATGTTAGAAGATATGCCACCAGTATTTCAAATGCCAACAGGGTCACCCATGGTGAGTAGGTTTCAGTAGAGCTTCCAGACTAGGACAGATTAGGAAGAAAGGCCTGGCAATCTCCTCCAAAAATTAGAAAATGAAAACCTTATGGGTCACAACAGAACATTGTCTGAGTAGCCTGGTTTAAAAACGTTATCAGGAAGGATTAATTGCTAGAAGAGGACATCTTGTTTGGTGAAGTAGAGGGCGAACAAAGGCAAGAGAGACCCTCAATGAGATGGATTGGCACAATAGCCACAATGATGTGCTGGAACATACTGGTGATTGTGAGGATGGCGCAGGACCGGACAACGTGTTTTCTGTTGTATATAAGGTAGCTATGATTCAGAGTCGACTGGATGGCAGGTAACAACATCTTATGCAATTTCACACTAATGTGTGAGTACATAAAAGCCTTTAATGTTCCAAGGAATTTATATGTTTCAAAAAATGCAATGAATCTCTATTTAGTGGAATTACTGTGTGTTAATGTGAAAGGAAGATGCTTTTGATGAGGGAGAAAAGAAGGTGCAAAGTAGCAAGCTACCCTCAGGGCAACTCTCCTATAGGGTTCCCAATTTTCATCCTCCCTGCTACTAAAGCTACAATTCCCAACAGACTTGAGTTGCCCTCATTCCTCACATGCCTCCCATATTCCCTACTCCCAGAATCTGCCCATAGCATTGTCAAGGAAGGCTTCCAGTTTGGGGAAGGAGAGGAAAATGAGTTAAGAGCAGAGATAGGGGCTTTGTGTATAGTCTCAACCTTGGGAAAACAGAAGCAGAAATTTGTCACTTTTGGGAGACAGTTCTCCATGAGTGTCTCACATTTCTGTACATCATATAATCAGAGGCAATGGCTGCCTTTGTCCTGGAATATTTTTTCAAGGATGATTGTATGACAAACAGTCTTGGAAGACAGAGATAGTGTCTATCTCTACGGCAAAGAATAGGTTGGTTTACTGTCCAATATAATGAAAATATTGCTTCCCGTCAGGCAAAGGTCACACAGGCTTATTGACCCTTATAAAAGATTCAGGCTTACCGATGGTTATAAAAGCTCAAGGTTCCTCTTGTAATGCAAGCTACTGCATGTGCAAATATCATCTGATTCTCTTCATGTGGGAATTAGGACTCAGGGAACAGGTACAAATGCTGACACTAACTGCCGTTATTGCTGTGAGTAATAAGCTGTTCTTTGTCTCTGACCCAGGAGTTTTGTGTCTTCTAATAGCATCCAGGAAGCTGTGACTTACTAACTTAACCCTGGTGGCATAGTGGTTAAAAGCTCAGCTGATAACCAAAAGGTCAGCAGTTTGAATCCACCAGGAACTCCTTGGAAACTCTATGGGGCAGTTCTACTCTGTCTTATAGGGTCGCTATGAGTTGGAATCAACTTGACGGCAGTGAGATTTTGGTAGCTTGCAAATAGGGTAAAATCTCAGACCATTCACAGCTCTTCACAATTATTACATTTTACAGATGAAAAAATTCACCAGCTTTCCCCAGAGCATAAATTCCCAAGAAAAAATTAGGCTTTTATATAGGTTTTAATAACTTTTCAATGCAATTAAATCCTTACTAGCCAAATTTTCTATGTCTATGCATTGTTTAACATACTTGCTAATACATTTTTTTTTTTTTATGTGAAATCAATACCAAAGGAAATCAATGCTTTCTACCTAGTAAGGTATAAATTTGATGAGTCCTTACAGTTTTGTGTTGCCAATCTTAGCCGTGGCTTGGCTCAGACACAGCTACCTGAGGCTTTGAATGTTGCTGAATTTGGATCCTTTAGGAAAAGTAGGGTGGGTGTTTAGCTTCCTCACCCTTTCTCTGTTGCACATACAGAAATCAAATCTGTCCAGCCTCTAATTTTGGCAAGAGTTAAGAACAACTCTGTTGTTGTTGTTGTTAGTTGCCATTGAGTCAATTTTGACTCATGCCTACTTCATTCTAAACCCTATGATTCCTACATAGCCCCTTTCAAAAACTATTTAAAGGAATGTTCCTCGAAGTTATATCTGTCCTTCCATGAGGGAGGGAAAGAGTACTGAACACTTACTCTTTGGGAAAATGGCGGAAATATGTTATATAACTCACCTGTCAAAAAGGGAGGCTGAGAGAATAGTAGTTCAGTCCTTCTAGTCATGAGAGATTTACCTTCAGTGAAATGAGCTAAAATAGTTTATTATTTATATTATTCCTCCACAGGCTACATTCTTAAAAAAAAAAACAAAACATTCTTAGGATGTACTAAATATGGTCATAAAAACTGAAGTGTAATTCTCTTTCCTGTTTCTGCTTTCAGAGGACTTTTATGTCAAATTTATTCTGTGCTACATACACATCTCTTAGAGTTTCCAAATGCGATCTCATTCTAAGGTTTGAATCGTTCAGTAATAGAATTAGGATGAGGTTATTAGTCTCCATATTCTAAGTCAGTGATTAACCACTTTCCTTTTCTTTCTTCTGTTTAAAAGCACAAGTATCTACTTACCACAAATGGATGCAGGGAGACTTGACTTGCAGACTCCTGTCTAACCAGATACGGAGTTAGGGAGGGGAACATGATCTTCACTTAAGCACCCTGGGTACATAAAGGAGACTGTCTCTTCATTGCTTTAGGCCATGCTTTTCTTACTACCCTTTGTTGTTGTTAGTTGACATCGAGCCCACTGTGACTCATGGTGACCTTATGTATAACAGGATGAAACATTGCCTGGTCCTGCGGCATCGTCATGATCATTAGTATATTTGAATCCATAGTTGAAGCTATTGTGTCAATCCACCTCACTGGGGGTTTTCCTTATTTCCTCTGAGCCTCTACTTTACCAAACATGATGTCCTTTTCTACCTGTTGATCCTTCCTGATGATGTGTCCGGAGTATGTGAGCCAATGTCTCACCCTCCTTGATTCTAAGGAGGATTCTGGTTGTATTTCTATTGAGACTAATTGGTTTGTTCTTCTGACTGTCTGTGATATATTCCATATCCTTTGCCAACATCACAATTTGAATGCTTCAATTTTTCTGTCTTCCATTTTTATTGTCCAGGTTGTACATGCATATGAGGTGATTGAAAGGACCGTGGGTAGGGTCTGGCACACCTTTGTTGTCAAAGTGATGTCTTTGCTTTTTAAAGCTTTAAAGATATCTTTTGCAGCAGGTTTGACCAATGCAATACATCATTTGATTTTTTGACTGCTGCTCCCATGGACGTTGATTGCTGATCCAAGTGGAATAAAATCACTGACAACTTCAATTTCTCCTTCATTTATCATGATGCCATTTATCAGTCCAGTATTTAGGATTTTCATTTTCTTCAGATTCAGGTATAATCCACACTGAAGGTTATAATCTTTGACCTTCATCAGTAAGAGCTTCAAGTAATTTCCATTTTAGCAAGCAAGCTATATCTAATTTTCCAAATGTAACTCCTTTATCCTGTAGCCCTTAACTTTAGGCAGAATATTAAGAGGAAGCAAAAGAAAAGAGAAATAGGAGATAAGACTCAAAGGACTCCAACTAGAACAAATTGTCTTAAAAATATATGCTATACCATATATACATGATGCTTGATGGTTTCATTCTGATGCAAATTTTGGTTAAAAATTAAAATGACAAGATTCACAGCAAAATCAAAATATGTAACCCAATTGTTAATTTTGAAATTATAATCATTATAATGTCTATAAAAATTTAGAGCTAAAGGGAAGGGAGAAAATTATATAAAAAAAAATATTATACTGACCATAAAATCATGAACTACGTGGAATTTGGGCATATCTTAAAGGGTATCTAGTCTTATCACCTTGTAATACTTGAATCCCTCTGCATTGTTCTTGTTAGATGTTCATAACCCAAAAAACCAAACCCATTGCCATTGAGTTGATTCTGACTCGTAGCAACCTTATAGAACAGAGTAGAACTCCCCCATAACGTTTCCAAGGAGTGACTGGTGAATTCAAACCGCCAACATTTTGGTTAGCAGCCAAGCTGTTAACTACTGTGCCACCAGAGCGCCTAAATATTCATATACTTACATTTATATCTTATTATATAGTTTTTAAAAACTGTATTCATTTTGTTATTACATAAAAATTTTTAAAAATGAGATTAATTTGTTTCTTTTGATTTTTTTAATGGAATAAATTCTTCCTTAGAAGACGTTAGATGCTAGAAAAAATACATGGTGTGGCTTGCTTTCATCTTAATCAATGAATCTAGTCTGTGAGTTCTTGCTTTTATAAAGAAGGTCATTGCACCTCTTGGTGATGTATGGTTCCTCTAAAGCATTGATGTTCAGCACCTCCTATATCTGCAAACTCTGGAAAAATCCAGTCCAAACTCAGTAAAAGATTGAGTCCTCATTGAAAATTTGGACTTTTTAAATTCAAGCCTTGGATATAACCTCTGTTCTGTTATGAGTTGCAGATGGGAATGAAGGATAGTTAGTAAGCATATATGTTATTGTAAAGTAAAAAAGGAGACAGGTTATCGATTTGTGCATACAGTAGAGTTAGGTTTAACTACAAAACAAGAGAATGGTTTATAATATAATTGGAAAGTGAAAGCTTTGAATCTTGGCTTACATTTGATTTATTCTGGAAATGGAGCTTTGTCCAAGGGACTTTGTTGGCATCCTGTGAAGCTGACCCTTTCTGTAAAGCCCAAGAACAATAATAAAAGTGGTATCTGTATTAAACAATTCCCGCACACTTAAGTTTTTCTTCTAAGAGCTATACATTTGTCTTGGCTGCTGAACAGCAAAAAGAATTCATTTCTTCAGGATGTTTTGCTTTATGAGGATTTTTTCCCCCGCTCAACTGTTTAGCTTGCAGCTTAATATTCTAAAATCCCATAAGGAAAGAGAGCCTTCTCACATGTCAAAAAGGAGATGGCAGAGTCCCAAACCTTAAATGGTTCTAATTTTCATGTAAAGTCAGCTTAATGAATAACAGGTGGATTTTTACCAAAAATGCATTGAAAGGCCTATGCCACCAATAATACCTTAAAACAATCGGTTCATCCTTGGCTAGAAACGTTATGCCTACTGTAGCCAAATACATTGAAATACCAACAAAGACACCTTTGGAGATAATTTGGCAAACACCCAATATCCAGAAATGAATTGAATTTAACAGGAATAATAAAAGCTTATAATGAACAGCATGCATGAAGAACTGCTAGGAAAGAAAAAATGAAATAGTTGAGTTAGAATGGCTTCTTAGAAGAAATTCTAAGACCTTATGAGTTTAAACCTAGTTTTGTTTATAAATGCAAGATATAAAGTTGAGTCCAAACCAGGGAAAAATCACCAGGGTCTACGAAAATTAAAAATTTAGTAGTTTAAGCAAGCCTGAATTATTCAAAATAAAAACTAACAATTCTTTTCATCTCTCACCTGCTTTAAAACATGTAAATTAGGTTATACAATCCTTATTTTTCTGCAACTTGTTTCTTTTTTTTCACTTTATGCCTCATTCTATAATATGGATATACCATAGCTTATTTAACCATTTATCATTTAACTTGTTTTTAATTGATCACCATGTGAATGTATTTTGCATGCAAACTCCTAAAATTTTTGAGTCAAAGTACATATACATTAGATGTTTATTTAGATACTGACAAATTGCCCAACAGGGTGGATTAATAGTTTAAATGTTTATCAAGAGTTTGACCATTATGGGTCAAGAGTGAGCCCCGTACTCACTGAGTAAGATCCATCTCCCCAGACCACCACAGACCCTCATCAACAGGTGCCAAGAAAAAGCCTTTAGAGAGCACTTTTCCCAGTCTCCTCCATAACTGCAAAATATGTGTATATATATATATTTTTTTTTCCATAACTGCTGACATCGTGAAGGAGCCCTGCATATGTCCCTTCCCTGTCCCTAGCACTCACGACCTTTCCCCCATCCTGTGTTTAACTTGAGTCTACCAGGACTGTTTTCATTATGCCCCTTATCCAAGACATCTATGTCACTCACCACAAAAAGCCCCAGATTCCAGGTTCCTCCTACCATCAACTCTGCCCATTTCTACTTCTAACCCATTTGTCACACATCCTTCACCAAAGTCCGGAGTCCCTTCCACTGGCCTTTCTGGAACTCAAGATCCATCTTCAGCAAAATATGCTACGTCTTCAACCTTTTGCTTGAAATTTCCTTCACCTTCTTTTTCTATAGAAAATTTGGCTGTCTTTTGAGGCAGCTTCTCCCTCTGCAGTCCTCTCAGCTAGGGACTGTTTTATCCACCACAACCTTTCTATCTCTGGATCTAGAATGGTGGAGGTCTCTTTAACTTGTTTTTCTGCTTCAGACCATTCTCCCTACCTCCTTTGAATCTGTCCTCAGATGATATTTCCAACTGACTCTCATTGTTGCAGTCATCTACATATCCCTGAGCCATCCCTAATTTCTCTATGATTTTAGCTCCTGTCTCACTGTGTGTTATTTATGAGCAATTACTTTTTTTTTTTTAATTATTTTTCCTTCCAAATGTTACTCTTAAGGATGGAACTTATGTTTAATTATCCCTGAGTTCTAGCAACCTAAACCAAACAAAAAAATCAAAGACTAAATAAATAAATAAACTTATTGCCGTCGAGTCTGTTCTGACTGATAGTGACCCTGAAGGACAGAGTAGAACTGCCCCCTAGGGTTTCCAAGGAGCGGCTGGTGGATTTGAACTGCAGACCTTTTGGTTAGCAGCCAAGCTCTGAATCACCGCAGCACTGGGCTCCTCTAGCAATTTAGGACTCAGTAAATACTTGGAGAATTTTATTTAAACCAGGACATTTTGTTATCAGTAATGATATGAAACTAGTACAGATGGTGGTAATGGTGATGACATGGACCTAGGCCCTACTTGACTGTATTTTATCCAAACATCTCTATCGCTAGATCTTGACAGTCTTCGTGACCTCGTTATGCAGTGACCGTATACTCATACACAGCAAGATTCACGTTTTTAGTTCTAAGAATATTGTGACCTTTTCAGAGCAACAGATTCTTTATGCTGTCTGTCCTATGACCTAAATCCGTTTTGTTTCTTTTCCTCTTACTGCTTTCTTTTAATATTAGTGTTTGTTAATCCATATTTAAAGGGCATAAAGCTACTTCAGGAGCAAGAGGTCCAATTGGATAAGAGGCAGATAATCTTAGTAATAATCCTTTCACCCAAAGCCTTTCTTTATTACTAATATGATGTATTATCTGTTATAAAGTTTTTTGGATAAAAAAAAAGAAATAAAAGAAAGGTCACCAGCTACCAAAGAATGAAACTAATGAAAAGGAGCATAAATAAATAGTTCATCAACTGATTATCTATTGTTTAGTTTTTTCATCATCTATGTTTGTGATGGGATTATTAAAAAAAAAAAAGATGTCATGTGACATGGTCTCAATCTCATTACTTTATAAGTAAATGTAATGTGTACTCATAATCTGAGTGATGTTGTCTTTAGGGGCCGTTGAGTCAGTTCAGTCTCACAGTGACCCTATGTACCATAGAACAAAACACCGCCCGGTCCTACACCATGCTCACAGTCTTTGTTATGCTTGAGCCCATTGTTGCAGCCACTGTGTCAGTCCATCTCATTGAGGGTCTTCCTCTTTTCTGCCAGCCCTGTGTTTTACCAAGTATGATGTCCTTCTCCAGGGACTGATCCCTCCTGACAACATGTCCAAAGTATGTAAGATGCAGTCTCTCCATCCTTGCTTCTAAGGAGCATTCTGGTTGCACTTCTTCCAAGACAGATTTGTCCATTCTTTTGGCAGTCCATGGCATATTCAATATTCTTCGCCAACATCACAATTCAAAGGCATCAATTCTTCTTCCATTTTCCTTATTCATTGTCCAGCTTTCACATGCTTATTATGCGATTGAAAATACCATGGCTTGTGTCAGGCACATCTTAATCTTCAAGGTGACATCTTTGCTTTTCAACACTTCAAAAAGGTCCTTTGCAGCAGATTTTCCCAGTGCAATGCATCTTTTGATTTCTTGACAGCTGCTTCCGTGGGTGTTGATTGCAGATCCAAGTAAAATGAAATCCTTGACAACTTCAATCTTTTCTCTCTTTATCATGATGTTGCTTATTGGTCCAGTTGTGAGGATTTTTGTTTTCTTTATGTTGAGGTGTAATCCATACAATTATAGGGTTTTGTTTTAAGGCCAAAGAGTTTTGTGTGCATGATGCAAGTCAAGATTGAAATTGATCTGTGATCATGTATCAGTGTATTGAACATTTACACAGTCTATTTAAAAAGCACTTATCCTCAAACATTCTTGTATTAGCAAAACTTTTCCATATTTCTTTTTCTGACTCACTGAGAGATGATAAGTGGTACAAAAAATAAATGCTAAGTCTTTTATTTGCTCCACTGTTAAATGATTTAAGGCTTTGATTTCTCTACAATCATTTTATGCTCTAAGAAAAGGAGTTAGTTTATCAAGGCAAATATTTTTTGTAAAATCTTAGTATCTTATTTCTTTATACTCAAGAGATTAGTATTTTTTCTACGTGAAAACTGTAAAATATGCAATACATGATTATACTTACCCATGCACTTTCTTTAAAAAAAAAAAATTTGCCTCTTGTTAATTAACCATCTACTCTTATCAGAGCTCATCATTTTTTTCATTTAGTTATTAATTGCTATGCATATTACGAACATGATGTTAACGGTAATGTATAAAAGGAAAATTAGAAACAATAGGATTTGGGTTTGGTAATTATGGTGCTTTCTTTTTTTTTTTCATGCAATGGAATACTAAACTAGCGTAAAAATCATGACATAGAAGAATATTTATTGGCATGGGGAAAAGTTCATGATATACATTAAGTAAAAATTGTGGGTTACCAAACTTTATATATGATTTTATGTATATTTTTTCTTCTAGAAATGGACATAGGAAAAAGACTGTAAGAATTCACATCTATCTCTAAAGGCAGATAGGGTCATGTTTAGGATTTTTGGAGACTTAAATTTTCCTTGAGCTTTTCTGTTTTCAAGTTTTCTGTACTTGACCATGTGTTACCTCTGTTAAGTAGAAAAAGAACATTTTTTTTTTAACTTAGGTCCTCAAATTAAAATCTTTATAAAAATTTATTAACCAAATCGACTAAATGTATATTGGACACCAGCCTGGTATAAGACATTGTAGGAAGATATTTTAAAAAGACAAATTTTTCTGCATTCAAGGAGTTTCCAGCCTCATTTTAGAAAATTTGGATGCAAATATATGAAATGTTAAAAACTCAGTAAGGTTTAAATAACAGATCTAGCCAGGAATGAAGGATAGAAAGGGAATAATCAGCATATGATTAATTACATCAAAAATTGTTGCTATAGGGTATTTAGAGGGCTAATCACTTCTTTGCTTAACATTTCTGTGTTTAATCTGGTACAATACGAATCTAACCAACCCATGCTTTTTTGTTCCTTTTTGTACAAAAATGTGGTTGTGTTTCACTGATGACCTTATCATTTGTGAATAAAATTGTTTTAGAGTTCAGTTTCAGTGGGGTTTAATAAAACACTTTCTGGAGCCTTCTTTTTCTACTTGGCTACCAGTCACTTAGTAACATGTAAGAACTTCAGAATATACAGTTATCATTTCAGTCTTGTGACTGTTAAGGTTGTGTGTCAACTTGGCACAGTGGTTTGGCAGACACTATGTAATTGCCTTCCATTTTGTGACCTGATATGAGCAGCCGATCGGTTGAAAGGGGAATTTCCTTGGGAGTGAGGCTTGCCTTCAGTATGTGAATGTATGTTCTTGCAAATCTCCCTCTTTTTCCAGACCTTGCACTCTTCTCGTGACCTGACCTCCAGTTCTTGAGATGTAAGCCTGCAGAAGCCTCTGGTCTGCCACCTGAACTGTAGATTTTGGATTCACCAGCACCCACAACCCCAAGAGCCAGCAGAGGCCTCCAGCCTGCTGCCTGACCTGCAGATTTTGGATTCATCAGCCCCTGCAACCACATGAGCCAGCAGAGATCTTCAGCCTTTTGCCTGACCCACAGGCTTGGAACTTGCCAGCGCCCACAACTGCATGAACTATTTCTTTGAAGTAAATTTCTCTCTATATGTATAGGCTTTACTGATTTTGCACCCTCAAAAATTTTTTTTTTTATTAGAAAACCCAAATTAAGACAATTTCCTAGCCTTTGTTTGAGACTTTCATTTAATTTAGATATAGCACGTATAATGTTCTTCCTTCCCTTATTCCTAATTTGGATTAAAAGATGGAAGGGAGGGGGAGACATATATTTTTCACTCTGAAGCTCTTGACATATTTTCTAAACTATGGAGGGTAGAATACTGTAAGTTAACCAGTCACTTAGTCACAAAAGGTATTTCTTGAGAGGTGTATAGACCCAAGCTGTGGTGTTTTCAATTCACCTCACATGGATGCAAAAGCTAGACAATGAATAAGGAAGGCTGAAGAAGAATTGATGCCTTTGAATTACGGTGTTGGTGAAGAATATTGAATATATAATGGACTACTAGAAGAATGAACAACTCTGTCTTGGAAGAAATACAGCCAGAATACTCCTTAGAAGCAAAGACAGCAAGACTTTGTCTCACATCCTTTGGACACGTTATCAGGAGGGACCAGTTCCCGGAGAAGGACATCCATGCTTGATAAAGTAGAGGATCAGAGAAAAAGAGGAAGACCCTCAATGAGATGGACTGACACGGTGGCTGCAACAATGGGCTCAAGAGTAACAATGATTGTGAGGATGGTGCAGGACTGGACAGTGTTTCGTTCTGCTGTACATAGGGTCACTATAAGTGGGAACCGACTCAATGACACCTAACAACAACAACAATGATATAGAAATGTACTAGCACCAAGTCATAATGCTGCATGCCAGTCAGTGAAATGGCAAAATAAACAGAGTTCTGTTGAGAACACCTAAATGTATTTCAAATAAGAATCCTTACTTTGGTTGTTTTTTCCCCTTCAGTATTTAACCATGTTTGCTAGTTCTTCCCATGAAGCAGACTGGGAATGAATTATTGTCACCGAGTGAAGCTAATTCCACTGTAAAGCAATACGTTCTTAGCGACAAGAAGAAATATAGTATTCTTACTTTATAATAACAGAAACCGACAGTTTAAATTTTTCTGGTTTCTGTGGGGTAGGTAACACAAATAATTGTTGACTCACATTCTGTTGCATTATACAGAGTTTCACAGATTTTGTTCCAGAGTGATTTTCAAATCTATATTTGTGAATGTGTATATTTCCCCCAGAGGGGACCTTAAGCATAGGATAAATTTAAAAAGTGATACCATGAAAGTTATAACAGGATCTCAATGACATTTTTTTTATGCCTGATAAGTGCAAATGATGCTGGGATAGATATTTCCCACAGCACTTTTGAAATATATCCATCTAATGAAAAATTCAATTTCTTCTTGAATTCTTCCTTCCTTTCTTCCAATAAATTGCATGTACAAGTTTGGAATTAGATTTCTATAGCTATTGCTGAAGAACGAGTGCATGTCTTTTCTCATTGACTTAATAAATAAAAAACTTTACAAATCATGTTCTCTGGGGATAAACCAAAGTGGTTGCTCGAACAAAAACAACAGCAGCCTTCCTGTGGAGATAGAATTCTTCAACATCTCCCTTACAAATTATAACTAATTTATTTGAAATAAAATAAGCAAATTCTAACCAAGGAATTCTTTATTCAAGTCATATATCTTGTGTAACAAAATTTTTGAACACCATTTCCCCCTAATACCGGAGTTGTTTCTCTGAAATAAAAATCTCAATGAAAATGACTTCTTAACCTTTCACTTACTCTTACATAATTATAACACAAAATAACTTATTTAAATGAATATATTATCTTCATACAGTGATATTATTGAATATTTTTCTAAACTTGAAGCTAGAAATTGTGCCGATCACATTATTGATTGAATAAACATACACATTCTCACAAATAAGTTCTTCCTCCACCTTTCTTAAAAGTAGAAGTTACTGTGCCTTCACTTGATAGTCACATAATTCTGAGATAAACTTGCAATTTTTGAATGAAAGGGCTAGTTGTTTTTTCTCTGTTAATTTTGGCCAGGTGAGTCCTGATGTTATTTTTACTTGAAAATAAAAAAATCCTGAATATTGCCAGGGGACAACAATAATAGAAAAAAGGAAGCTCCGTTCTCTTTCTAAGGGTCCTCCTGCCTTGCAGAGATGAGGAGTACACACAATAGCGCCTATTGAAGGGCTCGGAAGAAACGACGCTCTGAAATCCTTAAGTCAGAATGTTGGAGCTGGAATCTTAGAGATCGTCTTGCCCACCCAACTCCCTCATTTTACACACGAGAAGGAGAAAAACAAGATGTAAAGAAGCCAACTGACTTCCCAAGGTCACCAGTAACCGGTTCCCGTGGAGTCAGTTCTACTCATGGTGACCCTGTGTGTGTTAGAGTCCATTCAGGTAAGTATGTGATTCAATATATATAAAAAATATATATATATATATCATGGGTTAATACCGAAGAATATAAACAGTCCTTTTTCTCAAAGAGCTTCATTTTTATTAAGGATAAAATATTAGTATACTAAACTTGAAAAAGAACAATAACCCTTATGGTGTTTGAAATGTTTTCACATTTATCATCTCATTCGAGCTGGGTATGCCCAGTACTTGGGTACTTATACTTTCTATTGTATCATATTTGATATACAAAAGTAAATGTATTTAATGTACCGGAGTTATGATGCATCATAAAAAAGGAATCCTAATGTGCCCACTCAAACTAAGAATTAGACTGTTACCAGCACTCTTGAAGCTATATGGGTGCTCCTTCTCACCTGAGTCCCCAGCTTTCCCCCTCCATCCCCAGGCAACCACTCTCCTGAAAATTGTGTTTATCATTTCCTTGATTTTTGAAAAGATGTTTAACAACGTATGTATGTTTCCTTTAATTCTATGTTTAGTTTTGTTTATTCTTAAGTGTTATGAAAATGGCATCGTATTGTTTTTAGTCTTCTGTAACTTGTTTTGTTTCACTCAGCGTTATGTTTTTAAGATCCACCCATGTTTTGCAGGACTTTGATTTTCCTTATTGTCATGTATGAATGTGAGGCTCAGATCTCTAAGGTTACCCCATCATTAGCCTTGAGGATGAAGCCAATACAAAGAGAATATTGCTAAGAATCACAAGGGAACAGGACCTGACCTACTGAACTAAGTCAACCTTTAGGCCTGTCGTATCTCTAGGTTTCCAGTTACGTGATCCAGCAAATTTCATTACTGTTAATCCAGTTTTTTTGTTTTATATTTTCAACTGAAAGCATTTTAGCTGATGCATCTCCTAAGGACTTGGATGATTGCCCAGTAGGCACATTTAAATGAATGGTGAGTGTCTTAGTCATCTAGTGCTGCTATAACAGAAATACCACAAGTAGATGGCTTCAACAAAGAGAAATTTATTCTCTCACAGTCTAGAATACAAGTCCAAATCAAGGTGCCGGCTCCAGGGAAAGGCTTTCTCTCTCTGTCGGCTCTGGAGGAAAAAGGTCTTTGTCATCAGTCTTCCCTTGGTCTGGAAGCGTCTCCGCACAGGATCCTCAGGTCCAAAGGACATGCTCTGCTCCTGGCACTGCTTTCTTGGTGGTATGAGGTTCCCCTGTCTTTCTGCTCACTTCTCTCCTTTATTCTCAAAGAGCTCTGTATGATCTGGTATGTATGGTCTGTATGGTCTGGTATGAGTTACTGCGCTGGGTGACTGCCAACCCCCCTGCCCCCATAGACCTTCTCCCATACCAGACCATACAGAATTCTCAGTAATGTTTTTTGTACTAATGTTACTTGCAAGTCATAATTCCCATATATCACTGAATGTAATGGCAATAGAGAGCCCTGGTGGTTCAGTGGTTAGCATTCCGCTCCTAACAAAAAGGCCAGCAGTTGGAATCCACCAGCCGCTCCTTGGAAACTATGGGGCAGTTCTACTCTGTCCTATAGGGTCACTATGCTTAGAAATCCACTTGACCACAGTGGGTTTTTGGGGATTAATGGTAATAGTAGTGACAGAAGTAACTAGCAAAATCAAAATTACATCTTTAAATTACAACGTCATGCTTACAGCCTAAATGTATTTACATTTACATAGTTTCATGTGGTTAAAGTGGCGGAGCTTGAGGGCCAGCTCTGCAGAAAGCTGTGGCTAGCTTGCCAGGACCATCACATCCCGATGCAGAGACTGGCAGAGCAGTTGCTACTGCCTTTTGCACCGGCGACTCAGGCCAGCGCCAGGCACCGCCGGCAATGCCCCTCTTCAGAGACAGACTGCGCCTCCCATCTAAGCTCTCGGGCTCCGCAGACCCGCAGCAGGCGCCCGCTCTGCCTCACCTTCTGCCCGCAGCTCGTGCCCGCCTGCAGCCTTGCCGGGCCAAGCCAGGATGGGGTGGGAGCAACGCCCCAGAGTTGGGAGATGGGCTGTTTATTGGTCAGAGCAACAACAGTGATGTAGCCTTAAGTGGCCAAAGGGAGTTTCTTCAGAGGACAGGGACTGCAAGTACCAGTGGGTTACCGGATTTTGGTGACAGTAGGTGTCTAAGATGACAAAGGTTCTCAGGTAACGGACATGAATTTTGGCACAGGGATGACCAGACTCGCTGGTGTTTTCCCAACATCATTAATGTGATGAGAGCAACCAGAGTGAAGGAAAGGATCCCTTGGCTGAAGGAGCAGATTTTCTGCTTTCTTTCCTGGAGAGAACAGGAATTAATATTGACCTCCAGGACTGAGAAAGCATGCCTGGAGATCCTGGAGTTCCAGTGAGAGAGGAAGGACATTCCCCAGTTATGTGAGGTAGAGCCTCAGAGTCATTTAAAAGAAAAATTACAGGGAAAATGGTTCTTTCTGCTCCAAGGTGGGGAAGTGAGATAGATCAGTGACATTTAGATGGGGATATTGCTGTGCAATATCCCCAACAATGGCAACAGGTTTGTTTTGACTCAACAATGGCAACAGGTTTGTTTTGGTTTTGGTTATCAGTGAGACTTTGTGAATTAGCCATTCTACCTGTGAGGAAGAGAGTTTATACATACAGAGATGGGGAGGATGTTTCAGTTAAAGAGAACTGAAAATACAGAGTCAGAGGGCAGGAAAGTGTGGAGTGGATCTAGGAAAGAGCGAGTAGCTCAGTTTGACTCTGCCAGATGGTGTGGGAAGGTGAACAGGGAAGAGTAAAGTTGGAAAGAGAAGTTTTACTCTGCTCCCTGTTTGGACTAACAGTAACCTGGGTGACTTCTTGTCTACAAACGGAAAGCCTTGTGTGCAGGAGACAAAGACCCAGGAGCCAGATTTACTCAGGGATCCCTCTTTTCAGCTTTGTGAAGTGCTAGGCATTCAAACACTGCTGAATTTCTGTTTTCTCTCCTATTCCTCCCCCAGGGCAGCAGGGGCAGGGCGAGGGAGGGAGCAAGTGTCTAGGAGAGAGAAGGCAGGGGTGGAGGGAAGTGAGGTGGCAGAATGGAAGGAGCCAGGTTGGAATTTAAATATTGACAGGAGCAAATGACCCTGGATGAAACAGGAGTGGAAGGTGAGGAGGTAGAGGGAGCAGGCTAGGGTTAACCTTACTACTTCCATGGACAGTTCTATCCAGATGGAGGAGTATTGTGAATGCCTCAGAAAAGGTTTGAACCTTATTTTGTAGGTAATGAAGACACATTCAAGCATGTCAGGGATAAGACTGAAGCTAAAATCGGGATGGACCGGAACAGGGGAAGACAGGAAGTGGGAGATCAAGTTGGAGTCAAACACAAAAGAACAGAGGAAAGGAAGTGAGGGCCTGAATTAGAGTGAAGGTGATGAGCTGTAGAGAAACTAGAGAATTTACAGGGGTGAGGCTGACAGGAATTGATATGTGACTGAGTGTCAGTAAAACTCTGTTAAGAGGAACTGGATCATTGACACAAAAACCTGGTCCCAGAGGTTGGTTAATTTTTTCGCACCATGTTACATTTTCCCCATAAGCATCTTGCTAGTGAAATAATTTCTAATTGGAGTATATTTGTAACAAAATAAAACAAACAAAAAACCCAAAGCGATGAAATATTATATGTAAAAAAATTTGCCCGGAACAGACCCTATCTCATGGCGTTAATGGTAGTACAGCTTCTGGCCAACAAAATCATGCATTCCAGTGGTGGTAACAGAAAGAGAAGCCTGTTCGGAGCTCCTGGCACCTGCACTGTCCTCCCAGCTCACTAACAGAACCTGCCAGAACTGAATCAGAGTCAGACAATGGAGGATGAAGTTTTGTAATGGTTTTTCAGAATTTGGTTTACTGGCTGGAGTACATTCATTTGCTAAGTAGGAAAACTGAGCTTGGAACTGACCCCAAAGCATGTTCTTCTTTATTAGTTAAAAGGAGGAACTGTGAATGTATTCTTTAGGAAATGGGCACTAAAAAGTTTGCTTGATAACAATAGAGGTAACGATACCTTTTTAAAGTATTGGTTTTAAAAGAATAACTTCAACATCTTCTCTTACTGAGGTAAAACCATAGACTATTTACCATAATGTCTAGTGTCTTGGTTATATCAGTTGCTCCGTAAGTATTTATGAGATAAATATCAGGAAAAGATTGTAGCAAAAGAAAACACCTAATATGGGAGAAATCCCAACCAATGATATAATTTTAAAAGGTATGATGCCAGGAGAGCCATCTTATTCTCAGTTAATTGAAAAATAAATATATCCTCCTAGAAAAAAATAAAGAGGAAAAGGTGTCTACTCCTGAGGGACATTTGGTTCACTCATTTAAGATTTAACTCAAGAGATGAAAGTAATGTTAGAGGGAAATCTCAATTCTGGAGATTCTAAACAGATTTTCAAATTACTCATCTCCTTCAATTATGTTGGATTCAAGGGCATCATTGCAAACTTATGAAGGATCCCCAAGGTCCATAACTTGAGGTTAGAGCTCACCTCACAAAGACTACTTAATTGTGACTTTGGCTGTTTGACAGTTTATTTTCTCAGATTAACATTGTTTTGTATAATCTAAAGTAGAGGTCCAATTGGTATGGCACATAATAGTTCGAATGACTAGCTAACCCTGAAAGGATAACCTTGGATACCTGAGTTATATCTTACATTATAGTAAATCCTGCACAGCACCAGAA
This sequence comes from Elephas maximus indicus, assembly GCF_024166365.1. Classification (NCBI taxonomy): domain Eukaryota; kingdom Metazoa; phylum Chordata; class Mammalia; order Proboscidea; family Elephantidae; genus Elephas; species Elephas maximus. The sequence continues at coordinate 25,210,837 of NC_064823.1, read as the reverse complement.
AAAGGAAAAGAACATTTAATGCAGAGCAATTAGTAATGTGTAATAAAAATAAAAAGCATTAAGTGGTAATGAGAAAGCGTACCCCAAATTATCCTTCTGAAACCATCATTTGATTGTGTAGAGGATCCTGGAAAATTTCCAAAAGGAAATGGAAATACGAGTGTTCTACTTTTATTGCATAACAAGTGGAAAAAGTGCTTAACTGCTGCAAGAAGTCTTTGGAGGCAAATGGATTTTGCACCAGAATATGCAGGTAATATTATACCTCTGGAAAGTCAATGTCTCTACTGTGATCACTGTGATTTAAAGTGTTATAGCTTATAGAACATGTCTTGGTCGGTAAAAAGCAAAAAGTGAATGAGAAACTTAAGCAGTTATCATGAATCTATATTTTAACATGAGAATGAGGAAAAAAGTCATAAACTACCAAAAATTTACATTCAAGCCAAATGTCTTTTAAATACATCAAAGCATTCTTAGAAATATCACTATGCTGAGTCTAACCTAAAAATCAATAATAAAAGCCCTTCACTATGAGTTGGTATCAACTCGAAGGCAACAGTTTTGGTTATTTGTTTTTGTATAGAATAATCATTTCATTACTTCATTCACTTGTCGTCATTCAGAAATTAATGAATTTGGGGCAATCTAAACTTCCTCCCTCCTTTTTTTTCTCCATCCCACTTTCTCTCTTCCTTCCTTGTATTCTTTCATTCCAAAACTAATGAAATCAATGGAGGATTTTGAAGACTTGCTGGCTGTATCCCCAAAATTTTATGGTTCAAAATAACAACCACTTAGTTCAATCATAATTCTGCAAGTCAAGCTGGCAATTTAGGCTGGTCCCACCTGGGCTCCCTCATAACCTGAGGCTGTGTGATGCGTAGGAAACTGTGTTTCTGGAGCTTGGCTGGCTGTCAGTTGGGACCCCTCAGCTCTTGTCCACGAGGTCTCTCCTTCTCCAGCAGACTAGCCAGAGCTTGTGCTCATGATAGAGGTAGGAGTGGAAGAGAGAGAAAGTGGAAGCATGCAGTGCTTCTTGAGGTCTAGGCTTAGAACCGACACTTGGGCACTTCTGCTGCGTTCTCTTCATCAAAGGAAGTCATAAGGCCATCTCAGATTAAAGAGATGGAAAATAGATCCCTCCTCCCATTAAGAGGATGATTAAAAAGGCAGGGATACAGGGTGGCTGTTTATTGGGACCATCAGTGTGGTCAATCTACCATACTAGCAACTGTTCTTGTAACACTTTAAAGCATTTATTCAAGAAATATCCTTTTTATTCCTATTTTATCAAGACTTTTTAATCAAGAATGAATTGTATTAAATGCCTTTTTGGCATGTGTTGAGATAATTATGGATTGAGGTCTTTTTGCTTTGAACCATGTAGTGAATTATCTTAGTAGATTGTCTAATATTGACACTTCCTTGCATGCCTTATAGTGCTTTATTGTTCTTTTCTTGCCTTTTATTGTTAGTGGTAACATCTTTGTTTATGAATGGTCTGTAGTTTTCTTTCTTGTACCACATTAATTAAATCTCGGTATGGGAGTTACAGCTCTCTGTAAAGTGAAATTTCTAATATAACAGACTTTATCCTAAAGAACATTTACTACAGATTAATAAAATATAACTGGGTTCTTAAATCTACTCCGCAATATCTTTTTTCATTCCTAGATGATTCACTCTCCAAATTTTCCCACTCTCCTCAAGACTCCAATTACACTCTGCTGTACTTATTTGTAGTGTGGCAGACAGTTTATAACATGGTGCCCATCAACTCCTGATAGTCTTGCCCTTGTGTAATCACCTCCTTTTTAGTGTGGGCAGGACCTAATATGACAAATATGATGAGATGTCACTTCCATGATTAGATTGGTTAAGATAGTGACTTCTGTCTTGTTAGCAGAGTCTCTCCCTTGCAGGCTTTGATGAGGCAAATTGTTATGTTGGAGAGGCCCATACGGGAAGGAAATGAAGATAGCCTTTTGCTGACAGCCAGCTAGGAACTGAGGTTCTCAGTTGAACAGCCTTGAAGAACAGATATTCTGCCAACAGTCAAGTTTTTCCCCAATCAAGCCTTCTGAAGAGACGCCGGTCCTGGCTAACACCTTAACTGCAGCCTTGTGCGAGATCTAGAAGCAGAGGACCCAGTGAAGCCAGGAGAGGATTCCTGACTCATGGAAGCTGTGAGATAATACATGTGTATTACTTAAGCCCCTAAATTTGTTAGGCACTAACAGAGAATATACACAGAATCATAGATTCTTAGTATGAGAAGAAACTTTAAAAAGTCACATACTGCAACCTTACCTTATAATGTGAGTCTCCTCAAAGTGCCTGTCTAGATTATGTTTAAATGCCTCAGGTAACAGAAAACTCACTAATCCAAAAGGTAGTCCATTATATCTTGGAGAAATTACAATTTTTAGGAAATCGTTTTGATAAATTAAATATTTTATTCACAGGTTCTTATGAGTTGGAATCAACTTAATGGCAATGAGTTTGGTTGTTTTATTCTTACCTAGGTGTCATATCTATTTATTCTTCTACATAATAGACCTTAAAATATTTGAAGACAGTTATCATGTTTATGTAGATCCCTGGGTGGCACAAATGGTTTGCACTCAGCTACTAACCGTATGCATGTGAAAGCTGGACAATGAATAAGGAAGACAGAAGAAGAATTGATGTCTTTGAATTATGGTGTTGGCGAAGAATATTGAATACTGAATACACCATGGACTGCCAGAACGAACAAATCTGTCTTGGGAGAAGTACAGCCGGAATGCTCCTTAGAAGCTAGTGTGGTGAGACTGCATCTCACATACTTCGGATGTGTTATCAAGAGGGACCAGACCCTGAAGAAGAACATCATGCTTGGTAAAGTAGAGGGTCAGTGAAAAAAGAAAAAGATCTTCAGTGAGGTGGATTGACACAGTGGCTGCAACAATGAGCTCAAGCGTAACAACGATTATGAGGATGGCAAGGGACCAGGCAGTGTTTCCTTCTTTTGTACACAGGGATGCTTTGAGTCAGGGCTGGCTCAGCAGCACCTAACAACAACAATGCTTAACTAAAAGGCTGGCACTTCAAACCCACTGAGTGGTGCCATGGAAGAAAGAGTAGGTGATCTGCTTCAGGATGAAAATTCCCATGGAGCTCAGTTCTACTCTGTAACACACGGCACTGCCATGAGGCAGAATCAGCTCAACGGCAGCAAGTTTGGTTTTTGGTGCCCTGTTTACCCTGAAATTTTTATTATTGTTTACACTGTGATGAAACTGTGAACACCCTGAAAACAGGAGCCAGTCCTATATATTCTTGTATTTCCCATCCCTGTAACAGTCCGTGGCACAAAGGAAATGCTTCACAGATGTTGGTGGAATGAAATTTAATTGAACTATCAAGGTTAAATATTCTCTGTCCTTCCAAACTCCTTTACATGATATGGTTTTGTGCCTTCCCTTATCATCCTTGTCCCCATTTTCTTATCAAGGTGCCCATGAATAACCTTAACACTTAAGGTTTGATTTAAGTAGTACAAAGTAGTATTATCACTTAGAGCAACTAATGAGCACAAGATTGAAATCATTGTTCACTCCTCTTGGGCTGAATGTCAAAGGAAAGCGTTCTAGCTTTCTTATATGAGCCGTCCTAAGTCACTCCTATATTACATTTACGCTGATTAATTTCAGCTTGTACCTTTTGATCCACCTCTAAGAATTTTAAGTTTTCTTGGGTACTAATTTTGTCACCTAGCCTCCCTTGTTCCTAACTGTACATTATTCCCAAATTTGAAAGACTGATTTCTGTAATTTCATCTACATCTTAAATAACACTGTTGATTAAGATATGGCCAAGGCAAATCCATTTTTTCTGGCTGATATATATATATATATTTATACATATATTTATATATTAACATTCTTTATTTTCCCTTGCGTAGACTACTTCAATGGCCTTCTAATTGTTGTCTCTGTCAGTCTTTCCCCTTAAAGTCCTCCTTTACAAAACAGCAAGAATGACCTTTGTAGAACTTATGTCATTCCCCTGCTCACAACCCTTCAATGGATTCACAGTTACTAGAATGCAAACTTCTTACCTTGGTCTGCAAGCCTCTACGTGGTCAGATCTCTGCATACCTCTCAGCACATTGAAGATAGTCACTTCCCTGACTGCTGTCAGCTTACAGGCTGTGAGAGTTGATTTTATGTGTCAGCTTGGCTGGACTACAGTGTCCAACTGTTTGGTCAAACACTAGTCTTGATACTGCTGTGAAGATATTTGGCTAATGTGATCGGCATTTACAATCAGTTGATTCTAAGAAAAGATTATCCTTGGTAATGTGGGTGGGTCTCATCTAATCAGTTGAACGCCCTAAGAGCAAAAATTGAGGTTTCCAAGAGGTGAAGTATTCTGCCTCAAAACTCTAATATAGATCTTCTGCCAGAATTTCCAAACTGCCTGACCATGGATTTTGGGCTTGCTAGCCCCATAATAGCCTAACGCACAGACCGTTATTCTTTTTAAGGCAACCTGTCTTTTCTCTTGGGCAGCTTTTAGGATTTCTCTTGGTTTTTGGTTTTCTGATGTTTCACTCTAGTTGTCTAGGGTTAAATTTCTTTGTCATTCTAAGAGAACAAGGGGATACTCGTTTAAAATCAGTAAAGTTGTGCTTCAGGTTTGCATCCTTTCACCATACTTGTTCAATATGTATGCTGAGTAAACAATCTAAGAAGCTGGACTATATGAAGAAGAATGGGGTATCAGGATTGGAGGAAGACTTATTAACAACCCGCAATATGCAAATGACACAACCTTGCTTGCTGAGAGTGAAGAGGACTTGAAGCACTTACTGATGAAGATCAAAGACCATAGCCTTCAGTATTGATTACACCTCAACATAAAGAAAACAAAAATTCTCACAACTAGTCCAATAAGCAACATTATGATAAATGGAGAAAATATTGGAGTTGTCAAGGTGTTCATTTTACTTGGATCCACAATCAAGACCCATGGAAGCAGTAGTCAAGAAATCAAAGGACATATTACACTGGGCAAATCTGCTGCAAAAGACCTCTTTTAAAGTGTTAAAAAGCAAAGATGTTACCTTGAGGACTAAGATGCATCTGACCCAAGCCATGGAATTTTCAATCGCCTCATATACATGTGAAAGCTGGGTAATGAATAAGGGAGACTGAAGAAGACTTGATGCATTTGAATTCAGGTGTTGACATAGATATTGAATATACTATGGGCTGCCAGAAGAACAAACAAGTCTATCTTGGAAGAAGTACAGCCAGAATACTCCTTAGAAGTGAGGATGATGAGACTTTTTCTCACATACTTTGGACATGTTATCAGGAGGAATCAGTCCCGGGAGAAGGACATGGTGCTTGGTAAAGTAGAGGGTCAGAGAAAAAGAGGAAGACCTTCAACAAGATGGATTGACACAGCGGCTGCAACAGTAGCTCAAACACAGCAATGATTGTAAGGATGGCACAGGATCAGGCAGTGTTTCTTTCTGTTGTACATAGGGTCATTATGAGTCAGAACCAGCTCGATGACACCTAACAATGATGAGATATTTTTGTATTCATGTTGTTTGGAATTCATGGGATTTCTTGACTCTATGGGTTGGGGTTTTCATCCACTCTAAAAAGTTCTTAGCCTTCATGTCTTTAAATATTGCCTTTGTGTTTCTTAGAATACCAATTAAATTTATGTTAGATTAGATCTTCTCACTCTGTTCTCCAACTCTCTTTGTTTTCTTCTGTATTTTACAGCATATATATCCCCATACAACACTTTGGATAATTTCTTCCAACCTGTATTCCAGTTTGTTAATTCTGTCTTCAACTTTTTTGCTTAATCTGATGTCAAACTCATTCATTGATTTCTCAATTTCAGTTATCATGTTTTTAATTTTGGAGTTCTGTTTTTTCCAAATCACTTTGTCACTTTTCATAGTTTTCTGTTTCCTACAGATGACTTTAAGCCTACCTTTTAAAAATTTATTTTAAACAATAGTCAGCATTGCTGTTTATTGTCTGCCTCTGAAGTCTTTGTGGTCTGTCTATTGTTTCTGCTGGTTCTTGTTCAAGCTTAATTTCTTTATGTTCCTGGCTTTCCTTGTCTGTTGGACATTGTATTTGAAAAAATTATTTCTAGAAACAATTTGAGGCCCACAGATGAAGGTGTTAACCTCCAGAAAGAATTTTGTTTGCTTCTGCCAGGCTCCTGGGGTACTTTCTCCTTAAGCCCACTTTAAGGCTTGAGATTGCAATCAAATCTTGGACATTAATTTTCTTCTGGGCTGTTTCACTTCTGGTTCATCCCTCTCTTAGGGGTTTAGGAATATTTAGGAGACTTTTAGTAGATTCTCCCATTTTGTGCTATCTCCCTTGTCCAGCAGGGCCATCAAAACAAAGCTTCTAATTTAGCCAGACTGGCAAATGCCTTCAGGGAAAAAGCAGTTTTTGTTGTGCCCATTAACCCTTTCCACTCATTTACGTTCCAGCGCTTTCACTTTTTATTTTTTTAAAACACTTTTATTATCTGTTTGATGATTTGAAGAAGGTGTTTAAGTATCTTGGTTTTTTCAGGGAGATGATTGATTCAAACATCATAGACCACCATTACAATGAAACTGCTTCACTTCAAATCTCCACTGTGTTATTTTGTAACCATGTGACTTTGGATACATAATTTAAACTCCATGTGCCTCATTTTCCCCATCTGTAAATGGGGATAATAATAGCACCTACCTTACAAAATTGTGAAGATTAAATTAATACTTGAAAGAATACAGGCTTGGAGATACTGCAGGATTGGTTTTAGACCACTGCAATAAAGTGAGTCACACAAATTTTTTGGTTTCCCACTATGCATAAAAGTTATGTTTACACTATACTGTAGTCTATTAAGTATGCAATAGCATTATGTCTAAGAAAAAAAACTATATGCCTTGACTAAAAAATGTTTTATTGCTAAAAAATGCTAACCATCATCTGAGCTTTCAGCAAGTTGTAACCTTTTTTGCTGGTGGAGGGTCTTGCCTAGATGTTGATGGCCGCTGACTGATCAGGGTGATGGTTGCTGAAGGCTGGGGTGCCTGTGGCAATTTTTTCAAATAAGACAACAGTGCAGTCTGCTGCATCGATTGACTATTTCTTTCATGAAAGATTTCTCTGTACCATGCGATGCTGTTTCGTAGCATTTTACCCACAGTAGAACTTACTTCAAAATTAGAGTCAATTCTCTCAAACCCTGCTTTATCAACTAAGTTTATGTAATATTCTAAATCCTTTGTTGACATTTCAACAGTGTTCACAGCATCCAAGAAACCACTTTCTTTGCTCATCCATAAGAGGCAACTCCTCATCCATTAAAATTTTATCACGAAATTGCAGTGATTCAGTCACATTTTTCAGGCTCCACTTCTATGCCTAGTTCTCTTGCTATTTCTACCACTTCTGCAGTTAATTCCTCCACTGAAGTCTTGAACCCCTCAAAGCCGTCCATGAGGGTTTGAATCAACTTCTTCCAAGCTCCTGATAAAGTTGATGTTTTGACCTCCTCTCATGAACCATGAATGTTCTTAATAGCATCTATAATGGTGAATCTTTTTCTGAAGATTTTCAATTTACTTTGCCCAGATCCATCAGAGGAATCACTATCTACGGCAGCTATAGCCTTACAGAATGTATTTCTTAAATAATGAGTCTTTTAGTCAAAATTATTCCTTGATCCATGGGCTGCAGAACGGATGTTCTGTTAGCAGGCATGAAAACAACATTAATCTCCTTGCACATCTCCATCAGAGCTCTTGGGTGCCCAAGCGCATTGTCAATGAGCACTAATATTTTTAAAGGAGTTTTTTTTTTTTTTCTGAGCAGTAGGTCTCAACAACAACAACAAAAAATTCACTAACCGTGTTGTAAACAGATGTGCTGTCATCCAGGCTTTGCAGTTCCCTTTGGAGGGCATAGGCAGAGTAGATTTAGCATAATTCTTAAGGGCCCTTGGGTTTTCAGAATGGTCAATGAGCACTGTTTTCAACTTAAAGTGACCATATTCATTAGCTCCCTAACGAGGGAGTTAGCCTGTCCTTTGAAACTTTGAAGCTAGGTATTAGCTTCTCCTCTCTACCTAGGAAAGTCCTATGTGGCATCTTCTTCCAAAACAAGGCTGTTTTGTCTACACTGAAAATCTGTTGCTTAGTATAGCTGCCTTCATCGTTTATCCTAGCTGGATCTTCTGGATAACTTGCTGCATCTTGTATATCAGCACCTGCTGCTCCATCTTGCACTTTTATGTTATGTATGGAGACAGCTTCTTTCTTTAAACCTCACTTACCAATCTCTGCTAGCTTCAAAATTTTCTTCTGCAGCTTTCCCCCCTCTCTCAGCTTTCATAGAATTTAAGAGAGTTAGCGCCTTGCTCTGGGTTAGGCTTTGGCTTAAGGGGACGTTGTGGCTGGTTTAATCTTCTATCCCAGACCACTAAAACTTTCTCCATATCAGCAATAAGGCTGTTTCATTTTCTTTTCATTAGTGTGTTCACTGGAGTAGCACTTTCAATTTCCTACAAGAACTTTTCCTTTGCATTCACAACTTGGCTAACCGTTTGGTGCAAGAGGCCTAGCTTTCCACCTATCTCGGCTTTTGACATGCCTTCCTCACTAAGCTTAATCATTTCTACCTTTTGATTTAAAGTAAGAGACATGCAACTCTTCCTCTGGAACACTCAGAAGCCATTGTAGGGTTGTTAATTGGTGTAATTTCAATATTGTCATGTCTCAGTGAATAAGGAGGCCTGAGGAGAGGGAGAGTGATGGGGGAACAGCCTGCCAGTGGAGCAGTCAAAACACACACAATTACAATAGCAAGATCACTGACCACACATCACCATAACAGTTACAATGATAATGAAAAAGTTTGAAATATTGAGAGGATTACCAAAATGTGACACAGAGACACAAAGTGAGCACATGCTGTTGGAAAAAAGGCGCCGATAGGCTTGCTGGACACGGAGTTGCCACAAACCTTCATTTGAAAAAAAACACAGTATCTGCAAAGTGCAATAAAGAGAAGCATGATAAAATGAGGTATGCCTACAGTGCCGGGCACAGAGTAAGTATTCAAATGTTAACTATGATTAGTATGTATTTTTGTACAACCTTATTTATTTCCTTTAGGGCACTTACCACTTTCAAAAGTTGTCTTGTTTATTTTTTGTTGTAGTTATTTTATTTCCCACTAGAATATAAGCCCCACAAGGGCAGGAATTTTATTTCCTTATTTACCAGTGTAAATTGAACAATATCATGTTTAATGAATTAATTGCTACAGTCAAGTGCACCACTGTAAAAACACGAGCCTTGACTCAATCCCAATAACTCACAAATTGAAAATGGGTCAGTTTATATGGGGAAAAAAAAATCTAGAATCTATTCTGTGGTGTATTCTTTTTATAAAGATTAAATAAAAACCAATCTAATTCAAGAAAAGTGAAAGAATAATTAGGCCCAATTTTACAATTTAATTGCCAAGATCACTTGGATATACAGGACACTATTTCTATGTTTGGACAAACAATGTCTCTCTGCAAATTAAGAAAAAAGTTACCTTTGTTCAAGTATCTTTTGAAATTTATGTATGTACTCATTTCTTTTTTTACTCATTTCCCAAGTATTTCAGTCTCTCATGGTTTATCATGGTTCTAGAGATTCTTTCTTCCATAAAGACATTATTCCATTTACAGAGGTTCCTGGATGTTCAGCATGTAATTTCTTACATTACAATCATTTGATGAAACCCTTCCACTATCTACTCTATTCAGTGACAAGGAAAGGAATGAATCATAGACATGGATGATTGTGAACACTTCTTTGTGGGTGGCCGAAAATGTCCCTATCTTGTCTATCTTCTCTTGACTAGTGATCTCAGAGGGATGTGGTTCTTATTAGACATGATATTGGACCTGTCCTAAGAAATTGCTTATTCTCTAACTCAGCTACTGGTGCACTCACTGGTCCATTGCCATGGAGGGACTAGGCAGTGATTTTCTCTGCAAAGATTGCCCAGAAAACCCCTTTCTCCGGAAAGTACTCCCTCAAACTCTCTTTAGCTGCTTTTCACTGGTCAAGCACCTTATTGTTTTAAAAATGTTTTTAGTTAGTTTATTGGTTTAATTTTGATACGTAACGTTTATATTCTTTCTGCCCACAGAGAAGTAGGCCTTTGTGAAGAGCAATCTAAATGTTACATATAATTTGTATAGTATATTCAGCTTCAGGCAATACATTTTCCCCAAAAGGCCTGCATATATTAGATTTTTGTAAATGAAATCATATTCAGTGCACTGAGACATCTTGATATTTACAATAAAAGTCCTGAGGTGAATTAGTTTGGAAAGCATTGGGTGCAGGGGACGAGTAGGAGGAGATGAAGTTCTTTAGGCTGGAAGCGCGAAACTGTGAAGAGAATTGTATGAAATAATAAGTTACATGCTAACTATTTCCTGACCATGCTGTTATAATACGAGGTCCTGAGGCTATTCTGTGCGTTTATCTTTGCATCACTCATGCCACACTATATGGTGATGTACAAAGAGGACTGTGCTTTAGTCAATAAAAAAAGAAGTGTAATTTCAATATCGAGACATCAAACACAAATCTCAATTTCTCTTAGGGTAATATAGTAAATGTGTGGAACTACAAAAAAGTAGTCTCTAAGATTAGCTGTATCTAAGGGAGAAGGTTATGAAGGAGATGTGGAAGAAATGAAGTAAAAATGATCCTGGACTTTAGAAAAGTTTTTTCTTGTAGGTAATAGGGCATCATTGAATAGCTTGCAGAAAGGGAGTAATGTGATAAGATTTTCCTTTATTTAGAATACTCTGAGAGCCATCTGGGTGATAAATTGATGGGAAACGTAACTAGAGACACAGATTCCCACTATAGAGTTATTACGGTAGTTAAGGCTGGAAAAACAATGAAAGCTTGACATGGAGGCAGAGATGGAGAGTTATTAGTCAAGTCGATAGGACATGGATTTTAGTAGGATTACAGGGTTCTGAATTGTGCTGTTGATGGATTATGGTGCCACTTACTAAAATAGAGGATGCACGGTGAAGGGTAGCTTGGTGGCAAAGGAATTAGAATGAGAGTAAAGATGATGAATTCTGCCTTGGAGATCTTGGAGGTGCCTGTTAATATCCAGGTAGAACTGTTCAGTTTGATGCATCATTCTGGAACTTGGGAAACAATAGGGCAGAAATAAAGGTTTGAATATTATTGGCATGTTGGTTGAAGATTAAAGCCATGGGAATGGATGAGATGACTTGTGAAGATCAATGAAGTAAAAAGAGCTGCACGTGGAACCATGGGAGGCTGACAAGGAAAGAACGGTCAAAGGGAGAGGAAGATAACCAGGAAAAGGTGTGTCTTAGAGGCTTAAGAGGAACAAACCACAAAGAAGAAGGTTTCAGGAAGGAGGGATCATCTACAATATCAAGAAACCTAGGGATGTGCAATACTATTGAATTTGGAAAGATTTTCACTGGATTTACAAATAGAAGGCCATTGTTAACTTTGCTAAAGTACTGGAAAAGTGAATTCATAATGATATTCAAATTCTCCCTTCCTTGCCCTGGCAAAGAGATACTTGACTCTTTTGGGTTGTATGAGGTGGGTGCATTTGGGCTAAAGTTTAGGGTAGAATTTCTTCTTAGAGCAGGAAAAAAGCTATGTGTTTATGGAGGGTGGTGGAAGGTAGGGAATCAGATTATAGTCATTTAGGGAAAGCCAAGTTTCAAGCCTTGGCAAATCCAAAGGGGTCTAAGCTGAGTCTGTAGTCCAAGAGTGTAACGTTGGGAAGATAGGGTTGGTGGAAAGCAGGTGGGTACCTGGGAAGAGTAGTTGGGTGAGATGGTATCTCATCGTGGTTTTGATTTGCATTTCTGTAATGGCTAGTGGTCTTGAGCATTTCCTCATATGTTTGTTAATTGTTTGAATGTCTTCTTTGGTGAGGTGTCTGTTCACTTTCTTTGCCTCTTTTTTAATCAGAATATTGATCTTTTTGTTGTAGAGATGTTGGATTTTCCTATAGATTTTAGAGATTAGAACTTTGTTGGATTTACCACAGCCAGAAATTTTTTCCCAGTCTGTAGGTTCTCTTTTTACTCTATTGATGAAATCTTTTGATAAACACATGTGTTTAATTTTTAGAAGATCCCAATTATCTAGCTTATCTTAAAGCTGTGTATTAGGGTCTCTAGTATTGATCCCATTTTTCCTTCTATGATCTTTAGAGTTTTTGGTTTTATATTTAGGCCTTTGATAAATTTTGAATTAGTTTTTGTGTATGGTGTGAGGTATGAATTCCGTTTCTTTTTTTTTTTTTTTGCAAATGGATATCCAGTTTTGCCAGAACCATTTGTTAAAAAGACTGTCTTTTCTCTATTTAGTGGACTTTGGGCCCTTGTTGAAGATCAGGTGACTGTAGGTGGATAGAGTTACATCTGGGTCCTCAATTCTGTTCCATTGGTCAGTGTATCTGTCTGTGGTAGTACCAACACCAGGCTGTTTTGACTGCCATAGCTGTAGAGTGTTCTGAGATCAGGTAGTACGAGTCTTCCTACTTTCTTCTTCTTCTTCAATAGTGCTTTACTTATCCAGGGCCCCTTCCCTTTCCATATAATATTAATGATTAGTTTTTCCATCTCTAAAGAATGCTGTTGGAATTTTGTATCAGGTTGCATTGCATTTGTAGATTGCTTTGGGCAGCATTGTCATTTCCACAACATTGAGTCTACCTATTCATGAGCATGGTATGTTTTCCCATTTACGTAGATCTCTTTTGGTTTCTTCCAGTAGTATTTTGTAATTTTCTTTGTATAGGTCTTTTACATCCCTGGTTAGATTTATTCTTAAGTATTTTTTGGGGGGGGGGCTATTATAAATGGTGGAAACCCTGGTGGCGTAGTAGCTAAGTGCTATGGCTGCTAACCAAATGGTCAGCAGTTTGAATCCACCAGGCACTCCTTGGAAGCTCTTTGCAGCAGTTCTACTCTCTACTATAGGATCCCTATGAGTAGGAATCGATTCAATGGCAACCAGTTTTTTTTTTTTTTTAAATTATAAATGATACTCTTTTCCTGATTTCCTTTTCATTGTTCTCTTTATCGGTGTGTAGGAATCCAACTGATGTTTGTATATTTATCTTGTATTCTGCTACTGTGCTAAATACTTCTATTTGTTCCAGTAATTTTCTTGTAGAGTCTTTTGGGTTTTCTATGTATAGTATCATATCATCTGCAAATAGGGACAGTTTTACTTCCTCATTACCAGTTTGTATGCCTGTATTTCTTTTTCTTGCCTTATTGCTCTAGCTAGGACTTCCAGCATGATGTTACATAGGAGTGGTGATAAAAGGCATCCTTGTCATGTTCCTGTTCTCAAGAGGAATGTTTTCAGCCTGTCTCTACTAAGAATGATGTTGGCTGTTGGTTTTGTATAGATGCCCTTTATTATGTTGAAGAATTTCTACACTTATTTTACTGAGGATTCTTATCAGGAATGGGTGTTGGACTTTGTCAAATGCTTTTTCTGTGTTGCTTGAGATGATTATGTGATTCTTTTATTTATGTGGTGGATTATGTTGATAGATTTTCTAATATTGAAACATCCTTGCATACCTGTATGAGCCCCACTTGTTGTGTATTATTATTTTGATATGATGCTGAATTCTATTGGCTAGAGTTTTGTTGAGAATTTTTACAGTATATTCATGAGAGATATTGGTCTGTAATTTTCTTCTTTTGTGGCATCATTGTCTGGTTTTGGTATCAGAGTTATGCTGGCTCCATAGAATGAATTTGGCAGTATCCCTTCCTTTTCTATGTTCTGAAATACTTTGAGTAGTACTAGTGTAAGCTCTTCTCTGACAGTGAAGTTATCTGGGCCAGGGAATATTTTTGTTGAGAGTTTTTTTGTTTTTGTTTTTTACCTTTTCAATCTCTTCTCTTGTTATGGGTCTGTTCAGGTTTTCAACATCATTTTGTGTTAGTTTGGTCAGGTTGTGTGTTTCTAGAAATTTGTCCGTTTCCTCTAGTTTTTCAAATTTGTTGGAGTATAGTTTTTCGTAGTACTCTGTTATGATCCTTTTTATTTCAGTTGGGTCTGTTGTAATGTCCCCCGTTTTATTTCTTATTTGGGTTATTTGTGTCTTCTCCCGTTTCTCTTTTTGTCAATTCGGCCAGTTGTTTGTCAATTTTATTGATCCTTTCAAAGAACCAGCTTTGCTTTTGTTGATTCTTTCTATTGTTTTTCTATTCTCTATTTCATTTATTTCTGCTCTGATCTTTATTATTTCCTTTGTTATGGTGGCTGTGGGCTTATTTTGCTGTTTTCTTTCTATTTGTTTGAGTTGTGTAGCTAATGTTTTAATTTTGTCCCTTTCTTCATTTTTGATGTGTGCATCTATCGCTATAAATTGACCTCAAAGCACTTTGCTGTGTCCCAAAGGTTTTGGCGTGATGTGTTTTCATTCTCGTTTGAATCTAGGAATATTTTGATTCCATCTTTGATTTCTTCTACTACCAGTGGTTTTTAAGCAAGGTATTATTCAGTTTCCACGTACTTGTTTTTTCTCCTTGCTCTTCCTTTTGTTAATTTCTACTTTGATGACGTTGTGATCAGATAAGATACTTTGTATTGTCTCAATGTTTTGGATTTTGTTGAGGGTTGCTTTGTGGCCTAACGTGGTTTATTTTGGAGGACAGTGCATGTGCATTGGAAAAGAATGTGTACTTTGCAACTGTTGGGTGGAGCGTTCTATATATGTCTATGAGGTGAAGTTAGCTGACTGTGGACTTTAGATCTTCTGTATCTTTGTTGAATTTCTTTCTAGATGTTCTGGGCTTTACCAAGGGTGGTGTGTTGAAGTCTCCTACTCTTATTGTGGAACTGTCAATTTCTCTTTTCAGTGCTGTTAGAGTTTGTTTTATGTATTTTGGAACCCTGTCATTGGGTGCAAAGATGTTTATTATGGTTGTCTCCTCTTGATGGATCATTTCTCCAATCTTTATATAATGCCCTTCTTTGTCTTTTATGGTGGATTTTGTTTTAAAGTGTATTTTATCTCAGATTAGTATTGCCACTCCTGCTCTTTTTTGGTAGCTGTTTGCTTGATGTATTTATTTCCATCCTTTGAGTTTTAATAAACTTACGTCTTTGTTTCTAAGATGTGTCTCTTGTAGACAGCATATTGATGGATCCTGTTTTTTTATCCATTCTGTCACTCTCTCTTTATGGGTGCATTTAGGCCATTTATGTTCAGTATAATTATTGATAGGTGTGAGTTTATTGCTGTCATTTTGCAGTGCTTTTTTTTTGTGGTGCTGACATTTTGTTTATTCCTCTTGCTCTTCTGTGCTGAATTCCTTTTGTTTGTGGATTTTTTTTCTTTCATTTTTATAGATTTTATGTTTACTGAGACTTTATGTTTTTCTTTTTTATTTTGATGAGTAGGTTTGTTAACTTTCTTTGTGGTCACCTTGAAATTTACCCTTATCATCCTAAGTTTGAACCAGTTTTTTATTATTTGATATTGCCTTGCCTTCCTCTCCATTTGAAAGTTCTATACCTACACTGTTTATTCCCTCTTTTATTGTTCTGATGTTGTTGTTAATTACAGACAATCTCTCTGGTTCCCTGTTGTAAATCTTTTAGTTTTCATTAATCCTTGAGAGTTCATTACCTAGGTTGGTATCTGGCTGATATGATCTTGTGTCCTAGATTCAGGCTGTTATTTGACGTTGTTTTTTCTCAAACTGAAGGACTCCCTTTAATAATTCCTGTAACTTTGGTTTAGTTTTTACATATCCCCTTAATTTCTGTTTATCTGGAAATGTCCTGTTTCACAATCATATCTGAGTGAGAGTTTTGCAGGATATATTATTCTTGGTTGGCAGTTTTTTCTTTCAAGGTTTTATATGTGTCAGTCCATTGCCTTCTTGCCTGCATGGTTTCTGCCAAGTAATCAGAGCTTAATCTTATTGTTTTCCTTCTGTGTGTGACTTTGCATTTTTCTCAAGCTGATTTCAGGATTCTTTGTCTTTGGTTTTTGCGAGTGTGATTATGATATGCCTCGGTGATTTTCTTTTGGGGTCTATTCTGTGTGGAGGTTCATTGAGCTTCTTGGATGACCAGCTTTTCATCTTTCATGATAATAAGGAAGTTTTCTGTCAGCAATTCTTCAGTGATCCTCTCTGTTTTCTGTTTTCTTCCTCTGCTCTGGAACTCCTAAAAAAAAAAACCACTGATAAATTTTTGCTTTTGATTGTATCCCACATCATTTTCAGGGTTTCGTCATTTTTCTTTGTTCTTTTCTCTGATTTTTCTTCAAAGTGGTATTCAAATATTTGTCTTCAGTTTTACCAATCCTGTCTTCCATTGTTTCAAACCTGCTCCTCAGACCTTTTATGACACTGTCCTTTTCTGAAATCTTGTTATCTTTTGGATTTCTAATTGCTGTTTTTGTATGATTTTTAGTTGTACATTTCTTTTGACATATTGTTCCTGTGTTATTTTCCTGAATTCTTACATTATTTTGTCTGTTTTTTCCATGTTTTTGTCTATTTTTCCTCATTTTTGTCTGCCTCCTCCTTTAACTCTTGAATAGCTTGGAATACTAGAGATTTGAATTCCCTGTCAGGTAGTTCCAGCGCCTTTTCTTCTACCGGAAGGTCATCTGGTGTTTTATTTTGGACACATACTGGAACCATACTGTCCTGTTTTTTTCCTTTTTTTTTTAATATGCTTTGATATTGTCTTTTGGACATTCTCTAGTTATTTTCTTTGTTTATTGATTGTATATTTCTTTGTTTTGTCCTGCTTTTCTGTTTCATTTGGTTGTGTATGAGAAGGTGATCTGGGTATTCTTTGTTGTTTGCTCATCTGTGGGCATGATATTTCCCACCACCTTTTCTGATGGGCAGGGCCAGTTGCTCAGCTATGGTGCAGCAGGGCAGGTTCAGCAGAAGGAGAGGGGCTGGGGTAGGTTGTTTGTTGCACATACTGAGGCTAACAGGGCAGAACCAGGGGTCAGTGCAGGGAAGGTTCTGATAGACTGTGCCTGTGCTGTGTGGGGGTGCCAAAAAAAACAACAACAGGAACAAAAAAATGGCACCAAAGGAGCCGGCTGGTGTGGGCAGGGTGAATTCAAGAGGCACAGAGCGACCACAGCCTTCTGGGAAGCAGTGGAGGCCAAGCAGGGGGAAGAGCGGTAGGGGGTGGGAAAATATGTATCAATTCTTACCAGTTTCTCTGTCTCCTCCTGGGAGCTCCTTGAAGCTGTCTTCCCATACTCCCTGTCCACTGATATCAGTTGGCTGAGGAATCCAAGATGGTGAATCTGTGCCACGTTAGCTGATAGGGGATCTCCACTCTGTATCTCTCCTTGCTCTCTATTCTCTGTCAGTTTGTTATTCCATTCAGTGTTTGGTTGAGCTCTTTATCTCTTCATTTGACATTTAGGGTTCCAGGATTGATATTTGTCTCTGTTTTATTTTTTCAGGTCTTTGCTATGGAAAGATGGCATGGTGCTTCTGTCCATAGCACCATGTTGGCTTCACCTCCTATCCTCAAATATTTCTTCTTCTTCATGTGGCTATGTTTTTAGAGGAGGCTAGTTCCACCCCCAATACCTGGAGATCAGATGAAGGCATAGTATATGCCCATTCCCTGTTTTAGGACACAAGATGCAATTTATGACCAAATGGGTCCTAATTTTACCTTTGATGGAAAGAAACACATAGGAAGAAACAGTTTTTTTTTCCCCTAGACATTTTCATCAGTGCAACAATACCTGGCACTGCTGCAGCCATCTTGCTACGTGAAGGAAACCTTCCTGAAGATGGCAAAATAGAAAGAGGAGGAACTCAGCTCCTTAATGACATCAATTAGTCATCTAACTAACTCGCTTAAAGACATTCCTGATTAGATTTCTTGGCTTGTGAAATAATAATTTTTTCTTATTGTTTAAGCCAAATTAGTTAGGGCTTTTTCTTCTAGCCAAAAGTAGCTCAATATATCTTAATAATCAAAGAAATCAAGTAAATTCTTACACAAAAACAAGAAAAACAAAAAAGACAGACATGTTCACTGTGGTGCAACACAGGAGGATAAATCTTCTTGAAAGTATTTTTTTTTCCATACTAAAGAGGCCCATCTCATTACTGTCCACTTTCCTTCCCCCTGTTGTGAGATGCTAAAACACATAGACAGTTTAGAAACAAGAAGAAAAATAACAAAATAAATGAAATGCAAACCTAGATTTTATGAACAGTTCTGATAATAGAAGCTTTGACTTACAGTAAGATTTCCTCAGGGTAATATGTGACTAAAAGCTACCAATCCAGAAGCAGAAACAATATACCCTTGAATGTGCTTCTTTTGGTCACATTTGAAATTACCTCCATAAGTGGCTTATATCTAGCTTCAAGAACTTAGTGGCAAAATAGAGATAAATGAAAGGAATTCTTTCTTGAGATACCTCCAAATAAATATATTCTGAAGCTATTTGTTATAGTCAGGACTCTGTCTATTATAAGTAATAGGAAACCTAACTTGAGCTGACTTAAGCTTACATAATCAGGAACTCCAAAGTGGACTGGATTATGGCCCATCTGAATCCAGGGCTCAAATAATTAAGGCTCTTTCTTTCTCCATTTTTGACTCTGCTCAGGGGGAGAGTTTGCTTACCCCAGCCACCTAGACTGAGAGTGAAGAAGGGATGATTTCTCAAGGGAAATGTGGATCTTGTCTCCAGAGGGAGGAAAGGATTCTGGGCAGACAAAAACAACAAATGCCTACTTGACTATTGTGCAACAAATTAGTGTAGAAATTTTAGCTTATTAATAGCAAATGTTTTAGGGAAAAGCAAATGTTATTCAGAAGTCAAAATAAATACTTCTGAATCCAACACCAATTTACCTTAAAGTTTAGATTTTTTTTAATATACAACTTAAATATTGAGAATTAGATAAAGATTTTAGTCTTCTGTCTAATCATTCCAAAAGCTAATTCTATTTCTAATTTGTGGATACACACTTGTCTAATTCTGAAATGCACAGAGAAAAGAGAAAGAAATTGAAACTAGAAACATTATGTATATTAAATGTCATAGATTGAATCGTCTCACCCCAATATATGTATAAACTTGGCTAGGCCATGATACTCAGTATTCTGTGACTGCTCTCCATTTTGTGATCTGAAGAGCTATCCTCCATTTTCTGATCTGATGCAATTATCTGCTCCATTTTGTGTGTTCTAAATTCTAACCTCTGCCTGTGGTTATAATCCCATTTGTGGATTGTGTTTGCTATGTTAATGAAGCAGCATTAGGTTATGTTATGTTTTTACATAATGAGGCAGGATTGGGGTATATCTTGAGTCAATCTCTTTTAAGATACAAAAGAGATTATCAAGCAAGCAAGTAAAGTAGAGGGGGACTTCAGTACAACCAAGAAAAAAGAGTGAGAGTGGAACACATCCTTTGGATCTGGGGTCCCTGCTCTGAGAACCTCCTAGACCCAGGGTAAGATTGATGCCAAGACATATGAAGGTCTCCAAGGGACGCCAGGTCCACAGATATTGACAGGAGCCAAGGACCTTCCCCCAAAGCCAATAGAGAGAGAAAGCCTTCCTTTAGGGCTGGCCCCCTGAATTTGGACTTCTAGCCTCCTAACCTGTGAAAGAATAAATTTCTATTTGTTAAAGCCATCCACTTGTGGTTTTTCTGTTATAGCAGCACTAGATAACTAAGACAACTTCCAAATCAAAACGATGACAGATGAGAGATAACAAAGCAGGATTTCTGAGTGAAACTATCTATTATGCTCTATCAAAGTGGCAGTTATAAAAGTCAGATGTAAAATTACATAGCTTTGATTGAATTCCTGCTAACATTTCTGACTGCTCATCAGAAAAGACAATATAGTTATGAAATTAGCTTCATATATTAGAAAGCAACAGTGTATTTCTTCCTTCCTCTTAAATAGCTTGTATGAAAATCTTGTCACCACAAGATACTAAACACACTGAGTTACTGGCAAAATCACAAAAAGAACTTTCTGTGAAATGGAAGATGTACTTCACATTTCTAAGTGAACCTTTTATTTAGTGTAAATTCAGGGATGCACCTTTTTAAGAACCAGATCTCCATATGTGCATGGATATCAGATTGCTTCATTTTCATTGGCACAGACAGAGACATTATTTTCTTGTCCCAAAATAACATGTCAAATAGAGGTAACTTGAAAACATCACAGTAATTTATAGATACTATGTCATTGTAAGACACCATGTTATTCCAAAAGGCTGAAGAAGAATTAACTATCTAAGAAGTGGTTTATCTGAGTCAAAATTATGGCATTGTTTTGCAAGAATTTTCTTGTCTCTCATGCAAACAAAACTCCCTTTTTAGTTTTTACCTTATGCAACGTTACATTCAGTGCAGATGTCAAGTCCCGGGATGGCAATGAAGATTTGACAGCAGGATTTCTTGACTAAATGAGGGGGTATCTTAAAAAAATAAATAAATCCAGTTCACTTAGTGTTATCTTTTTAGATCTTATTAGGCAGGCAGCATCCATCACCACAATGTATAAGAATAATAATGTCACTAAGAGAAAAAAAAACAAGTGTCTGAAACTAAAAGTGACTAGTTAGTCCTCCCTTACAAGGAAATTGTGGCATAATTCATTTCAGTGGAGAAATAAATCTCTAGCTCTCTATTAAAAAAACAAAAACAAACAAACAAAAAACCATTGCCGTTGAGTCAATTCTGACTCATAGCAACCCTATAGGACAGGGTAGAACTGCCCCATAGGGTTTCCAATGAGTGACTGGTGGATTCAAACTGCCGACCTTTTGGTTACCAGATGTAGCATTTAACCACTGCATCACCAGGACTCCATAACTCTGTATACTGCCCTTTTTTTCCTTCTAGAAGTAGACTATGGGATGGCAGGAGTGAGGCGGGGAGTGAGACCTGGAGCAGGGATCTATCCTGAGCAGAGCATCTTTGGCCATTCAAGATGGGGCCCTGATATCGACCTAGGGGATAAAAGCTGGAGACAGCTGCAGAGTTAAGTGGGAAGAACTATTGCTATTTTTGTTGCTTTAATCATTTGCAGCAACAGAAGAGGGTGACAGAGTAAGAGCCAAACAACTTGGAGGGAAGCTAGAGTTGGCAGAAATAGTCAACGGTCTTCTTCAGAAGAATGCGTCTAGCATTATATTTGTCTGCTCTAAAAATCTGTGATGTAGCCTTCTTGTCATTCCTCTGAATCTTTAATAAAACTCTGCTATACACTGAAAAGCATTATGTAATTTTTTTTGACAGGGTGATTGGAATTCAATGAGTTCCTTATCTAAGGCCGTGTGAATGGAAGAAATGGAAACGGCAGTGGTAGACTAGACATTGGTGAGACTGAGAGCTCTGTGGAGCAGGAACTCAGAGTTCCAAGTGTAGCCGAAGAATGGCACAGAAATTTTGGGGAGGATAATGGGATGGAAGCTTGAGTTGACATCTTGGTAACTAACATACTCATAATTGTTAAAATATACTGGGAGATTTACTATGTACCAGGCCTTGGACTAAAGGTTCGCATGTACTCTTGTTTATTCCTCACAATTCTATGTGGTCTTATCTCCCTCTTTGAGATGTAGAAATTGTTCAGTCGATTTCAACTCGTAGCGACCCTATAGGACAGAGTAGAACTGCCTCATAGGGTTTCCAAGGACTGCCTGCTGATCTTTTGGTTAGCAGACATAATTCTTGATCACTATGCCACCAGGGTTTCCTGTTGAGGCATAGAGACATCAAATAACTTGCCTAAAGTCATAACTGCTGAAGCTAGACCAAGAACAGAGATCTGACCCACACAAAAGCCCATGTTCTTAATCATCAGCCTATACTACCTTTCCAGGGTCCTCTATCGTCTCTACAGTATTGGTTGACACTCTTTGATCTACACTCCTTTGTACACACACTCTAGTACAAAAGACTTAGAGCTGACTTTAAAAGCTATCCAAAATTCCTGTTTTTTTTTTAGTTTTAAACAAAATCACTATTATCAATGACAAATAGCTGATTACCTAGTCAGTATGTGCAGAAGAAAAAAAAAAAGAGGTATAATATCTAATTTCTAACCTCATAAGAATTATGATCAAGTTGGGTAGATAAGATGTGTATTAAAATAGAACTGAAAAACCATGTATGACACTGCAAACTAAACGGCAAAAGACTCAGCTAGTGGGAAGTACTATAAAATTCTAAGAATGCTCCTTAGAAGTGAGGGTGGCAAGACTTTGGCTTGCTTACTTTGGACATATTATCAGAAAAGACCAAACATTAGAAAAGGACATGTTTGGTAAAGTAGAACGTCAGCAAAAACGAGGGAAACTGTCAATGAGATGGATTGATACAATAGCCAAAACAATGGATTAAACATACCAACAATGACGAAGATGGTCCAAGACTGGGCAACGTTTCTTTCTGTTACATGGGCAATGTTTTGTTCTATTATTTAGGGTAGCTATGAGTTACAGCCGACTCAATGGCAACTAACAACAACCATTATCTAAAGTTCCAGAGTGAGAAAGACTTTTTGGGATGCCTGGGTCAGTTCCTCAGAAGTAGTGTGGCTTTGGACAAGACACTTAACCTTTCTCAGTCGCAACTGGTTCATTAGCAATATGGGGACAGTAAGAGTACTTGCTTATCCCCATAGCATTGCTGTGAGTCTTAAGTGAGATGACAAATGAAAACTTACTTTGTAAACTGTGAAGAGTTGCATAAATTTCAGCTATTATTCTAGAATTCTAGTGTAAACCAGACTGCTCCTCAAATATTTAAAAATAGCCAATCCTCTATATCAAAAGTCAAATACCAGAAATGAGGCTATAATGAGTTTGCTCAAATAAGGCATCCGTTGTTCTGAAGCACCACTTTTACCCTGCCACTTATTTGATCATGTGGGGAAAATTATTGGCAGGGGAGCAGGCAGCAGTTGTAGTATTGGTGGCAGCAAAGAAAGAAAGAAATCAAGTACAGCCAACCAAAACCCTATCTTCTCCTGGTACCACTCCCCCCTCCATAGATAATGGAACCAGTCAGTTTTGTTTTTGTCTTTAACTACTTCTGAGTTGACTCTGCTTATGGCAACGTTATAAACAGAATAAAACATTGTCTGCCCCTGTGTTATCCTCACAATGTCCAGCATGTTTCAGCCCATTGTTGCTGTTATTGTGCCAATCCATCTCACTGAGGGTCTCTACTTCACCAAAAATAATGTCCTCCTCTAGTGATTTATCCCTCCTGATGACATGTCCAAAGCAAGCCAGTTGAACAATGTTCTGTTGTGATCCATAAGGCTTTCTATGGCTAATTTTTTTAAGTAGATGGCCTTTCTTTCTAGTCTGTCTTAGTTTGGAAGCTCTGCTGAAACTGGTCCAACGTGCGTGACCCTGCTGATACTTGAAATTCTGGTGGCTTAGCTTCCAGCGTCATAGCAACAAGCAAACCACCACAGTATGACAAACTGACAGGTGGTGGCAGTCAGTTTTATACCCTGGGTATTTCTCAAACACACCCTTCTCTTTGCTCCACCACCTCTACATTACTTCAGGCCCTTGTCGTCTGTTGACTGGACCATAGCAACAGCCCATCAATACATTTCCTACACTACCACCAAGGCTTTCTTTCTAAAACATAAATGTAATCATGTTGCTCTTCAGTTTAAATCCCCAGAACGGCTTTCCAAAGCCTGGTTAAAGTTTAACCTCAGCAGAACCCTTCATAATCAGTTCCCACCTCTTAGCACTTTTCTGGTTGCATCCTGCAGGGTACAGTCCAGTTTGACTCTATGTCTTGCAGCTCTTTAAATAAGCCATGATCAACTGTACCACCCACCTTGCACTTGCCTTTACCTCTGCTTAAAAAGCCCTTCTCCTTATTCTTCTGGTTTTTTACTCGTCTTTCAAAATGCAGCCTCTCCCTGACCCAGTCCCATCCCCATTCCCCCATTATTCTGTGTCTATTACAGAACATTCCATAGGTATTATAATGACTTATATTTCTGCCTCCCCCACTAGATTGTAAACTCCCTGAGAGCAGGGACTCCTTCAAATTTGAATCCCTAGCACCTAGTACCTAACAACTATTCAGTAAATATTGAAATGATCAATCTATTAACACTGACTTAAAAGTTCCCCTTATTAGCATAGTTTTTAAAATGACAGTGTTATCAATATATCATAGAAGCACAGCTTCCTTGTAATTTTCCAGCTTCTGTGCTCAGCATGGAAATTTTTTCAACCATTAAAAAAAAAAAAAAAATTTTTTTTTTTTAAGAACTAAAGTTGTGATCATTCAAAAAAGGTGTCACTTGCTAACGTGGAATTTTATGCTTAGAAAAATGTAAGAAGAGTGTAGTGATAACAGAAAAATTTCTCCCAGACATATCTTTATCCTCATTCTGATGTCCAATTCCCTTCTCCTGAAACCTTCAGTAAAGTCGTAACTCTTAAGTATGACATTACTGACTGTTGCTATCAGCATAATGACATTGTCAAAAATGCTTAGCTGTGAAAAACCAGCAGGGGTAAAAAGAGCATGGAAAATTGAATGTTTCAGCATGAGAAACTCTCTAAGGGAAGAAATTCAGTGCTTGAAGACCATTATCTAGTAAAAACATTTGCGTAACAGTGGGTTTAAGCCAAAAACATCTCATTTATAGTGGGCAGGGTAGAAGAGGTCACTGGGGACACAACTATTTTAGGTGCTTTTCCTATCTAATGGCAAATATCACAGGGATCTAGAGAAAAAGTGAGTGAACTGCAATAATCAGCCTCACCCTCTGGGCAACCATAATTTACACTACATTAAGTGATCTCATTGAAAGTGCATGATCCCCAGATTGGTCTGGCTTTATCAGTGGAATATTTTTAAGGGAATTTGGTAGTCTTTTCCCCTTCTTTCTCTCTCTCTCTCTATTTTTTTTTAAGCAGGGTTGTCACTCTGCTTTCTTACATAGCACATGTCCATTAAAGTCCAAGAGTAAAACCTTGTTTTCTTGTGCAGTCTGGGACCACTGCTCTTTTCAAAAGAACAGAAGAGAACTGCAGATGAAAGGTCAGGACGGGATGTCTCTTCCTTTTTATCAGCTCTGTCAGGACTCTAGTCTCTGCCCTCATCATTTTTTGACTGGATCATTGCAACTGCCTCGGACACCTTCCATCATCTCAGCCCACCTTTTGCTCCAGGCATTGCTGGGTCACCTGGCTCCACACTGGGGAACTTGGCAGCATTTTTCACTTTCTTCTTGGGTATCTCAGCATGAGATGCCAGTGGTACCTACTGGGCTTCTCATGTGCAACCTGGAAGTGTGTGTGTGAGGGGGGAGGTTAGCAAAATACCCTTCTCTTCCATCTCAGAAGTAGGTAAATCTCAGGCTTGTTCTACACAGTCCACAGATAATGCCATAACATCAAGCACCAATTGCCCATAGCGATGACTAGCTAGATATCCCGCCATTGGATTGGCTTTCTTCCCTCCTTGTTTCACTCTATCCATTTCCCACGCTTGCTCCCTGTGATCACTTTTCAAACTACCTATATGCAAACCCTTGTCACAGGCTAAGCATTTTAGGAGCGCCCTTGCTTAATCAGCCTCCCGACTGGTCTATAACAGATACGCCTTTCTAAAATTACTAAATGCAGTGGTTATAAATATATACATATATAGTATTTGGAAGAGTGAAGCTCAAGCTCCAACTTTGTAATATAATAACCCAGATAATAAGGGAAACTCTGGTGATGTAACTTTGTAACAGGAAAAAAAAAAAAAAGACTACTTATTTGGTCCATTAAAGGTAACTCAGCTTCTTTGGATTAAAAAGAGTTCCTATAGATTATTATTGTTTTAGTCACTTTAGTATTTAAACTTGGCCAGTTGTGGGTTCTCCCCTTTCACTTCTCCTCAGAGACCATTCAAGTTCTCAGATCTGTAAATATTATCCTGGAATCTTTCTCTTTCCCTGGGTGGTATTTCTACCCCTCATCTGTCAGTTTGTTGTACAGTAGTGGCTTGCATGTTGCTGTGATGGTGGGAGTTATGCCACCAATATTTCAAATACCAGCAGAGTCACCCATGGTAAACAGATTTCAACAGAGCTTCCAAACTAAGACAGATGGGGAAGAAAGACCTGGCAATCTACTTCTGAAAAAAACTGGCCAGTGAAAAGCTCATGGATAGCAGCATAACATTGTCTGATATAGTGCCAAAAGATGAGTCCTTCAGATTGGAAGGCACTCAAAATATGACTGGGGAAGAGCTGCCTCCTCAAAATAGACGGCCTTAATGACATGGATGGAGGAAAGCTTTTGGGACCTTTATTTGCTGGTGTGGCATGACTCAGATGGAGAAGAAACAGTTGCAAACATTCATTAATGATCAGAATGTGGAATGTACAAAGTATGAATCCAGGAAAATTGGAAGTCTTCAAAAATAAAATGGAAAGCATGAAAATCAATATCCTAGGCATTAGTCAGCTGAAATGGACTGGTATTGGCCATTGTGAATTAGACAATCATATGATCTACTCTGCTGGGAATGACAAATTGAAGAGGAATGGCATTGCAAGGAAGACCAGTTAATACTACTATTCAAATTTATGCACCAACCAATAATGACAAAGATGAAGAAATTGAAGATTTTTACCAACTTCTGCAGTCTGAAATTGCTCAAACATGCAATCAAGATGCATTGATAATTACTGGTGATTGGAATGTGAAAGTTGGAAACAAAGAAAGATCAGTAATTGGAAAACACGGCCTTGGTGATAGACATGATGCTGGAGGTCACATGATAGAATTTTGCAAAACCAATAACTTATTCATTGAAAAAATTTTTCAACAACATAAAGGTTGACTATATACATGAACTTCACCAGATGGAATACACAGGAATCAAATTAACTACATCTGTGGAAAGAAACAATGGAAAAGCTCAATATCATCAGTCAGAACAAGGCCAGGGGCCAACTCCAGAACAGAACATCAATTGCTCCTGTGCAAGTTCAAGTCGAAGCTGAAAAAAATTAAAGTCCACGAGAGCCAAAGTATAACCCTGAGTGTATTCCACCTGAATTTAAAGACCATCTCAAGAATAAATTTGATGCATTGAACACTACTGACTGGAGATCAGATTAGTAGTGGTATGACATCAAGAACATCACACATAAAGAAAGCAAAAGTTCATTAAAAAGACAAGAAAGAAAAGGCCAAAATTGATGTTAGAAGAAACTCTGAAACTTGCTCTTGAGCTTAGAATAGATAAAGTGAATGGAAGAAATGGTGAAGTAAAAGAACTGAACAGAAGATTTCAAAAGGCAGCTCAAGAAGAGAAAGTAAAGTATTATAATGACATGTGTAAAAACCTGGAATTAGAAAAACAAAGGGAAAGAACATGCTCACCATTTCTCAAGCTGAAAGAACTGAAGAAAAAATTCTAACCTCAAGTTGCAATACTGAAGGATACTATGGACAAAATCTTGAACAACACAGGAAGCACGAAAAGAAAATGGAAGAAATACATGGAGTCATTGTTCCAAAAAGTATTGGTCGACATTCGACCATTTCAGGAGGTAGCATGTGATCAAAAACAAATGGTACTGAAAGAAGAAGTCCAGCCTACACTGAAGGCATTGGCGAAAAACAAGATTGCAGGAATTTACAGAATACCAACTGAGATGTTTCAACAAGCAGATGCATAGCTGGAAGTGCTCACTTATCTATGCCAAGAAATTTGAAAGACAGCTACCTTGTCAACCAATGGGAAGAGATCCAGATTTGTGCCCTTTTCAAAGAAAGGTGATCCAGTGAAATGCAAAAATTAATGAACAATATTATTAGTATCACATGCAAGTAAAATTATGCTGAAGGTAATTTAAAAATGGTTGCAGCAGTACAGCAACAAGAAATTGCCAAAAATTCAAGCCAGATTCAGGAGAGGATGTGGAATAAGAAATGTCATTGCTGATGTCAGATGGATCTTGACTGAAAGCGGAGAATACCAGGAAGATGTTTACTTGTGTTTTACTGACTATGCAAAGGCATTTGACTGTGTGAATTATAACAAATTACAGACAACATTGCAAAGAACACTTAATTGTGCTCATGTGGAACCTGTATATAAACCAAGAAGCAGTTGTTCCAACAGAACAAGGGAACACTTCATGGTTTAAAATCAGGAAAGATGTGTGTCGGGGTTGCATCCTTTCACCATACTTATTCAATCTACATACGGAGCAAATAATCTGAGGAGCTGGACTATATGAAGAAGAATGAGGCATCAGGATTGGAGGAAGACTCATTAACAACCTGGGATATGTAGATAATACAACCTTGCTTCCTGAAAATGAAGAGGACTTTAAGTACTGACTGATGAAGATCAAAGACTACAGCCTTCAATATGGATTACACCTTAACGTAAAGAAAACAAAAATTCTCACAACTGGACCAATAAACATCACGATAAACAGAGAAAATATTGAAGTTATCAAGGATTTCATTTTACTTGGATCCACAATCAACACCCATGGAAGCAGCAGTCAAGAAATCAAACGACATATTACATTGGGCAAATCTGCTACAAAAGAACTGTTTATAGTGTTAAAAAGCTAAGACATCACTTTGAGGAATATTTTCAATTGCCCCATATGCATGTGAAAGCTGGACAATGAAAAAGGAAGAATTGATGCCTTTGAATTATGGCATTGGCAAAGAATATTGAATATACCATGGACTGCGAGAAGGGTGAACAAATCTGTCTTGGAAGATATAAAGCCAGAATGCTCCTTAGAAGCGAGGATGGTGAATGAGACTTCGTCTCACCTACTGTGGACGTGTTATTAGGAGGGAGCAGTCTCTGGAGAAGGATGTCATGCTTGTTAAAGTAGAGGGTCAGTGAAATAAGAGGAAGACCCTTAATGAGATGGATTGACACAGTGGCTACAGCAATGGCATCAAGCATAACAATGATTGTGAGGATGGTACGGGACCAGGCAGTATTTCCTTTTGTTGTGCGTGGGGCCACTATGAATTGGAAACAACTTGACAGCAGCTAACAACAACAACAGGTGGTTTTTGCCTTCCTCTTCCCTAGGTCAATAATCCACAACCTCATGGCTTAGTAATAGTGAAAGACTGTAAGCAAAAATTACAAAAAAGAAAGATATGGCCAGAAGTATCATAAAGGTATTACTCTTTCACAGGTCTCTTCCCTCTTTCCAGTCTTTATACTATCATTTGACTAACCTTGTAGCGAACCATTTTTTTTTTTCATGCTAGTTATCTGCAAAAGAACCTACAGTGATTTCCTACCTATGGTATCTAGTCTGAGCTCATCTTCCTTGCTTCCAATTGTTCCTAAAGGAAGTGTCTATATCCTTGGAAGTGAAGAGCTACACAGGGTACAAAAGTGTGGGTAATATTAAACCAAAAACCAAACCCTCTGCTACTGAGTAGATTCCAACACATGGCACCACCATAGGACAGAATAGAGCTGCCTTGTAGGGTTTTAAGGCTATAATCTTTACGGAAGCCGACTGCCACATCTTTCTCCCTCAGGTCAGCTGGTGGGTTTAAAACATCGACCTTTCCGGTGGCAGCCAAGAATTTACTGCTGTACCACCAGGGCTCCTTTGGAGTAATAATAGAAGGGGGCAGAGTAATAATATGAGGGACATGACAAGCAACGGCCATCAAAATTTACCACTGTGATAGTCTTCTTAAAGTCCCTCCCTCCCCTGATCTTCTGCAGCAAAAACAATTCTAGGTTCAATAATGTAAGTTCCCCCTTGAGCATTCAGATAAACTACAACTCTCAGTTTCCTTGTAGTTATGCTGAGGCCCTGTGACTCTGTTGTGGACGATGGAATGTGAAGTGAATTATACCACCATGAAGCTTCACCTATAAAAATATCCTGTGCAAAACCCATTGTTCACTCATCTCATCCTGTGTTAGCCCTGGAAGACAAATGTGGAAGATGACCACATTATAAGATGGAAGGAGCCTAAGGCCCTGAATGATGTGGTAGAGATGAACCCGTTATTGCCCCCCTAACTCTCCTCCCTACCGGTTGAATTGAGTTGTCTGAGTGAACAATAAAGGAGATTTGGAGATTACTTTTTACAGCAGCTGGTGTTGTTTACCTTCATATCTTCCTTAGTATTGTGCCTAGAATGCTTCTTGACTAAAATTAATGCTCTTTTTTCTAATCAATATCCTACCAATGGTCAAAGACACAGCTAAAGTCCTACATGATCCATAACATTTTCAATGACCTCTAAAACTCATGGTGACCTCTCCCGTCTCCCGACTCTTACTCTATGTCCTATTTGGACCTTAAATATGTCCTACTTTGCTTTATTATCTGACTTTTCATGTGTATGTGTCTATTAGCCTAAATGGATAATAAATCCCCAACTGGAAAATACATTATTATTATTTAGCTTCCAAAGTAATTGCCACCAACCTGAATAGGTGGCACACCAGGAATGAAAAGTTAGGAGTCACATAAGTCTTCTAAATGTGCTATAAATATCATAGCATGATTCTGGCATGGGTTAAATATAAAAAACTCAACACACCAGTAATTCTGGCTCACAGGTATGAAAAAAATTCTCTGAGGATAAAATTAATTCTATATATAAATAAGCTGTTCAGACATATGTTCAACTTGTTGTGTTGTTTTTCCTCAAAGGCTAATTAACGTTAATATTTTCTCTGCTTCTCCCCTAAATGCATATTGAATAATATACCAAATTGCAAAAGGAAGGATTAAGACGTGAGATCTCTTTGAAATTCCCCTACACTATCGATTTTCTCTCACTCACATTTAGTTCCTCATTTGAAATGAAAGTCAGCAGGTTTAATACGATCTGTGCTGGGCTTTATGAGTCTCTCTTTTTCAAT
The DNA here is from genome assembly GCF_024166365.1 of Elephas maximus indicus. Taxonomy (NCBI): domain Eukaryota; kingdom Metazoa; phylum Chordata; class Mammalia; order Proboscidea; family Elephantidae; genus Elephas; species Elephas maximus. The sequence goes on along the minus strand of NC_064823.1, from coordinate 25,179,785 downwards.
AATAATAATAGCAACAATAACAATAATAAAAACCTCTTTACATTTCTGAATCTCCTCTTTCTAACGCGAGACGTTGAACAGCAATCTTGGTCTCTTTTTTCATTCTCTAATTGTGACGGAAGAGCAAGCTGCCAATGTTTACCATTCAGGGAACCTCTAGGCTGCCATGATTTATTTTGCAATTAAGCAAAGAGGTTTGGAAAGAACAGCTTTCAGTGCAATGACTAAAAACTATGATATCTTGGAACAAGGATTTATTCTAATATTTTGATATATGCTGCTGTTTGAGGATGCTGGAAATGGTTTTTAAAATGAAGAAAAAAACGTTAACTGTAAATTTTCATGCTGTTGACATGTGCCAGCTTCAATAGAGCAGACGTCTCTGAGCTCTGCTATTCATTCAGGGGGCTCAGTGCTAGCAATTTGCCTTTCTGTCCAGTCAAAGCACGTGCATGCTGAACTGGAGAGCATACCCTTGTAATTGCAGAGTTCGTGCCCTCCGGTCTTTGCTTTCTTCCCCAAGCTCCTTGTATAGAAATCAGTCTCTGCTGGTAGTTACAGTGGTTCTAACAATCATACAGTATTCAGTTTCCCTTTTCAAATCTCAAATGCATGTATTAATGATGAAGAGATAATTCCTAGTCTTTGAAGAAATAACTTGAAATGACATAGCAACCCGAGATAAATACCTGAAAAGTAAAAAAAAAAAAAAAAAAAAGTGGGCAGTCTATCATCCTTGCATTTTTTCTCTTAGCAGCCGTAATTTAACCTCTGGATGACAGGAAAGAAGGTCAAGCACTAGGATATAAATACACGGGTTCATACATCATGTTCCTCCTCTACAAACTCTAATGTGAAAATTGTCTTTTAATAGGTGGTTGAAGTTTTTAAAAAATTGTTGTTGTTAGTTGCTGTTGAATTGATTCTGACTCATGGCAACCCCAAATATGCAGAGCAAAACTGTTTCGTAAGGTTTTCAAGGCTTTGATCTTTTGGAAGCAGGTCACCAGGCCTGTCTCCTGTGGCACCTCTGGTGGGTCTGAACCATCAACATTTTAGTTAGTAGTCCAGTGCTTAACCATTTGTACCACACAGGGACTCCTTACCCACCGTCAAGGATTTTAAGACAGTGTTTCTCAAAGCCCCAGGCATTCATTCCATGGTGGTGTCTAAGGGCTATCAAGGGTGGGGCTAAATGTGGTTACTTATCTCCCCCTCCTTCCATCTTCAGCAGTTTTGCTTTTTATCCATTTTACATTTGGGTTCCTGCATAAAATTTACAATTGAAAAATGGATCCTGTAAAAGGAAAGAACTCTAAAATCCCGACTAGTGGAATCATCTACTCTGATATTCATTTTCCTTCCATCAAAACAACTCATTTTTTCTGTAACCAAAATGTCATGCTGCGGGAAGTGTGTAGTGGATATTTGCTATTCCTTTGGCTGCCTGGGATCTATTCCCTTTTTTCCGAGCAGCACCCTGATTTCCTTTTGGGGAATTATCTCACTCCTTCTGGTGTGATGCTGATGGCTTGGCCATCTAGGAGCTTCCTTTCACAGGAGCTGAATTAGCTTGGCCCTTCCTTTCAAAGTCCCAGGACTGCAAGAGGGTGAGCTAGAACCTGTGTCCCATCAATCAGATGCTCTCTCCTAGGCCTTTGAATCTTGACTGAGTGACAGAATAAAAGGAATGAAGGGGCTTTACATGTTTTATCAGTGGTGCCCTGACTTGTCTGTCAGGAGACCATTGTCAGGATTCTTCCCGGTTAGTCTTCCCAAGCTGCCTTGGTACCTGCCCATTTCCAAGTCTGATATTGTAGTCTTCTAGCAATTTGTTGTCTTTTCAATGGCAAGTCCTTTTTTTACATGAAGTTTCTTCATTTTCCTTGCCTTGCTGTTCCCTAGTCCTTTCTGGACAAGACCATAGGCTGGTTTATGGTAATCCCCTCAGTAACATTTAGCTAGGGATGTAGTTTTCTTTTCTTATAAGGGCATTGGTGGCCTACTTACACTTTGACCCTTTCATTCCAGTACAAGTACTCACCCCCTCCCCATTTTCAGTTTTTCTATTCCTGTGCTAGTGCTGCATCTCAAAGTGCCCCTGGCTCTCTACACAGTGTGAGTACACCAGCAATGGTAAGAAAGTGTCTCCCTGAACTGTCTGAAGAGCCAGGAACACCTGACAGAAAGGGTGAAAGTAGAGAAGTTCAGAAACAACAAGGATATTAAGAACACAGTGTGTCAAAACAGAATGAGAGGCAGTCAAGTATTACAGAAGGGGTTGGGGAAAGGCACGAAATTCAGACAGACAAGAAATTTAGCATAAGGTGCCACTATAATAAGAAAATTATTCTGAGGTAAAGTCTAGTTTGTACAGGGGCTCCTTGTGTACTTTCTGCCAGAACAGGGACCGCTCCAAAGCAGAGAGGCAAGGGTGCTTAAGGGATCCCCTGACAAATAAAACAACATTGATTTTTATCCAAATTTAATTTGGCTCTCATTAAGACATTCCACCATCTTGCTAACACAATGTGAACAATAGAACCTTTCTGATGTTTTGAAATAATACTGTAGCTGTTATTTGTTGAGTGCTCGCTGTATGGCAGGCTCTTTGGTAATGCACTTGGAGAAATTCTGTTAAAGTGTTTGAAAGTTGAGGCTGAGGGCAATTAAATAACTTATCCAAGATCACATACCAAGAAAATAGCAAAGCTGAGGCTGGAACCCATGTTGGTCATCTCTAGAGCCCAAAATTTTAATCGATGAGCATCCTGCCCCTAAACGCTATTAAATTGGACTGCACTCTGGAATACATAGACAACTATGTCTTCCAACTCCAAACTATATACATGGCATAAAGAGGACTTCAATAAAACGTGTTGAATAAACAAATAGGAAAAAGCCAATTAGCTCAATCCTCACTTCTTGGTGTAAGAAAGGACATAATAGCCACTGTTTGCCCACAACTGTATCTCTTTCTTCTGAGAAATGCTCCTTTCCCTATTTTCCTGTCACTGTTACTGTTAGTGCTGTTTAGTCAGCCCCCAGCTCATCGCAACCCCATACACAAAGGAACAAGATGCTGCCGGGATCTGCGCCATCTCCGCGATCGTTTGCAGATCGGACCTTTGTGATCCATAGGGTTTTCACTGGCTGTTTTTGGAAGTAAATCACCAGGACTTTTTTCCTAATCTGTCTTAGTCTGGAAGTGCCACTGAAACCTCTTCAGTATCATAGCCACGTGCAAGCTTTTGCTGACAGAAGGGTGACGGCTGTGTATGATGTACTTTGACTAGGAACCAAACTCAGGTCTCTTGCCTGAACCACCAACACCTCACACACTCCTCTATTCCAACCACATGAAAATAGAAGCTGCCATCTACTTACAGATCCACTCTTGTGACTACTCTAAATGGCTCTGTGGGGATAGCAGCCCATGCCCTGGTTAGAGCTGACTGGAACAAGTTTGGACCCAGCAGGGATGAACACAAGCCAATCATAGAATCCTTCCCCCTGATGTTTAAGGTGGGGACCAGAGAGTCTCAGTCTCCCTCTGGTGGTGGAGCTAGGAGACGTTTGGCACAAGAGCAGCTGGTGGACATATTTCCATAAGAAGATTAGTCTGAAAATGTACAACTGACCTACAGATAGAAACCCGAGAGATGGAAGATAGAAACCATGAGAAGAGACTGAGAGAAAGTGAGAATTGTGAGGCTTGAGACCTGATACTGAGTTATCCCCAAGGACCACAGCCCCTCTTGCCCATGCATCCCCTTTGTCAATGCCTATTGAGTTTAGTCACTTCCAACCAAGATAGTTCTGACCGAGGCAGTGGGCTTATAAAAATTCTTACTGACATATTAAAACCATGCTTACATTGAGATAAAGGGGGAAATGCTTTCTGCCTTCTATCTCCGCATGTGCTCCTCTACCTCTCAATTTGGACTATGCAGCCACAGAAAGGAGCAAAGTGGTGAGTATCAACAGAGTGGAGAAACACATTTTTGGAATAATTCGACAATAACACTCCTGGGGTTCTTGTCTCTCTTGTCAACTGTCAAGACTTTTATATTGCAAGGAAGACTTTATTGACAATTAGGGGGCAAAAATAAATTTGTTATGGTGCTACATATTCCTACAGACTAGCTGATAACAAAGTTTTCATTCTAAAGAACTCAGGGAAACTTAGATAGAGGGTCTTTGTTATAATGAACATGAGAAAGTAAACTAAATTTAATTCATCATTAAATTAGTCTAAAGTAATTAAATAATTACTATAATATTACTATTATTGAGTTATAGAACAAGTAAATTAAGAGATAATTCCTCACTTTATAAAAAAATGCATCATGCAACTGCTGCAAATATTTGCTGCTCTAACCATTTACAAAATCTCCCCTTATGGATAAACCAAAGGTCATAGTGAATCTACATATGAGGGCCAGGCTGCCAAGGACAGTTGTGCAGTTTTTGAACTATACACTAATACCCGACTTGGGGCACAAATACGAGCTGAAGTCAAGCCCTCACTTCATATTCCAATGGATGTGACCATGGGCTGCATCCACCCACACCAACGCACCATAGAGGCTAGCAGTGGCCTTCCCTACAACAAATCATACCTGCCTGGGATCTAAAACTCTTTTGAATAAAAGAGGCTTTCTTCTGAAACACAAAATAGAAAAACAATAACAGAAGTAATGTTTCTTATAGAAGAGTTCACATAAATACCCAATAAATGGTTATTGAACTAAATGACTAAATCTTGGAATAACAAAGGTAATGATTTTCTTGATAATAAGCTGATAGGAAAGTGATAGAAAATGTCTTAAAATAGATGCTTTTTAAAATTTTTTCTGCCTTATTTCTTCCTCGTAGTTGCTTTTTGTCCTCTGAACCCGACATTAGAATTGATGACGATGGATCAGGAGGCGGATTCTTTAAGAACTCACCAAGGACCATTCAGAATTAATAGTGAGAGCTCTTGACCTTATTGAGTCCATTCTCTGGTCTAATATAGACACCAGAAGAATGAGACATTTCTTTTAACCTAAAAAAAAAAAAAAAAAAACTGATTCACTACCAATGCTTTCTTTCTCTATATCCTCAAAATTGCCCTGAACTACCTCACAGCACCCACCACTGGGGTTCAATTTATCAACATGAACAATAAACTCCTCTCTATGGCTGACCGTAGTTTGCTTTTTTATACTGCCGAAAGGTCCTTGGCATGCTTATGGTGCTCTCTATAAATAACAGCCACGCATTCCAGCTTTCGAAGGAGTACATTCTGCTAAACATAGACTGTGGAGACAAGTAATCCCTGTTTTTCTTGCTGTATATCATAAGCGCTAATTCAGATTGAATTTTCCTTATTTCATCTCGTCTTGGCCTTGGTTATTTTGGGTCTTTCTACAGAGGTCACCATATTACTTCTACGACTTCATAGTTAATGCCCAGACCAGCAGTATTTCCAGTCGTGAGATTCTGGAGCCACGGCTGTAATAACCATCTTCCGGAAGGGTCACAGTGTTGTGAAACAGTCTCATGGATATTCTAATCCAAAAACCAGAGGTTTGAGAGTCTCTTGATAATTGCAAGAGCCATAAGCCACCAGAAAGTTGAGGTCTGGGTATTACTGACCTTGAACTTGCCCAGCTAAGGCGGGAAGACAGACAACTTAGCATGAAGCTAGGAGCTAGAGCTGACCTCAGGGTTCTATGGAATGTATGACTAATACAAAAGGCTTAAAGCTTGATTTATTCAGTATTTCCAGCCAGAGTAGTAGTGGTTAAGAGTTCGACTGCTAAGGTTAACAGTTCAAATCCACCAGCCGCTCCTTGGAAACCCTATGGAGCAGCTCCACTCTGTCCTGTAGGGTCACTATGAGTCCGTACCGACTCGACGGCAACTAACAACAACAACTCAGCCAAGACTATGGTATAATCAGGGTATTACAAGGTTCAACTTGATTAAACCTTTTCTTGCTTTTTTGCTCATTAGTTTCTGTTTTTAACTTTTTTTCAAACTCCAATATACATTTGGTTTTATATGCAATTTTAATGCCAGAATGTACCATTCAACACCAGAAATGTGATACAGAAGTCTTTCGGATTTACTTGTATTGACTCTTTATTTTGGATAAGTTATTTCTTTAAGATACTTCCCCCTTTCTGTCTATAGCCTCCTATTTAGTTCTAAAATGCCAACAGGTTCAGAGTATTAATAATGATAGCTTACATTTGTGCAGTGTTTTTTTTTTTTTTCTTTTTAGTTTACAAACCGTGACATCACATGTGTTCCATCATCAATCCCCATAACATGGGGCAGGAATTGTTATCCCCATTTTGGAATTGAGGAAACTGAAATCAGACTGATTATGTGATCGGTCTAGAGAGGAAGAGCTAGAACTCAAAAGCCTAGCCCAGTGTTCTTTCCATTTTAACAGGAGTACGTCTTGTCTTTAAGAAGAGGACCAATAAGGGTGAGGGAAACCCTTTGTGAGATGAATTGGCACAGTGGCTGCAACTACGGATTCGAACATGTGGTAGATGTGAGGATGGTGCAGGGCTAGGCAGTGTTTCATTTTGCTGTATGTGAGGTCACCGTGTGCTGGAGTTGGCTCTACAGCAGCTAACGGCAGTAACATCTTGTGTCTTTACAACCATTGTAACTCAGAGTGATGGAGAGGGCATCATATCAGAGCAATGGGACTTCCAGTAAGTCTGTAACTTACCAGACAGAAGAACTTGAAACAGTTGCTTAACCTTTCTGAGCCTCAGTTTCCTTTTCTGTAAAATGAAATCTCTTTAACTCTCATACTCTAGAATCCAATGATAAGCAAACAGGGCCATCAGGAATTTTTCTTTTCTCTAAGTGCAATACAAGTGTGATTTGTGCATTTGGCATGCAGAAGAAAATAGGAAAACTAATATTTTTTTTCTCCTTCCCTTTTACCCTTCATCTGTCTTCATTTCTTTCTTTTACTATTTCTTTAGTCTATTGCCTCTGATGAGTTATTTAATGCTATTCAAGTCCTTAGTTATGTCTGCTGCTAAGTGAAAACAAAAATATTGTTGCGCTTGCCTGATTTTGTTAAGAATTACAGCTTCTGTCTTCATCCAATAAGTCTTAAAACAGTGTGTCCAGATAGCACACCAAAGTCTTACAGGAAGTTAGATGGATATATGTTTTTGTTTGTTTTGATTTTAGGTTCATCTTACAACATTTCGTTGGCATCTATGTTTATGTTGAGAATAAACTTGCCAATATTTTCTTTATTTTTAAACTTCAACTTTAACCTTGTCATGCATGTGAAACCAGTACATGCTGGAAACACAAATGGAGAAAAAGAAGACTTTTCTCAATGATTCTCACCGAAGGCAACAGATCTGTCCATACAATTAGATCAGTGGCTCTCAAAATATGGTTCTTGGGCAGCAGCAGCATCACCTGGAAACATTACATTAGGGATGCAAATTCACAGGCCCCACCCCAGGCTTGCTGAGTAGAAATTCTGGGGATGGGGCCCGGCAATCTGTGTTTTATCAAGGCTGGAGTGTAATTCTGATGCACGCTAAATGTTGAGGACTACTGAGTTGTTATTGTCCTATTTTAATAATTTTTTCACTGCTAAGCTCCCCAGCAAGACTCTGTGGAGTCAAAATCACTGAGAACATCTGTTACTGGGTTGGGAAAAACTTTACATGGGGTCAGTAAGACAGCTGTAACTAGAGAATAATAGCTAGTCACATTAAAGCACTCCATTACCTTTTCAATGTTATTGCTACCTTGGACATATACTATTTTTTTATACTTGTAAAAAAAATATAGATAACACGATATTTGCCAATTCAGCATTTTTCACTTATACAATTTAATAAAACCAATTATATCAGTCATGTGATTAACCATCACCAATATTCATTGCTGTATTTTCTATTCCCGCAAAGAAAAACTTAATTCTAGCTAGATAGAGATTTCTGCTTTTCCCCTTCCCTCCTGCCCCTGGTAACCACTGTTAAACTCTGATCTCTATAATTTTTTTTTTAAGTGTTTCATATAAGTGAAATCATACTATATTTGGACATACACTATTAATGTCCTTTGTGCATTTTAAAGATTTATTAAATCACAGTTTATCAACTCCTGTTCATATATAAAATCTATGAACCTAAATCTGAAGATATTTGTGCTTAGCAAGCTATGTTCCAGCTTTAGTTTAATTCTACTGTAGCTGGTAAGTTTTCTGTAATGAACCCAATGGACTGTTACTGCACAGTAGATCTTATTTTATCTCTTAGTTCTTGAGTGATATTGGGCCTATAGATTTCTGTCCTGCCAAATATTCTTCCGCATTGCCAATTCCTATTCCACGCAATTTTAAGTGGCTAAAGCTGATTACTCCTAGAAAAAGTATCTTCCCAGAGGTATTCTGTCTGGTTTGTTAATTCAATTAATTGTTGAGTCCTTTTCTAGAGAAGACGTATCCTATTTGGGTCACTATTTTATTTTTCTCCGAGGTTAATACTTAAAATTTCCCAAACGTTGAGGATCAGCCTTAACTCATGACAAAGTTATCATTCATCCTCGGGTGGAGAGAATTTGGGTTCTGTTACTCAATAGCTGTGTGACTTTGAGCAAACTACTCTGAGAACCTTGGTTTTCTCATCTGCAAAATAGGAGTATTACATCTGCCATGGGGACCCAGGGGCAGAGTTCAGAATCTGGATGGGAATTCTATTTGTTTTTAACGCAACTCAGTTCTTTCCCTACCACCATTTTTTCCAGCCTTTGAGGGGAGATTCAAGGGCTTTCCCTGCCCATTTGTTATTGGAAGATAGTGTTAAAAATAATCCAGACTCAAGAAATTGAAACATAAGATTTATTCTCAGCAGTTATTCTATATGCATATAGGAAGACCATTCTGATTCTAAAAAAAAAAAAAAAAAAAAAATCAAACGGCTTGAAGTAGGCTAGTTACCTTAAAATCAAAATAAGGTGTCTATTATTAATTTTTCTTTTTGAAAAGGCCAGACTTGCTGGCCTGACAGAGACTGGAGAAACCCTGAGAGCATGCCCCTGGACACCCTTTCAGCTCAGTAATGAGGCCACTCCTGAAGTTCACCTTTCAGCTGAAGATTGAACAGCTGCATGGAACGAAACAAGACTAAAAGGGTGCACCAGCCCTGGGGCAGGGACTGGAAGGTAGGAGGGAACAGGACAGCTGGCAATAGGGAACCCAGGGTTGAGAAGGGAGAGTGTTGACATGTTGTGGGGTTGTTAACCAATGTCATACAACAATGTGTGTACTGTTTGATGAGAGACTGGCTTGTTCTGTAAACTTTAATCTAAAGTTCAATAAAAAAAATTCTCTTTGACAATAGTGCAACATTGGTGTCTGTGTTAGACTTGGGTATAAATCCTAAACTTACTAAACAGATACTAAGTAGCCTTATAACTTTCAGCAAATTACTTAAACTCTTTAAGCTTTAGTTTCCTTATCTAGAAAATGGGTTAATAATAGTATCTATATATTTATATATCTTGTAGGGTTGGAGAGATAAATATGTAAAATGCTAGTGTTCATATAATGTTAGTTATTATTATAACTATAATATCACTATTGACTCCCTTTCTTTAGTATATGTCAAGCTTGGTGCTGATCCCTTCTTTGGGCCAGACCATTCATTGATTTTTTGTTTTTATTATCATAATGAGTCAGAAATTATAAGGCATGATTTCTTTCATTCTTTTTTCTTTATCCAAGTAAGTGCCAAGCTGTATCCAGCCATTGTCCACATTGCTTGAAGCTCTCTTTTTGAAGGTGAAGATGGACTTCTTCAACAGATGACTGGTTCTGAGCCCAGAACCTGGATGATTCGATTATGGGCAAATGACCAATGCACTTTTTCTGGTGCTTATAGCCTGTAGCCAAACCAATGCAAACAACTGGATGACTTTCCTCAGAACAGAAATTATGAAGTCATACTGATAACCAACCACGAAACTATTTTGCCTTATTTGGTACATTGAGAGATAAAAGTTTTTGCTAATTTTAATGGAAATTAAATCAAGCAAGCATGAGTTCTAAATAAAGCATTTTAAAGGACAGCTTCCCTGATGGTGCAAGTTCTCCCTTCTTGTTGTAGATGTGTAGTCTGGTCCTGGGAAGTGGCGCACAGACCTTACTTAAGAACAGTAGGCAATACTTGTGATATGTTAGTACCATCTCAATACTAAAAAGAAAAATCTTTACATGTAAACATCAGAAGGTCTTAGGTTTCTTGTAAGGGATTTTCCTGAAGGCTTCTAGCAGTAATTCCCACAAGCTTACTTTCAAAATACTGATGTGCATATGCATGTAAGTGGCACTTAAAAAAAAAAAAGTGCTAATTCTCTTTTTCTTTATGTACCTCAGAGTCCTTATGGAATCCTCAAACAGGGTGATTAAGGACAGTTTAACGGAGGGATCCACTATGCCTCTGTCAGTTTGTTGTGACTGTGGGGGCTTGTGTGCTGCTGTGATGCTGGAAGGTATGCCACCAGTATTTCAAATGCCAGAAGGGTCACCCATGGTGGACAGATATCAGTGGAGCTTTGAGACTAAGACAGACTAGGAAGAAGGAACTGAAGATCTACTTCTGAAAAAGTTGTTCGGTGAAAACCTTATGGATAGCAGTGAAATATTGTCTAATATAGTGCCAGAAGATGAGCCCTTTAGGTTGGATGGCACTTGAAAGATGACTGGGGAAGAGCTGCATCCTCAAAGTAGGGTTGACCTTAATGACATGGATGGACTCAAGCTTTTGGGGCCTTAATTTGTTGAGGTGGAACTATTCAGAATGAAAAGAAACAGCTGCAAACATCCATTAATAATCGGGATGTGGAATGTACGAAGCATGAATCGAGGAAAATTGGAAGTCATTAAAAATGAAATGGAACACATAAAGATTCATATCTTAGGCATTAGTGTTCTGAAATGAATTGGTATTGGCCATTTTGAATCAGACAATCTTACGGGCTGCCATGGATTGAATTATGTCCCCCCCAAAATGTGTGCATCAACTTGGTTAGACCATGATTCCCAGTATTCTGTGGTTGTCCTCCATTTTGTGATTGTAATTTTATGCTAAAGAGGATTAGGGTGGGATCGTAACACCACCCTTATTGAAGTCACCCCCCTGATCCAATGTAAAGGAAGTTTTCCTGAGGTGGACCCTGCACCACCTTTTATCTCTCAAGAGATAAAAGGAAAGGGAAGCAAGTGGAGAGTTGGGGACCTCATACCACCAAGAAAGCAGCAGCAGAAACAGAGTGCGTCCTTTGGACATGGGGTCCCTGCACCTGAGAAGCTCCTTGAGCAGGGGAAGATTGAGGACAAGGAACTTCCTCCAGAGCTGACAGAGACAGAAAGCCGTCCCCTGGAGCCGATGCCCTGAATTTGGACTTGTGACCTACTAGACTGTGAGAAAATTAATTTCTCTTTGTTAAAGCCATCCACTTGTGGTATTTCTGTTATGGCAGTACTAGATAACTAAGACATGGTCTATTACACCAGGAATGGCAAATTGAAGAGTAAGGCATTATATTCATTATCAAAAAGAAATTTTAGAAATCTATCCTGAAGAACAACACTGTCAGTGATAGAATATCATATGCCTATAAGGAAGACCAGTTAGTACAACTATTATTCAAATTTATGCACCAATCACTAATGCCAAAGATAAAGACATTGAAGATTTTTACCGACTTCTGCAGTCTGAAATTGCTCGAACGTGCAATCAAGACTCATTGATAATTACTGGCGAGCACAATGCAAAAGTTGGAAACAAAGAAGATGGATCGGTAGTTGGAAAGTATGATCTTGGTGATAGAAACAACAGCAGAGATCGCAAGACAGAATTTTGCAAGACTATTTTTTAAGGACTTACTCATTGCAAACACCTTTATTCAACAACATAAATGGTGAATATACACATGGACCTCACCAGATGGAACACACAGGAATCAAAATGACCACATCTGTAGAAGACAATGGAAAAGCTCAATACCATCAGTCAGAACAATGCCAGGAGCAGACTGTGGAACAATAGACCATCAATTGTTCATATGCAAGTTGAAGTTGAAGCTGAAGAAAATTTTAAAAAGTCCACGAGGACCAAAACATGACCTTGAGTATATTCCACCTGAATTTAGAGACTATCTCATGAATAGGTTTGGCACATTGAACACTGGTGACCAAAGACCATACGAGTTGTGGGATGACAAAAAGGAAATCATACATGAAGAAAGCAAAAGGACATTAAAAAGGCAGGAAAGAAAGAAAAGACCAAAGTGGATGTCCGAAGAGACTCTGAAACTTGTTCTTGAATGTTGAGTTACTAAAGCAAATGGAAGAAATAATGAAGTAAAATTGCTGAATAGATTTCAAAGGGCAGCTTGAAAAGACAAAGTAAAATACTATAAGGAAATGTGCAAAGGCCTGGCATTAGAAAGCCCAAAGGGAAGAACACACTTTGCATTTCTCAAACTGAAACAACTGAAGAAAATTCCAAGCCTCAAGCTGGAATTTTGAAGGATTCTATGGGCAAAATATTGAACGATGCAGGAAACATCAAAAAAAGATGGAAAGAATACAGAGTCACTGTACCAAAAAGAACTGGTTGATGTTCAACCATTTCGGGAAGTAGCATATGATCAAGAACCAATGGTGTTGAAGGAAGAAGTCCAAGCTGCACTGAAAGCGTTGACAAAAAACAAGTCTCTAGGAATTGAAGGAATACCAAGTGAAATGTTTCAACAAATAGATGCAGCCCTGGAGGTGCTCACTTGTCTATGCCAAGAAATTTGGAAGACAGCTATCTGGCCAGCCACTTGGAAGAGATGTATATTTGTGCCCATTCCAAAGAAAGGTGATCCAACAGAATGTGGAAATTATGGAACAATATCATTAAAATCACATGCAAGTAAAATTTTGTTGAAGATTCAAAAATGGTGGCAGCAGCACATCGACAGGGAACTGCCAGAAATTCGACCCAGGTTCAGAAGAGGTTGTGGAACCGGGGATATCATGGCTGATGTCGGACAGGTCTTGACTGAAAGCAGCGAATACCAGAAAGACGTTTACCTGTGTTTTATTGACTATACAAAGGCATTCGACTGTGTGGATGATAACAAATTATGGATAACATTGTGAAGAATGAGAACTCCAGAACACTTAATTGTGCTCATGTGGAACCTGTACATAGTCTAAGAGGCAGTTGTTTGAGCAGAAAAAAGGGATACTGTGGGGTTTAAAATCAGGAAAGGTCTGCATCAGGGTTATATCCTTTCACCATACTTATTTAATCAGTGTGCTGAGCAAATAATCCGAGAAGCTGGACTACATGAAGAAGAAAGTGGCATCAGGATTGGAGGAAGACTCATTGACAACCTGCAATATGCAGATGACACATTCCTTGCTGAAAGTGAAGAGGACTTGAAGCACTTACTGAAGAAAATCAAAGACCACAGCCTTAAGTATGGATTATACCTCAATATAAAGAAAACAAAAATCCTCACAAATGGACCAACAAACAACATCATGAAAAAATGGAGAAAATACTGATGTTGTCAAGATTAACAATCAACGTCCAAGGAAGCAGCAGTCAGGAAATCAAACAATGTATTACATTGGGCAAATCTGCTGCAAAAGACCTCTTTAAAGTGTTAAAAAGCAAAGATGTCACCTTGAGTACTAAAGTGTGCTTGACTCAAACCATATTTTCGATAGCCTCATATGCATTCAAAAGCTGGACAATGAACAAGGAAAACTGAAGAAGAATTGATGTGTTTGAACTATGGTGTTGACAAAGAATATTGAAGATACCAGGGACTGCCAGAAGAATGAACAAATCTATCTGGGAAGAAGTACAGCCAGAAGGCTCCTTGGAAGAGAGGACTGTGAGACTTCGTCTCACATACTTTGTATATGTCATCAGAAGGGAGCATTCCCTGGAGAAGGACATCATGCTTCGTAAAGTAGAGGGCCAGTGAAAAAGAAGACCCTCAACAAGATGGATTGACACAGTGGCTACAAAAATGGGCTCAACGATTGTGAGGATGATGCAGGACCCAGCTCCTATAAGATAAAAGAACAAAAATTATGAAACAAAAACTGGTATCTATGAATCAAGGATAGATATGAAAAATAACCAATGAAAATTATTGTCACTAAAATAAAAAAATTCAATAGATAAGTTACACACCAGAATTTGATTTTTAGTGAGGAAGACAGACTATATAAGTAAGTAATGTCAGGGACTGGTAAGAATTATGAAGAAAAATAAAGCAAGGGAGAAGTTCTTCTGTAGCTTGAGAAGTCAGGAAAATCTCTATAAAAAGGTGGTATTTGGGCAGAGACGTAAATGAAATGAAGAAATGAGCCACGAGAATGTCCCAGAAAAGAGCTTTCCGGGGAGAGGGAAAGCAAGTGCAAAATTCAAAGTGCTTTTCAGATATTAATATATTTATACTTACAAAGCTGTAATGAGATAAATATTTTGATAGTATTATTGCTATTAATTTTAATCAGTTCTTAAACTAAGGGTTCAATTGATTTTTTGCAGTCCTAAAAAGTATGTCCTGATACTATAATTTCTGCCTCACATGTAGGCATATTCTCACATCTGGATCACAAGTTAAGCTTTAATCACACAAATCCTTTATAAATTATATGAACTGAGTGTGACCAATAGCCTTTATTTCTAACTGGAGGCGCATATTGGAAATTAAGTCATCTAGCAGTGCCTAAGCAGGTCATCATCTGATAGTAAAGTTTTAGCTAGCCTAGCAAGTGCATAAAATAAGACATCACTCATACTTTTGCAAAATGACTTCATAAACGATTGCTTAGGAAGCAGGGAGTTTCTGTTTATGGTGATGGAAAATCTGGCAATGGATATTGGGAATCGTTGCACAACATGACTGATGTGACTGGTCTCAGTGAATTGTACTTGTGAAAAATGTTGGATTGGCAAATGTCGTATTATCTATATTTTTACAACAAAAATCAAAGGTTAGGACTCAGAGTCTTCCCATTTGGGCTGAATACATTTTCATTTTTACAGTAGAAATAGGAGACTACTCTTATTATGCTATTTATGGTAGCCAATTATCTCTTTATAAAAAGAGGTTTCATATAGCCTATTTTAGGAAAAACAGTTAAGAGGCTATTTTGGTTCTCAGTGTCCAGAGATTTTGCTCCTTCATTTTGTAACATAGTTATATATTGTAATCAGAGTGGGGTTTTTGTGCATGGTTTTATTCAGAGGAAGTTACTGTAATTCAAAGAGGATATTAATCCCTGCCAGTCACCAGTATGAATATAGCTCAAGATTGGTCAATGATTAACTTGTACTGTTTCCAGGAAAAGATTGGAACAGAGCAAGGGGGGTGGGTAATGCTGGCTGGGTGCATCTCAGTGGCAGTAGCTTTACTTCACGAATAAAAATCATTGCAGTCAAGTTGATTCCAACTCATAAACGACCTTATAGGACAGAGTAGAACCGCACCCTAGGGTTTGCAAGGAGCGGCTGGTGGATTTGAACTGCCAACCTTTTGGTTAGCAGACGAGCTCTTAACCGCTAAGCCACCAGGGGCCCACTTTATGAGTAGTAGGAAAAAAAAGCTGGTATATGCACATTTGTTATTACTTCACTTTGTAGTCAAAAATTGCTTCTTGGGTTTCTTGTCTTAGTGATGAAAACAAAGATGCCCCACTTTTTGTTGGTGGTGTTAGTTTGATTTCTGACTATCAAAACAATGCCATTCTAATAAGCACCATCCTAGCGTCAGCCTGGGGTCCCTGGGTAGTGCAAACAGGTAACGTGCCTGGCTGCTAAGTAAAAAAAAAAAAAAAAGTAAAAGGTAGGGGGTTTAAGTCCATCTAAGCCAAAAACCAAAACTATTGCTGTTGAGTCTATTTGGACTCATAGCGACTCTATAGGACAGAGTAGAACTTCCCTGTAGGGTTTCCAAGGAGCAGTTGGTAGATTGGAACTGCTGACCTTTTGGTTAGCAGCTGTAGCTCTTAACCACTGTGCCACCAGGGACCTAAAGGTGCCTAAAAGAAAGGCCTGTTGATCTACTTCTGAAAATCAGCCATTGAAAACCCTGTAGAGCACAGTTCTATTCTGACACACATGGGTCACCATGAGTCAGAATGAACTCAATGGCAACTGGCTTATTTTTATTTTTTTAGTTAGGTTCAGGCAAGTAAATTCTTTCTGAATTTGATGTCTTCTGTCTTAGGAGAGGCAACATAATAGTTGAAGTATAGACGTGATTAAGACATAAGTCTATGCCGAACCAGCTTTGGGCAAAAGGAGCTTGACTTTCTGAGTATTAAATTAATTGTTCACAGATTCTTGACTTGACTGAAATTTCTGCATGTGAATGTGTAATAAGTTGAGATTTTAGCTGAAGAACTGAAGTATTCTTTTATGTTATTACACAAAGTTCTCCCTCCTTGTAAAAAAGAGCCGCTGAAATGTAACTGGCTCGTTGCCTGATTAATAGAAATAATGGTATGCAAAATTGCTTACGAGCAATATGTTACCATAAAAACAATAATTATTATTACAACTCTTAACAAGGGGTGACATCAACAAAAGTTCATTTCACCTATCATGGATAAGTAAGCACACACTCCCAGCACTGTGCAATAATGTTGCTAAATGAATGACACAATATCTATAAACAGAACCCTAAGCCTTCCAGGTTATTTTTAAACTCTTTATGGAATCCTAATAAAGACATTTCTCAACTGATGGAGCCCAAACTTCTCAAGTGCTTTTCCCTTTATATATCACGTACTTCATCTGGGGTACTGTTGTAGCCAAAATACTTTTAAAATGTCAACATATATTTATTTATGTTCTATAGAAATTGTTCAATGTCATCTTGGGCCTAGATCAGGGTCTGCAACTGTGTAGATGAATTCACCAAAAATTAATTCTCTGAAAGACAAAATTCAATTCATAGAATAGCCAATTTGCCAACTTTTACTGATTTGCTAAAAATGGCTTTAGCGGTTGAATTAAAACGTTCAGCATTAGTTATTGGTAATAAAACATGCAAAATTAAGTCTGAGATGTCACTTTAGGAATTGGCAAAAAATTTTTTTAAATGCTTAAAATTTGAAGAAATAGAAAATGTCATCTAAGAGTAACTCAAACAATTCTATCACTTACAAAACGCTAAAAATTTGATTCCAAGCAAGGGACAACTGGAATACATGGACGTAGTGGTAATGCACTGAAAGACTTTGTGTGTAAACCTTACAAAGCATCAGAAGAACCAGAAAGGTGCCCAGAAGGAGTACTATAACGGGCCATGTAATTAGTAATAAATGGGTAAAATAATCCGCGAGCTAAAATGTGACAGGAGAAACCATATCACCACAAATATTGGATACTAGTTGTTAAGAAAGAGTTGAAGGTTGACATACTACCTGAGAAACTGGCAAAAATATCTTCAAAATGCGACATGGTTGAGAAAATGTAAAATGGCATTAAAAGAAATCCCTAGTTACTTTACTGATTTGCCCAAAACCTTGAAGAGTTTTTCTCTGTGTTGTGAACTATATCATTTTCATTGTCTGCAAGTTGCTGTGGTTAATAACTCAATCGCAAGAATACCTCACCCTTTGGCATCCTGTGCTGTAAGCTGTTGGGTGAATACTTCTCCGTCAGCAATGGCTGTCCTATAGGGTCGCTATGAGTCAGAATGGGTTTGTTTGTTTGGTTTTGGTTTAATAGCTGTCCTAAAACCTCAGTTGCCCGGTTTGGATTTGTCCCATACATGCTTCTTGGTACTATCAAAAAGTTCCTGTATGCTTAGATGACTTGATGACACTAGCTACCGGAATCTCCAATGCCAATTTTTTGAATTATTATCATTATATTGTTAAATGTTCCATTCTAGGCTTAGTTTGAGGACATTGGTAGTTCAGTGGTAGAATTCTCTCCTTCCATGCAGGAGACCCAGGTTAGATTCCTGGCCGATGCCTCTCATGCACCGCCACCCCCCATCTGTCAGTGGGGGCTTGCGTGTTGCTCTGAGGCTGGACAGATTTCAGCAGAACTTCCAGACTCAGATGGACTAGGAAGAAAGGTCTGGTGATTTACTTCTGAAAATCAGCAATGAAAACCCTAAGGAACACAACTGTCCAATCCACAACCGATCATGGGAACGGTGCAGGGCTGGGCGGTGTTTTGTTCCCTTGTGCATGGGGTCACCATGATTCGGAGGGTTACTTCATGGCAGCTAACAAAAATGACAACATGGCTATTAAAGCCGTAATGGTGAAATTGCCTTGCTTCTACATGTGTTAGTCTTATTTTCTGTATTCACAAATCATGAAGCATACAAAATTAAGGCCGATACTTAGTGGAAACCAAAATCAAACCAAACCCTGTTGCCGTCGAGTCGATTCCGTCTCATAGCGACCCTGAAGGACAGGGTAGAACTGCCCATAGGGTGTCCAAGGAGTGCCTGATGGATTCAAACTGCCAACCTTTTGGTTAGCAGCTGCAGGTCTTAACCACTAAGGGACTGGCATATATTAGGGATTCAGTAAACATTTATTGAATTAAATATTAAAATAAATATTGCTTGGGTACCGTCGATGGGTCTGGCTTATCTTGCAAGTCTCCTTTCTCCCTGTTGGGAGGTTTCTCTTAGGAGCCCCCATCATCCTTAGAACTATTAATCTGGTTTTCATTGCCCTCATCCATCCGATGTATCTGAACTCAAACTGGTTCAACTTTTTTTCTTAAGAGACTCCTCAGCCCTTGTGTAAATCAGAGGTTTAAAAAGATAGATGTACCTACTTCCTCTGTCATCGATATTAGAATTCGAGTTTCAGTCGAACCAAGAAGCTTTGTTATACATGGATGAGTGAAGAGGTGATAAAAACTAGTGTGTTATAGAGGAGAAGAACCAAGCTCTATAGGGTTTTCTTGGTTGTAATCTTTACGGAAGCAAATCACCAGACTTTTCTTTTGTGGTGCTGCTAGGTGGGTTTGAACCAACAACCTTTCAGTTAGTAGTCAAGCGCAAACCATGTGCACCACCCAGGGACCTAGTTACAATATAGATGGTAGGAAGAGTTTAAGCCCTGCTAAGAAGGATTGTGATTTACGGGGGAGTCAGGAAATCAAATCCAGGTGTGAGCTCTTTGCCTGCCCGCACAGAGGCTGGGATAAGAAAACAATGGGTACCTTCAGACTGAAGCTGCTTTTGGCCCACCGTGGGTCATATTAAGGTCGGCGGTTCAAGTCTACCAGCCGCTCCTCGGAAACCCTATGAGACAGTTCTACTCTGTACTATAGGGTCACTATGACTCAAAATTGACTCGATGGCAATGGGTTTGTTTTTGTTTTTGGTGGGTCATACTAGTTGTGGCGGTGTGAGGAAATGTATGCGCTACACATTTTCCTTACCTGTCATCTCTATGAGTTGGAATCACATAGATGGTAATGGGTTTGGTTTTTTGGTTTGGTCGTTAACACGAAGAGAAAGAAATCACCTCTGCAAGCTTCTTCTTTTCAAAGTTAGAGTTTTGAAACTATTTGACAAGCCAAATAAGAAAATTAGTTGTATTGCCCTTTATTAAAGACCACAGAGAGGGGCAGAGAAGAGGTGGATGAATTTGAGGAGGCATTTTCAGATTGAAAGTGAGCCAAATGGTCTGAATGTTAGGAATTCTTTCAAGACGGGAAAAGGAAGTAGATGCTATTTTCTATTAGTAGTGTAACGTAAGCCTAAGTAAACAGTCATTTCACAAGCAGAAAGCCCCCTCTGTTCCCTCCCGCTCCCATCCACTCGTAGACATGGTTGTGAGAAAAGGAAGGCTAGTAAGGACTAAGTAGCTTTCTTTAAATCCCTAGGATACATAATCTACTCTTTATTTTCCTTTTGCTAGAATAAAGAGGATGAAGAAATTTTATGCAATTTAAGAAATGGATGAAGTGATTGAATAATCCAGTGGTTTATTTAGGAAAGAGGCCAAAAACAAGAGAAAAACGGGGTCATCTTTGGTCTCTCGAAGGACTTCTGAGGCAGAGCAGACTGTCGTCTCTACAGACAAACCCCAGAGCTGTGAGAATCTCTGCCCTTGCATGAGGACTGTAGGGGGTACTGACCATAGTCTACAAGCATGAGAGTTACAGATGATGAACTCCAGTGAGCTTGGCTGTCCAATTAGAGAAATAAGAAAATGAAGACATAACAAGGCTAGGACCCTGAGAAAACTTGTACCTGACTATTAGCAATCATGTCTGACTTCATTTCACTCAGGTCCTGTGGTCCCTGCTAAGAAGGCTTTGTTGATCCAGAAGTACATGCATCACACCTACCTCTTCCTTCATAGAGATTTTTAATGACGGAGTAGCACCAAACCAGGCCTCCTGAAGAGACCTGCTGGGTGAGGCCGAGTGTTCAGAGAGAGAGCAACTGACAGGAAGACTGGGCAGGTGGCCCATGTCATAGAGCTCAGCATTGCCACAGGCTGCATAACACCAGGGTGACTATCATTTACTGGAATGTATCTTTCTGCACTAAAAGTACTTGATATTTTGATGTTTATGAAATTACCTCACAGGGAGGGAGAAAGCAATTAGCTATCAGAGTAATTTCAAATAGCAGCATTTTAAAATTCAGGATAACAAAAGCACTGCGCAGAGTGGGTGCCATTAATAAGTCACTACGGCAAGAGAAGAAATGAACATGTGGTTTTAAAGTGACCAAAAAAATATCTGCTATATGTGCAACACTTTGGAGATTCAGAAAGTCATGTAAAATGTGATTCCATTCTGAAAGGAGATTATAGGACTTATATTTAAGACTTACTTAGAAGAGCATTTTAAGTATACAAGATAGGTATAATTACAAGTGAATGCATTACATGTGATGGTGGCAAATCAGGTCTCAAAAAAAAGAAAAAAGGCCTGATTTGTAGTGTTTGTCAATTTCCGTGGTATGAATACTCCCACCATGGCCATCACTGATTGCAGAGTTGGAAAGGGATGTACATAATTGGCTCTCACAAGCCAGTATAAGCCAGTTCCAGCACTCACTGGTCACTTGTCTATATGTTAATTGCTATCGAGTTGGCTTTGACTCATGGCAAACCCATGTACAACAGAACAAAATATTTCCTGGTCCTGCACCGTCTTCACAATAGTTGCTATCTTGGAGCCTATCATTGTGACCACTGTATATTTTGAGTACCTTCCAATGTAGGAAGGCTCATCTTCCAGCAAGAGATTCTACTATCAGACAATATTTAATTGTCACTGGCCAATTTTTGGAGTAGATTGCTAGGTCTTTCTTTCTAGTCTTAGTCTGGAAGCTCTGCTGAAACCTGCCCACCATGGGTGACCTGCTGGTATTTGAAATACCAGTGGCATAACTTCCAGCATCATAGTAATATGCAAGATACCATAATACAACAAAGGGAAAGGGGAGTGGTGGTGTCTGCACGTACAACACTTTAAATAGTGTTAGATAGTACGTGTTCTAGAAGTCTAGAGAAAGGAGGCCAGCCAAGTCAGCCAGACTACTCTTACCCAACACACCCAATGCCGTCGAGTCGATTCCGACTCATAGAGTAGAATTACTCTTAGAAAGGCATTAATAAATGGGAGAAGGTAAGATTTAAACCAGGAATATAGTATATTCAGTAAAGAAATGTTTGTGGAGTAACAAAAACAAATGATTAGGCTGAAAGGAATGGAGAGGTTTCTCACAGCAAAACTTTTTTCTTAAAACACAAAACTAGAGAGATCAAATCAAGTTTGGCCAAATATTAATATCTATTAAGTCTGGATGATGATACACACATACAGTTATATTTTATTTTCTGTTTTCTTCTGTATATTGAAAATATGCCATAAAAATTATTTAAATAAAAAAAACTGAGAAGAAAAGGGAATTATGTGAACAAAGGCACAGAAGTAGGAATGAATGCAATCTGGTAGATGCTGAGTAGATGATTTGATCTGATCAAAGTAAGTGTGGCAGAGAATATCAAAAGGCGAGGTTGCGTATAAGAACGTAGATGAATGGGAATCTCACCGCAGTTAACTGTTGCCTTTCTCACTTCTTACGTGGTGCTACAGAACGCAATCCATTCTTTCTCCTTAGAATGGTAATCTATTTGTTAAATTTTGAATGCCTGTATTTGTGCAGGAAAATTATTAACACTAGTCAAAAGTAGAATTAAGTGGGGGAGGGGAACACTTCTCATCTTATTTCATATAGAAACGGACAACTTAAATAAAGACATTTATTATGTGAAATGAAATCAGTGCTATCAAGCAATGTTTATTAATGCCGTTCCCTCTATATGGAATACATTCCAAGTTATCCAACCCCCTTTCCCTGCCCTGAAGGTGCACATATTCTGAAGCAGACTAGAAGAGTATCCAGTTGGACAAATACACAGCATGGCGTAGGGTCCCCTGAATTATAGTTCATGTTCCTTTCATAGCATGAAACAAAGAATAAGCCATACCCAAACTTACACTGTGTTGGAAGTCTAGTGTTGATGAAAGGAACTAGGAAAAACTTTAATAATCACAGCAAGTTGGCATTCAAGGTACTGGAAAGATTATAGAGAAGGGCATTCTCCACTCTGCTTTGTATACTTCCCATCATTGTATTAGCGTCTTGTGGTATTTTTTTTAGTATGAAATAGCACCTTAGAAAGCAACTCGGAGCACAAAAGCTTTAAGTAAACATTTACTGGATCTTGAATTCACTCTACATAATGCATCCAACGCCCTAACACTCTACAGACATCCCATCAAATCACAGTAATAGGCCAAAAAATGCTTGCCTGAAACACAGCTTTTCTGGAATTGGGGCTGGGGCTTAGGTTGTTCTTTTAGGCCCTTACTGTATAAAGTTTGCTTAGATTAGCTATAGTAGAACCTGTTTTAAAATAAAGAGGTTACATTTCCACATAGGGAGAACATAAGAAGTAATCATTTATTAATCCATCTAATTATTAGTGTTAGTTTTATGCCACATTAGAAATTCTAATTTAAGATGGAGGGGTCCCTGGATGGTGCAAATGGTTGAATGCTGTACTACTAATCAGAAGGTTGGTGGTTTAAACCCACCCAGAGGTGCCTCGAAAGTAAAGCCTGGTGATCTGCTTTCAAAAGGTCAGGTAACAAACAACAACAAGAGTTTAAGAAGGAGTTTGAGGTAGCACAATTTTGATTTTATGAAATCAAAAGTCATTTTTAAAATATCTCATAAGTGGTATTTTAATGACAAAATTCTATTCTTGTTCCTATACTAAAATGCTGTTGTTACTTGTCATCAAGTCCATTCCAACTCATGGAGACCCTGAGTGTGCAGAGTAGAACTAACTGTTCCACAGAGTTTTGAAGACGGTGACTTTTGGGAAGCAGATCACCTGGTCTTCCAAGGTACCTCTTGGTGGGTTCGAATCACCAACGTTTTGGCTAGTAGTCGACTACTTAAGCATTTGTGCTGCCCAGGAACTCCATGCTAAAACAGCATGACATGTATTTAAAAAAACAAAAACAAAAAAACATTTGGTAAAGTTAGTTAAGAAACTTTAACATTCGGTAATAAGATCCTCTGGTTTCATTCAGGCCCATGTCTTCAATAATCTTCCTAAGTATTTGCCTATGATGCCCTAATTTGTTTCTTTAACCCAGGAATAATTACTGATATATACAAAACATGGATGAATCTCAAAAATATGCTGAGTGAAAGAAGGCAGACACAAAAAGATACATACTGTAAGATTCCATTTACTTGAAATGGTAGAAGAAACAAAAATAATATATAGTAACAAAAAATATATCAGTGGCTGCTTGGAGCTGGGGCTGGGGAGGCAGCATTGACTAGGAAGGGGCTGGAGAGAACTTTCTGAGGTGATAGAAATATTTATATATTATTGTGGTGGTGTTTACCTTTGTCAAAACTCATCAAATCGTATACTTCCAATGGGTGCATTTTATTGTAAGTAAATTATACTTTGGGATTTTAAAAATAAAAGTAAATAATTTTAAAAAAAGAACAACAAAAACACAGATCTGATCATATCACTCCTCTACCTGAAATACTTCAAAGGCTTTTCAGCTCTTTTAGAATAAACACAAAAATCTTAACATCTGGCCCTGCCTTCCTGTTTGGTCCCATCTCATGTCACTTCCCCCACACTGGCTGCATCCAACTCCACAGGCCCTTTTTGATTGGCTCCTCTAATGCACCTTTTTCTTCAGGGACCTTGTACTTGCTGCTCCTTCTGCCTGGAATTTTTCTTCTCAGCCCCACCACTTCTTCACAGTTAGCTAAAACCTACTCATCTTTCAAACAGAAACTCAAATACCAACTCCTCAGGAAAGCCTTTCCCAACCCCTAGACTATATTAGGTCTATCTACGCATCTATCTATCATTGCATCTCCTAACGGAAACCCATTGCCGCCTAGTCGGTTCTGACTCATAGCAACCCTACAGGACAGAGTAGAACTGCCCCACAGGGTTTCCAAGGAGCACCTGGTGGATTTGAATTGCCAACCTTTTGGTTAGCAGCTGTAGCTCTCAGTGACTTTTATAGCACTTACTGCAATTTATAATTATGTATTACTGGAATTATTTTGATTAATGTCTGACTTCCCACTAGATTTAAACACCAGCAGTGTAGGACTCTGTCTGTTTTACACATTATTGTATCCCCAGCACTCAACACAACACCTGTAGTTGTAATTAGTTGCCATCGAGCTGGCTCTGACTCATAGCAACCTTACGTACAACAGAATAAAATGTTGCCCATTCCTATGCCATCTTCATGACCTTTGGTATGTTTGAGTTCATTCTTTTGGCTATTGTGTCTCATTGAGGGTTTCCCTTGTTTTTGCTGACTCTCTATTTACCAAACATGATAGTCTTTTCTCCTGATGATGTGTCCAAAGTAAGTTAGCCAAAGTCTTCTCATTCTGGCTTCTAAGCAGCATTCTGGTAATACACACATAAAAAAAAAACCAAACCTGCTGCCATCGAGTCAATTCCAACTTACAGTGACCCTATCAGACAGAGTAGAAGTGCCCAATAGGGTTCCCAAGCAGCAGCTGGTGGATTCGAACTGCCAACATTTTGGTTAGCAGCCAATTGCTTAACCGCTGTGCCACCAGGGCTTCAATCTGATAGTGGGACTCAATAAATATTTGCTAAATAAATGAATGATCAATTATAAACGACAACCTTCACTCATTCATTAAAATAACATGTTATATCAATCGATAGGTTTATGTAATCTTGTTCTTTAAATTCAAAATGATTAGTAAAATATTTCTATTTCCAGACATTTTTACACCTATGCAAATTTAGCACTAACATTTTTCCACAAAAACCAAGCAAGTCATTTGGCTATGCAGTTATTCTATAGGTTCCAAGAATATTGAAAATTTATAAAAATCAGTCGTAGAAAAGAACTCACAAAACCACATAAAGATATTCTTAAATATTTTTGGAACTTAGATTGCTAAACAAACCATCTCTTTCTACTACCACAACACATTAGATTTTGTCTTTGTTAGTATAATCTAAAATGTACCTTACCTAGTAATAATGGAAATGTGTTCTTAAAAATACAGAACACTTTCTTTTAATAAAGAGGAAATATCAAAGTCATTTTGTAATTGCCTCAACAGGACTATCATGTCCTGTCAGGAAATTCTCTAATAAAAGCTTTTAAGGATACCAAACCTAGGTAACGTTTTTGAACACATTAGAGTTAATAGTCATAAAATATTTCCTTTTGGATATTTATGTTTCACAGTTAGTTGTTATACAGGCCTGGCGATCTGCATCCATAAAGATTACAGCTAAGCAAACTGTAGGGAAGAACACGCTCGGCGTTTCTCAAGCTGAAAGAACTGAGGAAAAAATTCAAGCCTCGAGTTGCAATAATGAAGGATTCAATGGTGAAAGTATTAAACGACTCAGGAAGCATCAAAAGAAGATGGAAGGAATACACGGAGTCGTTATACCAAAAAGAATTAGTCGATCTTCAACCATTTCAAGAGGTGGCATATGGTCAGGAACCCATGGTACTGAAGGAAGAAATCCAGGCTACTCTGAAGGCATTGGTGAAAACTAAGGCTCCAGGAATTGACGGAATATCAACTAAGATGTTTCTACAAACAGATGCAGTGCTGGAGGTGCTCACTCATCTATGCTAAGAAATATGGAAGACAGCTTCCTGGCCAACAGACTGGAAAAGATCCATATTTAAGCCTATTCCCAAGAAAGGTGACCCAACCAAATATGGAAATTATAGAACAATATCCTTAACATCACACGCAAGCAAAATTTTGCTGAAGATCATTCAAAAACGGCTGCAGCAGTATATCGACAGGGAACTGCCAGAAATTCAGGCCGGTTTCAGAAGAGACGTGGAACCAGGGATATCATTGCTGATGTCAGATGGATCCTGGCTGAAAGCAGAGAATACCAGAAGGATGTTTACCTGTGTTTTACTGATTGTGCAAAGGTATTCAACTGCGTGGATCATAACAAACTATGGATAATATTGCAAAGAATGGGTATTCCAGAACACTTAATTGTGCTCATGAGGAACCTGTACGTAGACCGAGAGGCAGTTGTTCAAACAGAACAAGGCAATACTGATTGCTTTAAAGTCAGGAAAGATGTGTGTCAGGGCTGTATTCTTTTACCATACCTATTCAATCTGTATGCTGAGCAAATAATCTGAGAAGCTGGACTATATGAAGAAGAACGGGGCATCAGGATTGGAGGAAGACTAATTAACAACCTGTGTGATACACATGACTCATCCTTCCTTGCTGAAAGTGAGGAGGACTTGAAGCACTTACTAATGAAGATCAGAGACCACAGCCTTCAGTATGGATTGTACCTCCACATAACCAAAAATCAAAAAACCAAACCCATTGCCGTCGAGCCAGTTCCGACTCATAGCGACCCTATAGGACAGAGTAGAACTGCCCCATAGGGTTTCCAAGGAGCACCTGGCGGATTCGAACTGCCAACCTTTTGGTTAGCAGCCGTAGCACTTACCACTACGCCACCAGGGTTTCCCCTCAACATAAAGAAAACAAAAATCCTCACAATTGGACCAATGAGCAACATCATGATAAACAGAGAAAAGATTAGTTGTCAAGAATTTCATTTTACTTGGATCCACAATCAACAGCCATGGAAGCAGCAGTAAAGAAATCAAAAGATGCATTGCATTGGGTAAATCTGCTGCCTAGGACCTCTTTAAAGTGTTGAAAAGCAAAGATGTCACCTTGAAGACTAAGGTGAGCCTAACCCAAGCCATGGTATTTTCAATCGCATCATATGCATGTGAAAGCTGGACAATGAATAAGAAGACCAAAGAAAAATTTGATGCCTTTGAATTGTGGTGTTGGTGAAGAATATTGAATATATCATGGACTGCTAAAAGAACGAACAAATATGTCTTGGAATAAGTACAACCAGAACGCTCCTTGGAAGCAAGGATGGTGAGACTGTGTCTTACACACTTTGGACATGTTGTCAGGAGGGATCAGTCCCTGGGGAAGGACATCATGCTTGGCAAAGTACAGGGTCAGTGGAAAAGAGGAAGACCCTCAAAGAGGTGGATTGACACAGTGGCTGCAAAAATGAGCTCAAGCATGACAATGATTGTTAGTTTGGTGAAGGACCAGGCAGTGTTTCATCCTGTTGTGCATAGGGTCGCTATGAGTCGGAACCGACTCAACGGCACCTAACAACAACAACAGAGCAAACTGTGTGTATGGTGCAGTGCTAATCTGTAATACATGGGGTCATCATGAGTTGGAATCAATTCGATCACAACAGGTTTGGTGCTTTGGTTTATTCTCAGAAAAGCAGAACAATTTTATTTATGGATTTAAAAGCTATCTGAATAACAAAAGAGATCCTATTTTGAACTAGTTACAGAGGGATGTTATCCCAAACCTCTTGGATGTACCAACGACTCTGCTACTTACTGTACAAAGCAGAAGAGAAATCGCTGTATCCACTATGTATGTAGTGGTTGGCCATCATTTTCTGTCGAGAAACTTGATATGGCAAAAATAAATTCATCCCGTTGTTGTTGTTCATCCTGTATGGGTGAAAATGACACCTTGTTTGTTGAATTAATGTTGGTCAGTAAGTTATACATGATTACGATGATTTACTGCCAGGAAAGATGTTGCCATTGCAGATGAACATATATATGGTAACTTTTTCCCAGGAAAACAAACAAGAAGTAATCTATGTTTCCATTTTTTTGTCTTAGCTGCTAGAAAGCTAGAGCCAAATTCAGTTCCCAAGTTCCCTGCTCTTTTCCCAGTGCCTGGGAGCATCTAATCTTTTAAAAAAACTAAAAAAAACATTTTAGGTCATATTTATTTTCTTGTTGTAATTCCCTTACTAAAAACTGTTTTTCAATGTGTAGATATACACGAGAAATATCTATAAGATGTTTAATTCATCATTATTTTAGCAAAAAATTCTAAATAGCTATACTCTACTAGTGTCAGACCTCATTTATATTCAGGAGGAGGGATGAGAATCAAGATCAGCACAAGGTGATTCTTACAAGGTGGAGGTCAGACATACCTCCACTCCCCAACTTTTTCACCATTTCTGACACCAGCCACCGCCACTACCCCCGCCCCATGTCACCCTCTATTTCTCTGCTGTGTTTGATAATTCATTACAATGGCCACCAGAACTCACAGACCATACTCACAATTATGTGGGTTGTTAGGAAAGTAACAGGCTACAATTTGGAATTAGGAGCAACCTGGAAATGTCAGGATACAACTCTGGAGAGAGGATATAGTTCTTCAATCAGGACAGCTTCCAACCAAGAGAGCTCTCAGTTTTCTCTCAGCCATGCATGCAGGCAAGTGGCCTTCCTCTTGGCTGTGCCAGCCAACATGCCCTTCCCTGGGCCTCTGCCCTTGTTGGGTAAGAGTTACAGCTCTTTAGCTCCACTGACAAGTGTTCAGAGGTGCCCCACTTCACCAGCAAGCCTCCTGCCTAAGGTGCTCAGCTTTCTCTCATTCCATGGGTCAGCAAGCCCACTGTAGCTGCCTTGTACCAGTCTCCTGGTTCCTGCCACTCGTACTGCTGCCACTGGGCTCTGCTGTAGTCACTGCCATTTCTCACCATCTCCCGCCATTTTCAGTGTTACAGCTCTTTCTCTCCTGTGTCAAGGAGGTCCCTAGTGTAGGGATCCCAGATCCAAAGGATGTACTCAGCTCCAGGCTCTTGATGGTAGTGAGGTCCCCCTCGACCTCTGGGATTGGCCCTTATAGTCAATTTCAAGGCATGGCCCTCCTAGCCAGATCATGAACTGACCAATCCCCTCAGTAGACCACAATCACTCAATTTGCATAGTAATGGACCAATTCCCATAAGATCACATAATCCTAGTGGATGGTTTCACACACTCTATTTGCATAGTAAACGAACCAATTTCTTACAAGACTGTCATCTAGCCAATCATTTTGGCAGAATTAAAACTCAAGGCCAGAAAGACCATATATAAGAGAAACCCACTGAACTGCAGCAACTAATTCAGTACCTATCACCCATCAGTTTGTCATACACAGTGGCTTGCATGTTGCTATGATGCTGGAAGCTATGCTGCTGGTATTTCAAATACCATCATGGTCACCCATGATAGACAGGTTTCAGCAGAGCTTCCAGACTAAGACAGACTAGGAAGAAAGTTTGATGATCCAATTCCAAAAATCAGCCATTGAAAACCCTATGGATCACGACAAAATATTGTCTAATATGGTGCTGGAAGAATAGTCCTCTAGGTTGGAAGGCACTCAAAATACACAGTGGCCACAACAGTGGACTGAAACAAAGCACAGATCATAAAGACCGTGCAGGCCTGGGCAACATTTTGTTCTATTGTACATGGAACCACCATGAGTCAGAGCCAATTCAATGGTAGCTAACAACAACAATTTAGTATATTTTCAAGTATTTGCAAGTTATCTATGAGCTGATCTCTAAAGATAACCTGGAGGGCAGGGACTGCCTTGTTCTTGTATTTGTTTGCACTACAAGGCCAACCAAGCACATCCCTTGACTGTAGTGGGTCCTCAATAGATATCGGTAAAGATGAGTGAAATTATAGAAGAAAATCTAAAATGATGTTATAGTCTCTCTTCCAGTTGGAGCCAAAATAAGCCACCACTATCCATACATACTACTTGGATGCTTTCTGATGTAAGCTAACAAATCCAAGTGGAGGCTGAATTTGTCAAATGAGAAGGTAATTGATCTCAACAGAAGGAAAACCAAAATGATTTTTAAAATTTTAAAACGGCTTTACTATGACTGAATTTAGGACCTGTTGTAAGGAATAAGAATATGTTATGCCTTGAAATCTAGACAACATCGTACTACTTGCTGAACTTCAAAATCAACCAGCAACATTTCTCTGATTTTTTACTCAGTAAATTGTTTGAAGTGCCTTTAGTAAAAATTGTAGATGATTGCAAGTTTCAGAATACAGAATGTTCACATACTTCATCTCTCTAGAAATTCTGCAACTTGGACTCATATTGAAATGGAGTCTAATTCCACTGGTAGGACCCATAACTGGCCATATTCCTTTCTTGTTTTTATTGGCAATTCTCAGTAATTGTTTACTTTTGTTAATATCTTATTGTTACTTTCTTAGTTTTAATAGAATTTTTGTTGATAGAATCATTAAGGTATATACTTAACTAACCAATCAGTCATAGGCCTCCTTCCCCATTTTTAGTTCTGACCTGAGAACCAAGGCTTTTCTTTCCAAAATACACAATCCATGTACATCTGCCCTGGAAAATCTCAGACACAGATATTAACCTCAGTACTTACATACAGTTCTCTCCTGTGGATTAGCAGTCAGGCATGAGTTACAGGGAGCAAAAACCTGTTCTCTCCTTTTTCAAACCTTTGTGGAGAAAGATGGAATTTCAGATTCCAGATTTATATGAGAGTGAAGTAAAGATGACGACTTTCTCTCTCTCTGAGTGTTAATTATCCTTGAAAAGCTTTTAAAGACACAGTTCAATATTTCTTTACTGGCTTGCTGTTAATAAAATTAAAATAGTAATTAGAGTCCTCGGTCCTTTATTATGGCACTTAGCATTTGTTATATTTCTAAATCACCTTTAAAAGGATGTAAAAATTTTCTGGAAATGTGAAAAGGTGCTGTTCTTTGTACATTAAGGTAACATCACTACCAAGCATTAGTCGTTATTCCTGTAAGGGTAACAAGTTGATGTTGGTCTGTCTACTTTCTCACCTTGATGTTTGTGCAGGTTCAGGCAGGGATAATACATGTAATCATAAAGAAAGCAGAGATATTTGGCCTAGAATTTGAAGCTGAAACATGTCCTTTACTGGCCTGGTTTTCCCATGTATTAAGCTAGTATACCTAACAGAAGCTGTATAGAAAACAGCCGAGTTTGATGACAGAGAAGTCCTCACGTATAGCAAGACTAAAATTTCATTAAGCGTCACTTGGGATGCTGCTAATGTTATTACTGTAATACAAACATCAAAGGGAATCAGATCACACACTCAGGGAAATCACTCCCTGCTGGAAACCCTGTTAGCTGACTTCAATTACGCTGCGCTTTTCCTCATTCAGGAGGCTGTGTCAGCCCCATTATCTGCTCCCTAAATCAGCTGCTTAATGAAAGTGCACACATTTTAGACTCATCAAATTAAGTAAAATAGAATTTGAATCTTGTGTGTGTTTGGGTTCAGATCGCAGCCATATCAAAATTATTCTGATTACCAGAAGTGTGTCCATGACAGTAGACAAGAAGATAAGTAAGTAAAGTGAATCAAAGCTAGAGAGAGGCTTTCTGATGAGAAGGCTTATGGAGCACCAAACAAGGTGGGATTTTGTTTTGTTTTTCAGAAATAGCGTGTCTTTTAAAAAATAGAATTCAAGACTTCGTTGAATCCTCTTCATCATATTCTCTGAAAACACAAGCATGTAATGCATGTGTCATTTTTTTGTTTTCACATTTATTATGAAAAATTTTGAACATACAGAAAAGGAGAGAGACACTCCTATACCCATCACCTTTAAAGAATAACTGTTACCATTTTAGGCATATTTGCTTCATAAATTGTAAGTACTTTGAAGTAGATTAGGGACATCATGACAGTTTACTCCTAAGTACTTCAATGTGTCCATGAAAAACCAGGATATTTTCCTAAAAAACAATTTTTTTATTACACTTTACAAAATTAACAATTATTTCTCAATGACATTTAATTTCCAGGTAACATTCAACTTCCCTCAGTTGTCCCAAAGATGTCTTTTAGCTGGTTTATTCCAGGCAGGAAATAACACTTATTCGGAAATTTCTCAAGTTCATGTTTGAATTTGAATGAATTCGTGGATATCTTTTTTAAATTTTAAGAATGCATTTATAACTTTCAGTTGTACCTAAAATGCAACCAGATAAAAAAAAAAAAAGAAATTCACCACATTGTATTTCAGACATTTTAGGCTGTCTCTAGCATTTCCCAGCATTTCATTCAAAATGAAAAACATAATAAACCATATCACTCTAATATATGTTAGTCCAAAGGTTGATTTTGAAAATAACCTGTTTGATTTAATAAATCCTGTATTGAAAAAAAAAAAAATCACGATCCAGTCAATTCTGACTCTTGGCAACCCTGCGTACTTCCACAGGGTTCTCGGTGCCTGATTTTTCAGGAGCAGATCACTAGGCCTTCTTCTGAGACACTTCAGGGTGGACTTGAATCACAAACGGTTTTCACCACTCAGAGACTCGAAGTCTTGTATGTTGTTTTGTTGTGTGCCGTCAAGTCAATTATGACTCATAACAACCATATAAGACAGAGTAGAACTGCCCCCATAGCGTTTTCTAGGTTGTAATCTTTACGGGAGCAGATTACCAGGTCTTTTCTGGTGAGTTCAAACTGCCGACCTTTCGGTTAGCAGCCAAGTGCTTAACCATTGCGCCACTAGGGCTTTGGTTGGCAAGTATAGAAAAGAGCTATTAATAACACATTCAGCTGGCCTCTATTCCACTGAGAGCTTAGTAGGGATGCCCTACCACTAGACGGAGCCTCAGACCTGTAGGGCACATGTGTATTTGGCATCTTACCAGCCCGAGTCAGGTGGAGAGAAATTGGAGGTGCCACCCGACACGCCCTTCCTACTAACCTCACAACGTGAAACTATGGATAGCTTACTTGGGAAAGGACCCAGAGCATGTTTTTCCCTCCAATTCACCTGCAGCATACCTGTCACTTGTGTGGAACATCTGACCAGGACAGGAATTTGTCATGTCAGTGACACTGGTCCACTGATTGCAGCAACAGTTTTGTATCCCTCAAGTATATATGTCACCAGATTTTGAAAATGATTCTGACAAGAATATCCAAATTGTGGTTTTCACTAGTGAGGTATTTTTATCTACTTGTTATAAAAAAAAAATGATACTGTCTGTAATTCAGAAAATAAATATTTCCTCAAGAATTCTTATTCAAGCTTTATTTAAGTGCCCTAAAATAAGAAAATCCTGTGAAATGGTAGAGCAATGATTCTGAAGCATGGGTCAGTTCCTGGTGATATTTTCAACAAATGCAGAAAAAAAAGAAAATGATAATATCATGATTTTATTAAGTCAAATTTACTAAACTCAGAGAACTAACTTATAGCCTGATATTGTCTTTTCTTTCTTTTTCGGGGGCGGGTGTTAAAGTTTTCCTTTGTTTGTGAGCTATGGATGTTAGTTGATAATAGCATTTTAATGGCCATGGCAAAATTTAAAGTTCATGTACTATTAATTTTCACATTAAAAAAATTGTATGTTTGTGTTTTGGTTATCTATTCCTGGATAAAAAGTCACCCGAAAACTTAGAGTCTTTAAACAATAACAATTGTTTATTTGTTCTTGATGTTGCGATTTGAGTAGGGCCTTGTGGGGAGAGCTTGTTTCAATTCCACATGGCAGCTGAGTGGCCCATCCAAGGCTGTATGATCCACTCCTAAGATGGTTCACTCCAATGGTGAGAGCTGGTTATCATTTGGGTTCTCAGCTGGGGTTTTAGGGTTGCCAGTCCTCTAGCCAGAGGGGTTAGCATGGGCCTCTGATAAAATCTGGCCAATGAGATACAAGGAAAACCAATTGGCAGACTTTTAGAGTGAATGTATTTATTTATTCTTAAAGGGAAACACAGGAAAAGATGTTTTTCTGTTGTTGTTGTTTTGCTGGATGTTGCTGTATCTGCATGTGATGCCTGAAACTTTGAGAACCATCATAAAATCATGGAGGAAATTAGCGGGAAAATAAAGCCCACGTACTGTGGTTGGCAACACATAAAGATGGAAGGAAGCTGGGTCCTTCACCTGCTTGATTTAACCATCCTTACAGCCTATGTGCCTAGGTACCAATTATGGGAAATAAATTTCCTTCACTCTTTAAATTTGTAGAGTCAGGGTTTGTTTAACTTCCAGCCAAAAAAAAATCTTTTTTTTTTTTATTGTACTTTAGATGAAGGTTTACAGAGCAAATTAATTTCTCATTAAACAATTATTATACATATTGTTTTGTGACATTAGTTGCCAACCCCACAACATGTCAACACTCTCAGCTTGTCAACCTTAAGCTCCCCATTATCAACTTTCCTGTCCCCTCCTGCCTTCTCATCCTTGCCCCGCAGCTGATGTGCCCATTTAGTCTCATTTTATTTTATGGGCCTGTCTAATCTTTGGCTGAAGGATGAACCTCCGGAGTGACTTCAGTACTGAGTTAAAAGTGTGTCTGGGGGCCAAGCTCTCTCAGTTTCTCCAGCCTTTGTCTGATCAGTAATTCAGGTCTTTTTTTGTGAGTTAGAATTTTGTTCTCATATTTTTGGAGCTCTGTCCATCACACTGTATTGTGATCGTTGTCAGGGCAGTCGGTGGTGGCAGCTGGGTACCATCTAGCTGTGCTGGACTCAGTCTGGTGGAGGCTGTGGTACTCGTGGTCCTTTAATCCTTTAGATTAATCTTTCCCTTGTGTCTTTGGTTTTTTTCATTCACCCTTACTCCAGGTAGGGTGGGACCCGTGGATTATCTTAGATGACTGCTGACAAGCTTGTAAGACCACAGACACTACTCACCAAAGTGGGATATAGAACATTTTCTTTATAAACCATATTATGCCAATTGAGCTAGATTTCATTCCAGACTATGGTCCCCAGCTCTCCACCCAGTAACTCGGTCCCTCAGGGAGTCTTAATGTGCATATGAAGTTTCTGTGACTTTGCCTTGGTCAAGTTGTG
Organism: Elephas maximus indicus; assembly: GCF_024166365.1. Taxonomy (NCBI): domain Eukaryota; kingdom Metazoa; phylum Chordata; class Mammalia; order Proboscidea; family Elephantidae; genus Elephas; species Elephas maximus. The sequence goes on along the minus strand of NC_064823.1, from coordinate 25,144,384 downwards.
CTGACTTCCCCAGCATTGTGTACTGTCTTACCCTTTACCAAAGTTACCACTTGTCTATTGTCTATTTAGTGTTTTTGACACTTACCCCTTCCCTCCTTCGTAACCATCAAAGGTTGTTTCTTTCTGTGTGTGAACCTTTTCATGAGTTTTTATAACTGTGGTCTCATACAGTATTTGCCCTTTTGTGATTGACTTATTTCATTCAGCATAATGGCCTCCAGATTCATCCATGTTGTGAGATGTTTCACAGATTCATCATTGTTCTTTTTTGTTGTGTAGTATTTCATTGTGTGTATGTACCACAGTTTGTTTATCCATTCATCTGTTGATGGGCACTGAGGTTGTTTCCATCTTTTTGCTATTGTGAATAGTGCTACAATGAACATGGGTTGTGCTCATGTCTATTTGTATGACAGCTCTTATTTTTCTAGTATATATTCCTAGGAGTGGGATTGCTGGGTCATACGGTATTTCTATTTCTAGCTTTTTAAGAAAGCGCCATGTCATTTTCCAAACTGGTTGTACAATTTTAGGTTCCCACCAGCAATGCATAGCAGTTCCAAGCTCCCTGCAGCATCTCCAACATTCGTTATTCTCTGTTTTTTTTTCTTTTTTTTAATTTGTGCCAGTAATGTTGGGGTGCGATGGTATCTCATTTTAGTTTTGATTTGCATTTCTCTAGTGGCTAGTGATCGTGAACATTTCTTCATGTGTCTCTTAGCCACCTGAATGTCTTCTTTGGTGAAGTGTCTGTTCATATCTTTGCCTGCTCTTTAGTTGAATTATTTGTCTTTTTGTTGGAGAGGTGTTGGATTTTCCTATAGATTTTAGAGTTAAGACCTGTGTCGAATTTGTCATAGCCAATTTTTTTTTCCCAGCCTATAGGCTCTCTTTTTACTGTTTTGGTGTAGCCAAAAAATCTTGACTGATAATTTAGGCTTTGTTGTTTAAACTAATAATTGCATAAAGAACCATTAAGACACCAAAGGAAATAAGCACCACATGTCCAGAACGAGGAAAGCTTCACCACACTGAGTAATAGGAACAAGCTAGCATATTCAGGGTGCATTTCAAAGAAGATATTGTAAGTATTAAAAAAAAATGGCCCTCATGAATGACACTACATAGTGTTGAATCATATCCCTTTTTAATTTTTTTTCAGTCCTTCTATTTGGTCTAAGCTAATCCTCAGTTTGATGCTAGAATGTCTTTAACATCTAATAGTTCCAGGTCTAACTTTTTAACAAAGAGGAAGCAGAACTCAAGGTCAAAGCCCCAGGCAGACAATGGTTATTTAGCTAGAATTAATTAGTATCATTTTGTTTTAGTTAAATTTATACTTCTATGGTAACATTTTATTAACGGTAAATGATACTGGTTTTCTATTTATGGTAATGTATGAAATTTTGCTTTTTAAAGGAAAATTATTAAATTTAAAATGCAGATTAAGTAAATATTGATGTAGCTCATGCATGCATATGGCCAGAATCATGAAGGTGGTCTAGGAATGCCTGAAGTTTGGAGAACACTAGCCTAGGTTGTTTGACAAACTACTGGGATAGAGCAGGTGCAGAAGCCGTGCTTATATCACAGCCATTTATCTGGGATGTGGCTTTTCAATGAGACTATTTATCAGATCTCTGTCCTAGCCTCACTCTTTCATGTTTCATCTCAGATGGATTTTCCAAGGTGAATTAGCTCTGAATATAGCATCCTACCATCTCTGCTGCACTTCCACAGCTGCATTCTTAACCTGTTCTTTCTGGATCAGCCTTTCCCTGATTTTGATGTCTCTCTGACAGAGAATTGAATTTGTCATGATCTTGTTTGAACTTTGCTGTTTTTATTGTTGCTGTTGTTCTTATCAGCACCTACCCTTGCCCCCATACTTCCACTCTGCATTCAGTTCAGACATTTATTAATTCTACACCTTTATTAATTCTGATGCCTTTGAAAGAAATGTGTCCCTCTGCTCCAACTCTACCACCAAAGTTCTATCCATTCTTCAAGGATAAGCTCAAAAGCCACCTTCCCCATGAAGCCTTCCCAGATCTCACTGTGGTGTTGTTAGGTGCTGTCGAGTTAATTCTGACTCATAGCAACCCTATGTATAACAGAACGAAACACTGCCCAGTCCTATACCATCCTCATAATCATTGTTATGCTTGAGCCCATTGTTGCAGCCACTGTGTCAATCCATCTTGTTAAGAGTCTTCCTCTCTTTTTGCTGACCCTCTACTTTACCAACCATGATGTCTTTCTCCAGAGACAGATCCCTCCTGATAATGTATCCAAAGTAAGAGAGACAAAGTCTCACCATCCCCGCTTTGAAAGAGCATTCTGGCTGTACTTCTTCCAAGACAGATTTGTTTGTTCTTCTGGCAGTCCATTGGATAGTCAACATTCTTCACCAACATTATAATTCAAAGTCATCCGTTCTTCAGTCTTCTGCATTCCTTGTCCAGCTTTTGCATGTATATGAGGCCATTGGAAAGGATGTGGCTTGGGTCCAGTGCACCTTAGTCCTGAAGGTGACATCTTTGCTTTTCAACGCTTTAAAGAGGTCTTTTGCAGCAGATTTTCCCAAAGCAATATGTCATTTGATTTCTTGACTGCTGCTTCCATGGGCATTGATCTCACTGTAGTAGGGATTAATCTCTTCTCTTATAAGACTTTCCAAAGCTCTGATGAAAGCAAGTTTCACAATCTGCCAGGTGGATTGAGTGGATAGGAAGCTCCTTAATTAAGCTTCTCTCAATTATCTTTATATTATTAGTAAATGCCTACAAAGCAGTCATTAACTGCATCAAAACAGAATCAAATCATAAATTTAAGCTAGTTTGAAATATCCTTGTAATTATTTTCACTTTAAAATATTATTTTGTCATTTTTTATAATACCTTAGGTCCTTTTTTCTTTATTTTATTTTCCAAAAAACATGGGTCAAAATTTCAGGGATGGAAATGATCTCGAGACATTTTATCTTAATAGAAAGACATTATTTCAATCATCCAAGGGCAAATTTATTCCATTTTGGAGGACATCCAGAAAATGTTACCTTTCTTAGAAACCTATTCCAAACTCTTATGTATTTTATTCACAGGAAGCTTTTTCTTATGTTGAATCTAGGCCACTCCAAGCTTCAGTTTAACTTGTTTCTTATTGTTCTAGTCCCATAAAAAAAAATAGTCTTGATGTAAAACAGATGGTCGCCATCCACTTCATCTGTCCCATCACAATCAAAAGCAAACATATCTAAAATGTCTGTCAGAAAGCACATTTAATTTTACTTTTTAATCAAGAGTCAGAAGGTATCCACTACTGCCAGGACAAGTTATTGGTTAAAAAAAAAAAAAAGTTTTTCTTTTTATTATAAACATGGTAACTTCCTTTAAACAGAGAGTTCCTAAAATTAACATTGAGAGGACAGTATTTATCAGAGGAGAAATTCAGAGAGAGAATATAGTATACTGTAAATGAGGAGTAGAATGTTCATCTTATTGTAGGAAAAAAAAAATGTCAAATGAATGAATTCAAAGGAATGTTCCCAGGTCACCAAGATGCTGTGAAAAAAACAACTGATGAGGAGAAACTGCAAAAAGTTTACAGTCTCGTGACCCCAGAAGTGAAATGACTCAAGTACCCATCTGGAGTATGAGCAAAGAAGAAGAGGGTCTGACTGAAGCTTAACTGGGCATTCATTATTCCTGGGTACCCTGCCAGCAGGCCCAACTCCCACAGTGATGGCATTATAGATGAGGAAAAAACACATGCAAATGAAGTAAACAGTAATTAGAGGTGGAGCCATTGGTAGTCCGCCTTGGAGAAAGATTTCAGGAGGAGATAAAGAATGAGGCTACTAGAGCAGTCTGAGTTGCATACAAAGTGGTTAAAAAGCAGATGCACTCTCAAAATTGTTATTTCTTCCACTGAGTGGTTGAAGCTGATGTAGATATTAAACGATGCAGTTGCATATCCATCTTCTCTCTTTCAACCATTGGCTCACTGACTGGAATGAAGTTACAATGGAAAATGTAGGGAAGCTCAGTCTCCTGGTGACCACTGTAATTTTATTTGGATTTAACACAACTGAATCAGCTTGCAGTGTAAATCACTTTGTCCAAGAAAGTTGGAACCACCCAGAGAGAGAACAGAGGGAGTAGAACTGAGAGTCAGAAGATACTAGTAATTAAAAAAGTGTACTGACAAAGGGAAATAAGAACATGATTTATTATTTGCTGATTGACAAAGTTATAGAGTTCAAAGTTCATTTAGTTTATTTTTCTAACTTGTTTCAGATTTTACCTAAACATTATAAAAAAAAAAAAATTTTATAGATGAGCATATATTACATGTTTATTCAATATCCACAAGTATTTATCAAGTACCTATTGTTAGAAGAGTTATTAGATGTTGTGATGGTTAATTTTATCTATCAACTTGTCTAGGCTATGCTTCTCAGTGGTTTTGCCAGACAGTAGACTAGGCGCTATTCCATAATGTAATCTGATGCAATGTAATATAATCACTTTCTATAATATAATCTAATGTAATGCAATCAATCAATTAGTTGAAAGGAGAGTTCCCTATAGTGTGGTCTGCCTTCAGACTACAATTAGATATTTTGGCAGACCTCCCTCTCTCTCTTAATGCACTCTTCCTACCACCTGACCTGCAGATCTTGGGATACAAGCCTGCAGAAGTCACCAGGCTGCTATCTGACCTACAGATTTTGGACTTGCCAGCCCCTTATAATCCCATGAGCTAGCAGGAGTCTCCAGCCTACCACCTGACCTAGGGATCTAGGAATTTTGAACTTTCTAGCCCCATAGTTCAGTGAGTCAACCCCTTGAAGTAAATTGCACTCTCTCTCTCTCTCTCTGAGTCGGAACCAATTTGACGGCACCTAACAATAACATGTATGTACAACAGAACGAAACACTGCCTGGTCCTGTGCCATCCTCGCAATCGTTGTTACACTTGAGCCCATTGTTGCAGCCACTGTGTCAGTCCATCTCGTTGAGGGTCTTCCTCTTTTTCAGTGACCCTCTACTTTACCAAGCATGATGTCCTTCTCCAGGGACTGATCCCTCCTGATAATATGTCCAAAGTACTTGAGACGTAGTCTCACCATCCTTGCTTCTAAGGAGCATTCTAGTTGTACTTCTTCCAAGACACATTTGTTCATTCTTTTGGCAGTCCATGGTATATTCAATATTCTTCACCAGCACCACAATTCAAAGGTGTCAATTCTTCTTTGGTCTTCCTTATTCATAGTCCAGCTTTCACATCCATATGAGGTGATTGAAAACACCATGGCTTGGATCAGGCGCACCTTAGTCTTCAAGGTGACATCTTTGCTTTTCAACACTTTTTAAAGAGTTCTTTTGCAGCAGATTTGCCCAATGCAATGTGTCTTTTGATATCTTGACTGCTGTTTCCATGGGTGTTTATTGTGGATACAAGTAAAATGAAACCTTTGACAGTTTCAATCTTTTCTCCATTCTCCTGATGTCGCTTATTGGTCCAGCTGTGAGGATTTTTGTTTTCTGTATGTCTATTTATGTTTCACTGCTTCTGTTTCTCTAGAGAACACTAAGACAGATGTAAATTCTTAGAATAATGTCTGGCATGTAGAAACACTCAGATAAAATCAAGCGTTAGTGTTATCTATCAATAAATGTAAAACATTGGGGTAGATACTGTGGGATATAAAAAACTATAGATATGGTCAAAGACACAAGCCTGAACTCTTGGAGATGAAAATCTAGGGACTCTAGGGAAGGCAGTTATATTCTAGTATAGGAGTCCACAGAGTACTAAGTATGACATCTCCCCATTTTCTTCCCAGCATTCATCACCCTGAAACTTTGGAGGCTTTTCTGGGAAGGAAGAGCTCACAGACTACAACTATTCCCATCCTCTTCCTCAGCAACGTACACAACGTACACATCCTTCCCCCAAAACACACACACACACATGCACGCACGCACACATGCACACAGAGCTTGCCCTTCTATTGGTAATCATAAGACTTTGGAAAGATAAAAAGATTTTTGTCTAGAATAGTACTTAACTTTTATACAATACCCAAATTATGTAAATTTGACAGTGGGGAAAATACTTAAATTTTTCAGGCAGCGCATCAAAAACTACCTGATTTTCACATATACTTTTTTTTAAATAATTTTATTGTATTAAAATATGTATCGAAGCATTTGCCATTTTAACCGTTTTTGAGTGTATAAACCATTGACAATAATTATATTCCCTATGTTGTGCAATCATCACCACCATCCATTTCCAAATGTTTTTCATCACCCTAAACAAAAACTCACAACCTCGTAAGCAATAACTCCTACATCTTCCTTCTCCCAACCCCTGGTAACTACTGATAAATTTTGTCTCCCTGCATTTCCCTATTCTAGATATTTTGCTTAAATAGAATCATACAGTTTTTGTCTTTTTGGGTCTGACTTATTTCACTCAGCATACTGTTTCCAAGGTTCATCCATGTCGTAGCGTGTATCAGAGCTTCATTTCTCCTTATGGATGAATAATACTCCATTGTATGGATATGCCTCATTTTATTTTTCCATTCATTTGTTATTGAACATTTATTTAGGTTGTTTCTACCTTTTGGCTATTGTGAATACTATTGCAGTGAACATTGTTTTGCAAGTATATATTTATGTCCTTGCTTTCAAGTCTTTTGGGTATACACCTAGGAGTAGAATTGCTGAGTCATATGGTAGTTCTTTGTATAACTTTTTGAGGAACTTTCAAACTGCTTTCCACAGTGGCTGCACCCTTTTACACTCCCACAAGCAATGAATGAGGGCTCAGATTTCCCCCACATCCTGTCAACATTTGCTATTTTCCATTTTTCTGATAATAGCCATCCTAGTGGGTGAAGTGGTATCATATTGTGGTTTTGATTTGCGTTTCCCTAATGACTAATGCCGTTGAGCATCTTTTCATGTGCTTATTAGGCATTTGTATATCGGCTTTGGAAAAATGTGTATTCAAGTCCTTTGCCCATTTGTTAATTGGGTTGTTTGTCTTTTTGTTTCATATATACTTTTGATTCTCAAGGGATACCATGGGCATCACTTTCCTCACTAAGATGGACCCCAGGTTTTCCAGAGTGGCTGAGGTTAATCATCTGAGAAGCCATTCCTAGTCATATGCCTTGATATAAAATATTCAAAATCTGGACTTCTCTGGGGTAATGGCTTTAGTATTTGCTTAATAGCTTTAGTGCTTTATAATAACCAGGGATTATTTTTTAATGTGTAGCACACCCAAACATAAATAAAATTTGTAGGCAGAACCTTGACTATAATATAGAAGGCATCTGTGTCGTGAACCAATTCACAATAATATCAGAAAAAAAAATATCAGAAGGGATTATTTAATCCAAGTCTATAAAGGAATAATAAAATAACTATTGATAATGAATGACCCTAAACTCTGAAATGAGAATAACTTTATCACATACTTAATTTGGATTCAAATATCTGCAACAAGTATGAACATCATACAGTAGGGCTCTACCAGTTTGGGTTTCTCTGAAAGCAGAATCTGAAAAAAGAACTCTGGTTCAGATGGTTTCTTTGGAAGGTGATCCCAGGAAGTAGGAGCGAGGAAGCAAGAGAATGAGACAAAAAAGGAGGAAAACTCAAAATAAATAGTGTGTTATAGAGGCCACTTCTATGAGCAATAAGAAACTTGATTCCTCTGAGAAGTATGTAGAATGCCTTCCAGAATTGCCCCCTGAAAGACAGGAAGCTGGAGCATTGATCCACTGGCTCTGTCCCCTATCATTTGAGGTTGCTTTTAGGGTCATTAATGCCCCTCACTTTGGGACTTGTGCTTGAGTGAAGGCAGAGGAAGTCACCTCCTACAGCAAGTCCCTGGGACAGAATGTGACAACAAGAGTGTTCTGTCAGCCACAGCTGTGGCTGACATCAGAGATGGGTGGAGGAGATGTGACCCGGCATATGAAAGTTCTGCTTACAGGGATTCTGCTATCGATTGGTGGTTCCTCCTCACTGAGCAATGGGTGATGGAAATTGAACACTGTAACACAGAGGATAGTCTCCCTTTTCCTCTGGGGCGTGCTCCTCTTCTCTGATGTCCCACATTTACTTCAGGACTCTGCTTTCAATCTCTGCTTATGCTCTTGTTCAAAGTGAGATCTTAGGGTTCTGAGTTTTTATTAATTGATGTTAACACAAGTCTTTAGTTTCTTCCAAAATGCCGTATAAAATGCTAGCTTTCTATTTTAGTAGAGGCTAAATAATGTGCCTCTGAGAGTATACTCTGACATGGCTCTCTCTGTCAGCTACATTCTTTTTAATTGTAAAAATATATAGAACACAACATTTGCCAATTCAATGTTTTTCATGTGTACAATTCAGTGACACCAGTTACATCAATCATACTGCACAACCATCACCAATATCCACTGCCCAATTTTCCATCACCAGAAACAAAAACTCAGCCTCCTAAACCATGCTTCCCCTTTTCCCCCTGCTGTCCCCGGTAATCACTAATAAACCTTAGTCTCTATACGTGTGCCTATTCTAGATATTTCAGATAAAGGAGATCATACAATATTTGTTCTTTTGTGATCGAGTTAACTTCACTTAGTATAATGTTTTCAACCTTCATGTATGGCATGTATCAGGACTTCATTTCTCTTTATGACTAATATTCTATTGTATGTATGCACCACATTTTGTTTATCTATTCATCTGTTGATGAACATTGAGATTGCAGTAACTAGCACTCTCATGGCCTGGAAGTGGAGCTATATGTTTTTGTCGTTGTTAGTTGCCTTCGACTCAATTCCAGCTTATAACAACCGCGTGTGTTCAGAGTAGTACTTCACCATGGTGTTTTCAAGGCTATGGCCTTTTGGAAGCAGATCACCAAGTCTGCCTTCTGAGGCGCCTCTGGGTGGGCTTGAATCACCAACCCTTCGGCTAGTAGCTGAGCTCTTAGTCATTTGCGCCACTCAGGGAGTCTTGCAGCTATATAATGGTGAGTTTTTAATCCCTTTAAACAAGAAAGTTCATTTTTTTTAAGAGATCTGTTATGGATTGAATTTTGTCCCCCCAAAATATGTGTGGTAAATCCGAACTCCTTTAGTGGTTATAAAGCCCTGATGGTGGAGTGATTAAGAACTCAGGTGCTAACCAAAATGTTGGCAGTTTGACTCTACCGGCCACTCCTTGGAAACTATATGCGGCAGTTCTACTCTGTCCTGTACAGTCACTATGAGTCAGAATCGACTCAATGGCAACGGGTCTTGGTCTTGGTCTATAGTGGTTAAAATCCAATTTGGGAAAGGGGGTTGTTATTGTTGTTGTTGTTAGGTGCCATCGAGTCAATTCTGACTCATACCGACCCTATGCACAACAGAATGAAACACTGCCTGGCCCTAGGCCATCCTCACAGTTGTTGCCATGCTTGAGCCCATTGTTGCAGCCACTGTGTGAATCCATTTTGCTGAGGGTCTTCCTCTTTTTCACTGACCCTGTACTTTACCCTGATGGCATAGTGGTTAAGTGCTACAGCTGCTAACCAAAAGGCCAGCAATTCAAATCCACCAGGCACTCCTTGGAAATTCTATGGGGCAGTTCTACTCTGACCTATAGGGTCGCTATGAGTCGGAATCAACTCGATGGCAATGGGTTTGGTTTTTGGTTTTTTTCTACTTTACCAACTATGATGTCCTTCTCCAGGGACTGACCCCTCATGATAATATGTCCAAAGTATGTGAGACATAGTCTTGCCATCCTTGCTTCCAAGGAGCATTCTGGTTGTACTTCTTCCAAGACAGATGTTTGTTCTTTTGGCAGTCCGTGGGTATATTGAATATTCTGAGCCAACATCACAATTCAAAGGCATCAATTCTTTTTTGGTCTTCTGTATTCATTGTCCAGCTTTTGCATGAGTGTGAGGCAGTTGAAAACACCATGGTTTGGGTCAGGTGCACCTTAGTCTTCAAGGTGACATCTTTGCTTTTTTTTTTTTATTAACTTTTATTGAGCTTCAAGTGAACATTTACAAATCAAGTCAGTCTGTCACATATAAGTTTATATACATCTTACTCCTTACTCCCACTTGCTCTCCCCCTAATGAGTCAGCCCTTCCAGTCTCTCCTTTCGTGACAATTTTGCCAGCTTCCAACTCTCTCTATCCTCCCATTCCCCCTCCAGAGAGGAGATGTCAACACAGTCTCAAGTGTCCACCTGATATAATTAGCTCACTCTTCATCAGCATCTCTCTCCTACCCTCTGTCCAGTCCCTTTCATGTCTGATGAGTTGTCTTCCGGGATGGTTCCTGTCCTGTGCCGACAGAAGGTCTGGGGAGCATGGCCGCCGGGATTCCTCTAGTCTCAGTCAGACCATTAAGTATGGTCTTTTTATGAGAATTTGGGGTCTGCCTCCCACTGATCTCCTGCTCCCTCAGGGGTTCTCTGTTGTGCTCCCTGACAGGGCAGTCATCGATTGTGGCTGGGCACCAACTAGTTCTTCGGGTCTCAGGATGATGTAGGTCTCTGGTTCATGTGGCCCTTTCTGTCTCTTGGGCTCTTAGTTGTCGTGTGACGTTGGTGTTCTTCATTCTCCTTTGATCCAGGTGGGTTGAGACCAATTGATGAATCTTAGATGGCCGCATGTTAGCATTTAAGACCCCAGACGCCACATTTCAAAGTGGGATGCAGAATGTTTTCATAATAGAATTATTTTGCCAATTGACTTAGAAGTCCCCTTAAACAATGGTTCCCAAACCCCCGCCCTTGCTCCGCTGACCTTTGAAGCATTCATTTTATCCCGGAAACTTTTTTGCTTTTGGTCCAGTCCAATTGAGCTGACCTTCCATGTATTGAGTGTTGTCCTTCCCTTCACCTAAAGCAGTTCTTATCTACTAATTAATCAGTAAAAAACCCTCTCCCTCCCTCCCTCCCCCCCCCCGTAACCACAAAAGTATGTGTTCTTCTCAGTTTATACTATTTCTCAAGATCTTATAATAGTGGTCTTATACAATATTTGTCCTTTTGCCTCTGACTGACTTCACTCAGCATAATGCTTTCCAGGTTCCTCCATGTTATGAAATGTTTCACAGATTCGTCACTGTTCTTTCTCGATGCGTAGTATTCCATTGTGTGACTATACCACAATTTATTTACCCATTCATCCATTGATGGGCACCTTGGTTGCTTCCAGCTTTTTGCTATTGTAAACAGAGCTGCAATAAACATGGGTGTGCATATATCTGTTTGTGTGAAGGCTCCTGTTTCTCTAGGGTATATTCTGAGGAGTGGGATTTCTGGGTTGTATGGTAGTTCTATTTCTAACCATTTAAGATAACGCCAGATAGATTTCCAAAGTGGTTGTACCATTTTATATTCCCACCAGCAGTGTCTAAGAGTTCCAATCTCTCCGCAGCCTCTACAACATTTATTATTTTGTGTTTTTTGGATTAATGCCAGCCTTGTTGGAGTGAGATGGAATCTCATCGTAGTTTTAATTTGCATTTCTCTAATGGCTAATGATCAAGAGCATTTTCTCATGTATCTGTTAGCTGCCTGAATATCTTCTTTAGTGAAGTGTGTGTTCATATCCTTTGCCCACTTCTTGATTGGGTTGTTTGTCTTTTTGTGGTTGAGTTTTGACAGAATCATGTAGATTTTAGAGATCAGGCGCTGGTCGGAGATGTCATAGCTGAAAATTCTTTCCCAATCTGTAGGTGGTCTTTTTACTCTTTTGGTGAAGTCTTTAGATGAGCATAGGTGTTTGATTTTTAGGAGCTCCCAGTTATCTGGTTTCTCTTCATCATTTTTGGTAGTAATGTTTTGTATTCTGTTTATGCCTTGTATTAGGGCTCCTAGGTTTGTCCCTATTTTTTCTTCCATGATCTTTATCATTTTAGTCGTTATGTTTAGGTCTTTGATCCACTTGGAGTTAGTTTTTCTGCTTGGTGTGAGGTATGGGTCCTGTTTCATTTTTTTGCAAACGGATATCCAGTTATGCCAGCACCATTTGTTAAAAAGACTATCTTTTCCCCAATTAACTGACACTGGGCCTTTGTCAAATATCAGCTGTTCATATGTGGATGGATTTATATCTGGATTCTCAATTCTGTTCCACTGGTCTATGTGCCTGTTATTGTACGAATACCAGGCTGTTTTGACTACTGTGGCTGTATAATAGCTTCTGAAATCAGGTAGAGTGAGGCCTCCCACTTTCTTCTTCTTTTTCAGTAAGGCTTTGCTTATCCGAGGCTTCTTTCCCTTCCATATGAAATTCGTGATTTGTTTCTCTATCACCGTAAAAAATGTCATTGGAATTTGGATCGGAAGTGCATTGTATGTATAGATGGCTTTTGGTAGAATAGACATTTTTACTATGTTAAGTCTTCCTATCCATGAGCAAGGTATGTTTTTCCACTTAAGTATGTCCTTTTGAATTTCTTGTAGTAGAGCTTTGTAGTTTTCTTTGTATAGGTCTTTTACATCCTTGGTAAGATTTATTCCTAAGTATTTTATTTTCTTGGGGGCTACTGTGAATGGTATTGATTTGGTTATTTCCTCTTCGATGTTCTTTTTGTTGATGTAGAGGAATCCAAGTGATTTTTGTATGTTTATCTTATAACCTGAGACTTTGCCAAACTCTGCTATTAGTTTCAGTAGTTTTCTGGAGGATTCCTTAGGGTTTTCTGTGTATAAGATCATGTCATCTGCAAATAGAGATAATTTTACTTCTTCCTTGCCAATCCGGATGCCCTTTATTTCTTTGTCTAGCCTAATTGCCCTGGCTAGGACTTCTAGCACGATGTTGAATAAGAGTGGTAATAAAGGCATCCTTGTCTGGTTCCCATTCTCAAGGGAAATGCTTTCAGGTTCTCTCCATTTAGAGTGGTGTTGGCTGTTGGCTTTGCATAGATGCCCTTTATTATGTTGAGGAATTTTCCTTCAATTCCTATTTTGGTAAGAGTTTTTATCGTAAAATGGTGTTGGACTTTGTCAAATGCCTTTTCTGCATCAGTTGATAAGATCATGTGGTTTTTGTCTTTTGTTTTATTTATGTGGTGGATTACATTAATGGTTTTTCTGATATTAAACCAGCCTTGCATACCTGGTATAAATCCCACTTGACCGTGGTGAATTATTTTTTTGATATGTTGTTGAATTCTGTTGGCTAGAATTTTGTTGAGGATTTTTGCATCTATGTTCATGAGGGATATAGGTCTTTAATTTTCTCTTTTTGTAATGTCTTTACCTGGTTTTGGTATCAGGGAGATGGTGGCTTCATAAAATGAGTTGGGTAGTATTCCGTCATTTTCTATGCTTTGAAATACCTTTAGTAGTAGTGGTGTTAACTCTTCTCTGAAAGTTTGGTAGAACTCTGCAGTGAAGCCGTCCGGGCCAGGGCTTTTTTTTGTTGGGAGTTTTTTGATTACCGTTTCAATCTCTTTTTTTGTTATGGGTCTATTTAGTTGTTCTACTTCTGAATGTGTTAGTTTAGGTAGGTAGTGTTTTTCCAGGAATTCATCCATTTCTTCCAGGTTTGCAAATTTGTTAGAGTACAATTTTTCGTAATAATCTGATATGATTCTTTTAACTTCAGTTGGGTCTGTTGTAATGTGGCCCTTTTCGTTTCTTATTCGGGTTATTTGTTTCCTTTCCTGTATTTCTTTAGTCAGTCTAGCCAATGGTTTATCAATTTTGTTAATTTTTTCAAAGAACTAGCCTTTGGCTTTGTTAATTCTTTCAATTGTTTTTCTGTTCTCTAATTCATTTAGTTCAGCTCTAATTTTTATTATTTGTTTCCTTCTGGTGCCTGATGGGTTCTTTTGTTGCTCACTTTCTATTTGTTCAAGTTGCAGGGACAGTTCTCTGATTTTGGCTCTTTCTTCTTTTTGTATGTGTGCATTTATCGATATAAATTGGCCTCTGAGCACTGCTTTTGCTGTGTCCCAGAGGTTTTGATAGGAAGTATTTTCATTCTCGTTGCATTCTATGAATTTCCTTATTCCCTCCTTGATGTCTTCTATAACACAGTCTTTTTTCAGGAGGGTATTGTTCAGTTTCCAAGTATTTAATTTCTTTTCCCTAGTTTTTCTGTTATTGATTTCTAGTTTCATTGCCTTGTGGTCTGAGAAGATGCTTTGTAATATTTCGATGTTTTGGATTCTGCAAAGGTTTGTTTTATGACCTAATATGTGGTCTATTCTAGAGAATGTTCCATATGCACTAGAAAAAAAAGTATATTTTGCAGCAGTTGGGTGGAGAGTTCTGTATAAGTCAATGAGGTCAAGTTGGTTGATTGTTGTAATTAGGTCTTCCGTGTCTCTATTGAGCTTCTTACTGGATGTCCTGTCTTTCTCCAAAAGTGGTGTGTTGAAGTCTCCTACTATAATTGTGGAGGTGTCTATCTCACTTTTCAGTTCTGTTAAAATTTGATTTATGTATCTTGCAGCCCTATCATTGGGTTCATAAATATTTAATATGGTTATGTCTTCCTGATCAATTGTCCTTTTTATCATTATGTAGTGTCCTTCTTTATCCTTTGTGGTGGATTTAAGTCTAAAGTCTATTTTGTCAGAAATTAATATTGCTACTCCTCTTCTTTTTTGCTTATTGTTTGCTTGATATATTTTTTTCCATCCTTTGAGTTTTAGTTTGTTTGTGTCTCTAAGTCTAAGGTGTGTCTCTCGTAGGCAGCATATAGTGTTTCTTTATCCAGTCCAAGACTCTCTGTCTCTTTATTAGTGCATTTAGTCCATTTACATTCAGCGTAATTATAGATAAATAAGTGTTTAGTGTTGTCATTTTGATGCCTTTTTATGTGTGTTGGTGACAATTTCATTTTTCCACTTACTTTTTTGTGCTGAGCCGTTTTTCTTAGTAAATTGTGAGATCCTCATTTTCCTAGTGTTTGACTTTATGTTTGTTGAGTCGTTACGTTTTTCTTGGCTTTTATCTTGAGTTATGGAGTTGTTATACCTCTTTGTTGTTACCTTAATATTTACCCCTATTTTTCTAAGTAAAAACCTAACTTGTATTGTTCTATATTGCCTTGTATCACTCTCCATATGGCAGTTCTATGCCACCTGTATTTAGTCCCTCTTTTTGATTATTGTGATCTTTTACATATTGACTTCAGTGATTCCCTGTTATGAGCATTTTTTTTTTAATTAATCTTAATTTGTTTTTGTGATTTCCCTATTTGAGTTGATATCAGGATGTTCTGTTTTGTGACCTTGTGTTGTGCTGGTATCTGATATTATTGGTTTTCTGACCAAACAATATCCTTTAGTATTTCTTGTAGCTTTGGTTTGGTTTTTGCAAATTCTCTAAACTTGTGTTTATTTGTAAATATCTTAATTTTGCCTTCATATTTCAGAGAGAGTTTTGCTGGATATATGATCCTTGGCTGGCAGTTTTTCCCCTTCAGTGCTCTGTATATGTCGTCCCATTCCCTTCTTGCCTGCATGGTTTCTGCTGAGTAGTCTGAACTTATTCTTATTGATTCTCCCTTGAAGGAAACCTTTCTTTTCTCCCTGGCTGCTTTTAAAATTTTCTCTTTATCTTTGGTTTTGGCAAGTTTGATGATAATATGTCTTGGTGTTTTTCTTTTTGGATCAATCTTAAATGGGGTTCGATGACCATCTTGGATAGATATCCTTTGGTCTTTCATGATGTCAGGGAAGTTTTCTGTCAGCAGATCTTCAACTATTTTCTCTGTGTTTTCTGTCCTCCCTCCCTGTTCGGGGACTCCAATCACACGCAAGTTATCCTTCTTGATAGAGTCCCACATGATTCTTAGGGTTTCTTCATTTTTTTTTTTAATTCTTTAATCTGATTTTTTTTTCAGCTATGTTGGTGTTAATTCCCTGGTCCTCCAGATGTCCCAGTCTGCATTCTAATTGCTCGAGTCTGCTCCTCTGACTTCCTATTGCGTTGTCTAATTCTGTAATTTTATTGTTAATCTTTTGGATTTCTACATGCTGTCTCTCTATGGATTCTTGAAACTTATTAATTTTTCCACTATGTTCTTGAATAATCTTTTTGAGTTCTCCAACAGTTTTATCAGTGTGTTCCTTGGCTTTTTCTGCAGTTTGCCTTATTTCGTTTCTGATGTCTTGAAGCATTCTGTAAATAAGTTTTTTATATTCTGTATCTGATAATTCCAGGATTGTATCTTCATTTGGGAAAGATTTTGATTCTTTTGTTTGGGGGGTTGGAGAAGCTGTCATGGTCTGCTTCTTTATGTGGTTTGATATGGATTGTTGTCTCCGAGCCATCACTGGGAAACTAGTTTTTCCAGAAAATCCACTAAAAAAAAAATGCAGTCAGATCCCTATCAGAACTGCCTTTGGATTATAACCACCACCTTGTTCCCTGTAAGGATGAAAGTCCGAGATTTGGATCATATATGCTTGGCTGTAGCTGGTTCTGTGTTTTTAGTCCAATTAGGGATGGATTTTTGGTCCCTGGGTTTTTTGTGGTTCCTTCTCTCAGGCCGGAAGAGTGGGTTAGGAAAAGACCAAAAGAAAAAAAAAGGGGGGGGGAAGCAAAGCCGCCATGGAGCCGGAGCCGTTCTCCCTCTGGCTCAGGAAATTCCAATGTTAATGAAGCCGCCTGGGGAGGGTGGGGGAGGGATCAGAGAGATAGGAGAGTAGCACCTCGGAATATAGCCAGAGTTGCTTGTCTTGCTTGGAATGACTATTTTATCTGAGATTCCTGAGGGACATGTCGCCTATGTGTGCTGGCTGTGTGGAGATTGCCCCCGGGGGTCTGGCCCGCTGAAGCCGTGGTCAGATCCTCCACTGCCAGTCCAAAGCCCAGCGTCAAGGTTCCCCTGCTGGGACTCTGCACTCCCGGCTCCAAAATCAGTCGCTGCCTCCCGGGGACTTCTCGTCCCGCCAGCTGCGTCGCCGCGCCGCCCCTGAAGACTGGCTGGGCTCCCTCCCCGGGTTAGTTCAGGGGAGTAGAGCTGCGCCCCGTGCTTGCCCCGTGACAGCGCCCAGTCAAAAGCCCGGCACCAAGGTTCCCCAGCTGGGACGCTGCACTCCCGGCTCCAAAACCAGTCACTGCCTCCCGGGGACTTCTCCCACCAGCCACGTTACCACGCCACCCGCGTGGACCGGCTGGGCCTCCTCCTGGGTTCAGTTCAGGGGGGTAGGGCTGCGCCCCTTGTTTGCGCCATCACAAGATTTATGAGTTCAGCTCCCCTGGGCCCAGACCTAATCTCGGCACCAAGGTTACCTGGCTGGGACGCTGGCTCCAGGCTCCGAAAACAGTCGCTGCTTCCCCGTATTTGTTCGTTTTCCATCTCTAAATCTGTGTTTGTTGTTCAGGGTTCGTAGATTGTTATGTATGTGATCGATTCACTTGTTTTTCCGAGTCTTTGTTGCAAAAGGGATCCAAGGTAGCATCTACCTAGTCCGCCATCTTGGCCCCGCCTCAACATCTTTGCTTTTTTAACACCTTAAAGAGGTCTTTTGCCCAATGCAATGCGTCTCTTGATTTCTTGGCTGCTGCTTCCATGGGTGTTGATTGTGAATCCAAATAAAATGAAATCCTTGACAACCTCAATCTTTTCCCCATTTATCACAATGTTGCTTATTGGGCCAGTTGTGAGGATTTTTGTTTTCTTTATGTAGAAGTGTAATCCATACTGAAAGCTGTGGTCTTTGATCTTCATCAGTAAGTGCTTCATGTCCTCTTCACTTTGAGCAAGCAAGGTTGTATCATCTGCATAACACAGGTTGTTAATGAGTCTTCCTCCAATTCTGAAGCCCCAGTTCTTCTTCAGATAGTCCAGCTTTTCAGATTGTTTGCTCAACATACAGATTGAATAAGTATGGTGAAAGGATATAACCCTGAGGCACACCTTTCCTGATTTTAAACCATGTAGTATTATTCTAAGAACTGCCTCTTTTTCTTATGTTAATGAGGCAGTATTAGTGTAGGGTGTGTCTTAAATCAGTCTATTTTGAGATATAAAAGAGCAGATTAAAGAAACCACAGAACTGAGTTGATTTGTAAACTTTCACTTAAAGCCCAATAAAAATTTTTTAAAAATATATTGAGAGTGTACCACTGCATGTGAAAACAAAGATAGGTCTTAAAATTGCTTAATCTTCACCTAAGAACCAAGAAGGTTTGGTGGTATATTACACTTCACATTATAAAGACTCCATTATTTATAAATATAGTCCGAAAATAACAACATGTTTTGACCAATTGACTTTGGTAGTGGGAAGTGCCATGAGGTGATAATGCCCTGTTCATCCCTTACTTGATATGAATTTCCCTTGTACTCATTCTTAACAGAACCCCATTTGTTTTGAGTAATAATGTGCCCAGCAAAAGGAATGGACTGATATATGTCTCAGTTAATCTTGACAATCCTTTTCCTCAATTTTATGGCCTTCTTTGCAGCCACAGGTGGGCATGTGACTGGTCTAGTTGCTGAAAGGGTCTTTTTAAAAAAGTGTTTGTTTCCCTGATGAAAACAGTAAGATGTGCATGGACTGATGCACAAAGCTTTATGAGGAAAGAAGCATGAGGAAGATCCAAGAGAATCTCACAAATGTCTGCTGTGATATCTTTGAGTTGCTATAACTGTAACAGCAGCCATTTACCTCCATCCAGTCTTCTTTCGGGACAAAACTGAAACCTTACTTGTTTACACCCCCCAAAAAAAGCACAGATAGGGGAAGACAGATACCATGCCACATGAGAGCTCCAAGGAACCAAGAAACAGACACTGAAAAGAGACAAGGATCTTCTTCCACGGCCAACAAAGAGAAAAAGCCTTCCTCTAAAGCCAGGGCCCTAAATTCAAACTTCTAGCCACCAAAAATGTGAGGAAATAAATTTCTGTTTGTTAAAGCCACCCACTTGTGGTACTTCTGTTATAGCAGCACTAGATAACTAAGAAAGGATCAAAGCTGAGAATAGATTTTCCCACCAGGAACACCAGCAAGACAGCTCAGGGGCGTTACAGTTTGACTAACTCATGCTCATCATTGAATGGGCTACATTTGCATAAAAGCTAATGTGAATACACTTCCAGTAGCAAAGACTTCTGTGAATCTCATAAGGCTTATACAACTAATAGCATCCTTACTCTCTTATCTTGGAAAAAGGTCAAGAACTTGGCTTTCTAGACAATATCAAGACCAGTGGTTCTCAACCAAGGGCAATTTTGCCCCTCTCCCCAGGAGGCATTTGGCCATGTATGGAGACATTTTTGATTGTCATGACTTGGGGCACAGGGACGGCTACTGGCATATAGTGTATAGAGGTCAGGGATGCTGCTAAATGCCCTATGACACATAGGAAAGTCCCTCACAATGAGATTATCAGGTCCAAAATGTCAATATTGCTGAGATTGAAAAACCCTGATCTAGAAACTTTGAAATCTTACTATTGTCTTTTGTAGTATTAACACAAACATTGTGTGACCTTATATATAGGTCATTTCACCTCCTGGCTTTTTTGTTATTGTTGTTTGTTTTTTGTCATATGAGGATACTGTATTAACTTCACTTCCAGTTCTGATATTACGTGATTCTATAATTCAGCTACTTCCATTGTGACATTATTCTCCTTAAGTTTTGGCACTATAAACTCCTTAGGTATTGGAAATGTTACAAGTAGATAAGATGTGTAGCAAGGTGTATATGGGTTTTTGTGTGAGAGACTGACTTGATTTGTAAACTCTCACTTACAGCACAATAAAAATTATTTTAAAAAAAGGTTGAGAAGAACTGATTCTTTAACAGACACTGTCAGAGTAGAAAATTACTTATTGAGTTGCTGTTGAGATAGTAATATTACTGAATTTAACTCTGCTATGTGGTAGATTTTAACCTGTAGAAGAGGGAAAAGCCACAGCAGCATTTCAGATGAGTAAAAGACAATTTTTCCTTTCAACCTCATTACCTTGGGGTAGGAGCATCAGTAGACTCTGTAAGTGGTGCCAAGACAGATTCAGAAGGTGCCAGCAAGGAGCAAAAGCAGGTGTGGGAGAACATTACTCCTGGAGTCACAGGACCTGTTTTCTGATTGCCTATGTGCAGATATAGTGGTGTCTTTTTAGTTGGCAGTCCAAGTCCATACAGAGGCACCTCAGAAGGAAAGCCTGGTGATCTACTTCTGAAAAACCAGCCACTGGAAACCCTGTAGAGCATGGTTCTATTTTGACACACAGGGTCAACATGAGTTAGAATCACTGGACAACAACTTTTTTTTTTTTAGTAAAAAGGGATGCTGGAAAAGCTGAAAGGATTTTTTCCTTTTATTTCAAGATAATGCATGCTCCTCAAAAGAGGAAAAAAAATCTGTTCTAGAATGTGTCATTCAAATATTTTAACTGTTCACTAATACAGATGCTGAGATCATATCCTCCTGTTAGACAACCCTGAAAATGGAAAACATTACCTAAGAGGGTAGCCTTGTAGTTCTTACTGATAAGATCTGAAATATAGAGGACATAAACACGATCCTTTCTAAGTTTGTGAATGAGACCAAGCCAAGAAGGAAGCAAGAAAAATGATAAGTGCTAGACTGAAATTGCCCAGTATGGAATAGCTCCTTTTAACAACCGTATTTCTCATCATAGCACTGACCAGACACTTTTGGAATAAAAACAAGCAAGGTCCTGCATTGCCTTTCTAATCTCCAAGTTGCTACTTTTCCTGATCCCATTAAGGCCCTTTGAAGTGATGAATGCTGTTTTCATCCCTGAAGACAGTTTTGGCTCTTCCCAACAGTCCAGCAGTGTACTAATGCACAAGGAAACAGCCCAGCCCCTGAAGGCACTTCTTTACCTGTGCTGCCCCCACCTGACTCATGTTGGCTTCATTAGGCCCACAGATAGATTTTAAAGTCCATCTCAACTGAGTTTCATGAGTTTCTATGATCCAAAACAATTCTGACAGAGCATAATGCCAAGCCAAAATTCTTTGAGATAAATTTTAACAGGAATAAATGCAGAATCCTACATTTGAGACCCAAATGTGCACGCGCGCACACACACACACACTCACACACACATACGCACAACACATTTGGGACCAAAACACACACACACACATAACCCACACTCTACCCCTTATACAGAATAGAGACCCAGTTTCATGGTAATTCATATAAAAAAGACCTGAAGATATTAGATAACTAAAATCTTAATGTGATCAGGAAATATGATAAGGCTGATTAAAATTTACACATTAAAAAAAAAAAGCTGTATAAACAGAAAAACAGTACCCAGCATAATGGAGGCCATGGTTCTACGGGCCAGATTCACATCCTGTTCAGAGATTTCTCATTTTAAGAGAGATACTGGAAAATGGCAAAAGGTCTTAATACAATGTAAAAACAAGAACCGCATTGGGTACTGGGAGTATTTATCCTATAAAGGAGACCAGAGGGAGATGCAAAGGCTATCCCCCTGTCTTAGTTATCTAATGCTGCTATAACAAAAAATACCACAAATGGATGACTTTAACAAAGAGAAATTTATTCTCTCACACAATCTAGGAGGCTAGAAATCCGAATTCAGGGCACCAGCTCCAGGGGAAGGCTTTCTCTGTCTGTCATCTCTGGGGGAAGGCCCTTATCTCTTCAACTTCTGTTTCCTCATTCCTTAGAGATCTCCATGGGGCTTGGCATCAATCTACTCCCATCTCAGCTTGCTTAATCTGCCCTTTTTTATATCTTGTAAGAGATTGGTTTAAGACACACCCTCCACTAATCCTGCCTCTAACAAAACAAAGACATCCATTCCCAAATGGAATTATAACCACAGGCATAAAGGTTAGAATTTATAACACATATTTTTGGGGGACACAATTCAGTCCATAACACTCCAATTCTTAGAAGGGATTAGACTCTTGGGAGGGGAAGGATATTTTCTGCTTTAAAATGAAGAAGAGTTTTAAACTTCCCAACTATACAAATATTTCCTTCATGGAGTGAAAATTCCCTGTTACTAGAACAGAACAAGTAGAGATTTTTTAACCACACGTTAGGGATAACATATACAAGACTCATATGGACTAGATAATTATAATGTCCATACCATCCCTAAGAATTCCAATTTACTATTAATGCTCTACACCTGTAATTATGACTGCCTGACTTAGAGGGCCAGTAATAGTAGAGGTTAGCACACACTCTGAGGGCACAATGGCTCAGCATTTGGCTACTAACCAAAAGGTCAGCAGTTTAAATCAACCAGCCACTCCTTGGAAACCTTACGGGGCAGTTCTACTCTGTCCTGCTGGGTCGCTATGAGTTAGAATTGACTCGACAGCAATGAGTTTGGGTTTGTTTGTTTGTTTGTTTGTTTGGGGTGGGGGAGGTTAGCACAGATTTGGAGCCAGACTGTGTAGGCTCAACTTCCACAAATCCCCCACTTAATAATTGGATGACATTGAGCAAAATTGCTTAACTTCTCTGAACTTCAGTTTCCTTATCAGTAAAATGGGGATACCCAAAGTACTTACAGGATATATGAAGGTTGATTTCGTTAATAAGTGTAAATCACATAGAGCAATGCCTGGCACATAGTAATGCTATACAACAGTAATTATTAGAACGTGTAACTAAATCCCCTAAGGCAAGCAGACAACTATTCAGTCACTTCTACATGAAGTTACATTTCTCTCCAATTTCCAGACTGACTAAAGGAACTTCACCTGCATCTTCATCTGTTTTTCCACAGTACCACAGATGGAACTAAATTTTCTCTGGGCCAAATTGCAAAATGTGTACTAAATATTTCCTGCCCAAATAAGTTAAACACAAATTTATTGCTTTCTTGATGGTCAAATCCTTGAGGGATAAGAGAAATGCTTGAACCACGTGTGTTTTCAATTAGACTACCAAGAGCCCTGGTGGCCCAGTAGTTAAGAGCTCAGCTGCTAACCAAAAGCTTGGCAATTTGAATCCTCCAGCTGCTCGTTGGAAACCCTATGGGGTTGAATCGGTCTCAAGACAAATGCGCATTGCCAATTCTGTCTGCTCTGAAAGCTAACCTTGTCCAGAATACATGACCCTTGACTTCATAGATCTATATGTTCTTTCTCAAAAGTGGCTAAAATTGTATGAAACCACACAGGCTAAGGGTAAAGCCCTCATTTCTCTTTAAATTGATTTTAGTTCATTAAAAGTAATTGAGATTATACATTTGGCTATTCTAGATATACAGATCCCCCATGTGTCTGTTAGTTTGTCATACTCCGGGGGAGTGTGTTACTGTGATGCTGGAAGCTATGCCACTGATATTCAAACACCAACAGGGATGCCCATGGTGGACAGGTTTCAGCTGAGCTTCCAGACTAAGACAGACTAGGAAGAAGGACCCAGCAATCTACTTCTGAGAAGAATTAGCCAGTGAAATCCTTATGAATAGCAGAGGAACATTGTTTGATATAGCCCCGGAAGATGAGCCCCTCAGGTTGGAAGGCACTCAAAATAAGACTGGGGGAAAGCTGCCTCCTCAAAGTAGAGTCAGCCTTAATGACATTGATGGAGTCAAGCTTTCAGGACCTTTACTTGCTGATGTGGCATGACTCAAAATGAGAAGAAACAGCTGCAAACATCCATTAATAATCAGAACTTAAAATGTATGAAGTATGAAGTATGAATCTAGGAAAATTGGAAATTGTCAAAAATGAAATGGAATGCATAAACTTCGATATCCTAGGCATTAGTGAGCTGAAATGGACTGGTATTGGTCATTTTGAATTGGAGAATCATAAGATTTATTATGCCGGGAATGACAACTTGAAGAAGAGTGGCATTGCATTCATCATCAAAAAGAACATTTTAAGATCTATCCTGAAGTACAACGCTGTCAGTGATAGGATAACACCCATATACCTACAAGGAAGACCAGTTAATATGACTCTTATTCAAATGTATGCACCAACCACTAAGGACAAAGATGAAGAAACTGAAGATTTTTACCAACCTTTTCAGTCTGAAATTTATCGAACATGCAATCAGGATGCACTGATAATTACTGGTGATAGGAAAACAAAAGTTGGGAACAAAGAAGAAGGATCAGTAGTTGGAAAATATGCCCTTGGTGGTAGAAATGATGCCAGAGATTGCATGATTGAATTTTGCAAGACCAATGACTTCTTCATTGCAAATATCTTTCTTCACCAACATAAATGTCAATACACAGGTGGAATACACAGGAATCAAATCGACTACACCTGTGGAACGAGACGATGGAAAAGCTCAATAACATCAGTCAGAACAAGGCCAGAGGCCAACTGTGGAACAGACCGTCTATTACTCATATGCAAGTTCAAGCTGAAACTGAAGAAAATTAAAACAACTCCACGAGAGCCAAAGTATGACCTTGCGGATATCCCACCTGAAGTTCAAGAACAGATTTGATGAGTTGAATACTAATAACAGAAGACCAGATGAGTTGTGGAATGACATCAAGGACATCATACATGAAGAAAGCAAGAGGTCATTAAAAAGACAGAAGAGAAAAAAAAGACCTAAATGGATGTCAGAAGAGACTTTGAAACTCGCTTTTGAACGTTGAGTAGCTAAAGCAAAAAGAGAAAATAATGAAGTAAAACAGCTGAACAAAAGATTTCAAAGGGAAGCTTGAGAAAACAAAACAAAGTATTATGATGACACGTGCAAAGACCTGGAAAACCAAAAGGGAGGAACATGCTCAGCATTTCTCAAGCTGAAAGAACTCAAGAAAATTCAAGCCTCGAGTTGCAATACTGACGAATTCTACAGGGAAAATATTAAACAAACAGGAAGCATTAAAAGAAGATGGAAGAAATACTAAAAAGAATTGGTCACCATTCAGCCATTTCAGGAGGTAACATAAGATCAGGAACCAATGGTACTGAAGGAGGAAGTCCAAGCTGCCCTGACGGCATTGGTGAAAAACAAGCCTCCAGGAATTGATGGAATACCAATTGAAATGTTTGAACAAACGGAGGCAGCACAGGAAGTCCTCACCCATCTATGCCAAGAAATTTGGAAGACAGCTACCTGGCCAACTGACTGGAAGACAGCCATATCTATGCCTATTACCAAGAAAGGCGATCCAATCAAATGTGGAAATTATGGAACGATATCACTAAAATCACAAGCAAGGGAAATTTTGCTGAAGATTATTCAAAAGTGGCTGCAGCAGTATATCGACAGGGAACTGCCAGAAATTCAAGTCGGATTTAGAAGAGGACGTGGAACCAGGGATATCATTGCTGATGTCAGAAGAATCCTGGCTGAAAGCAGAGAATACCAGAAAGATGTTTACCTTTGTTTTATTGACTATGTAAATGCATTCCGCTGTGTGGATCATAATAAATTATGGATAACATTGCAGAAAATGGGAATTCCAGAACACTTAGTTGTGCTCATGAGGAATCTGTGCCTGGATCGAAAGGCAGTCGTTCGAACAGAACAAGAAGATACTGCATGGTTTAAAGGTGTGCGTCCGGGTTGTATCCTTTCACTGTACCTATTCAATCTGTATGCGGAGAAAATAATCCGAGAGGCTGGACTATATGAAGAAGAACGGGGCATCAGGATCGGAGGAAGACTCATTAACAATCTGTGTTATGCAGATGACACAACCTTTCTTGCTGAAAGTGAGGAGGGCTTAAAGCACTTACTGATGAAGATCAAACACCACAGCCTTCAGTATGAATTATACCTCAACATAAAACAAAAATCCTCGTAACCGGACCAATAAGCAAAATCATGATAAGCAGAGAAAAGATTGAGGTTGTCAAGGATTTCATTTTACTTGGATCCACAATCAACACTTAAGGAAGCAGCAGTCAAGAAACCAAAAGACTCATTGCATTGGGTAAATCGGCTGCAAGAGATCTCTTTAAAGTGTTAAAAAACAAAGACGTCACCTTGAGGACTAAGGTACGCCTAACCTAAAAAAAAAAAAAAAAAAAAAAAAACCACGGCATTTTCAATCGCTTCACATGCATGCAAAAGCTGGACAATGAATAAGGAAGACTGAAGAAGAACTGATGCCTTTGAATTGTGCTTCTGTTAAAGGATATTGAATACACCATGGACTGCCAAAAGAATGAACAAATCTGTCTTGGAAGAAGTAAAACCAGAATGCTCCTTGGAAGCAAGAATAATGAGACTTCGTCTCAAATACTTTGAATATGTTGTCAGGAGGGATCAGTCCCTGGAGAAAGACATCATGCTTAGTAAAGTAGAGGGTCACCGAAAAAGAGGAAGACCCTCAATGAGATGGATTGACACAGTGGCTGCAACAATGGGCTCAAGCATAGCAACAATTGTGAGGATGGAGCAGGACCGAGTAGAATTTCATTCTGTTGTGCATAGAGTCGCTATGAGTCAAAACCAACTCGATGACACTTTACAACAATAAAACAGATATATAGATAGCAGAGTCTACTAGTGGTTACCAGGGATGGGAGGCAGGGGAAAAGCAGTCATTGCTTCAGTGGCACTGAGCTTCTGTTAAGAGTGATGGAAAATTTGGAAATGGTTAGTGATGATGGTTGCACAACATGATGAAAGTAATTAATGTCACTGAATTTTACAAGAAATGGCAAATTTTTTGGTTAAAAAATAACTTCATTTTAAAAAGTGATTGAAATTACAGAAAGTAATGGATTTACAGATGGTTAAAGGGTCTGTTCAGCAATCCATGAACCAATTCTTCTAAGAGCCAATTAAGGTGCATTTGAAACTTTTAGGTACCCAACTGACATTTGTTATTCACTGAAGTCTTCTATTTGTTGGGTCAGTTCTTCTCACTTAAGATACAGATATTCTTGTTAACTATTCTACTCCATTATACTACTAAATCAATGATGTTTAAAAGCCACATATGCCCCATGATATCTGCTTCCTCCATCCTGAGATATCAAAGCACAGAGACTGCTATGCAGGTCCTCCATCATCTCTCCAAATGAGGTGACACTATTAACACTTCATTTGGGCCTTGTTACAAAATTCTCCATGTATATTTAAAAAAAATTTTTTTTATATAAAAGAAGAATCTATATTTAAATTGGGACAAAAGTAGATGTAGATTCTGATAAATGGTTAACAATCAGTTCTCTGATTTCTAGCATTTGCTGATTTCTGTGGTGTAAATACTCCCACTGTGCTAATTTTCAAGCTACCATCCTCATGTAATCACTATAGACTTGGAAAGAGAGGTACCCAATCAGCTCTGGTGAGCTGACGCAGCTGAAAATGCAAATCGTTGGGTGTCATTCCAGATGTCATCTGGAAATATTAAAATTATTTGGGGTCAGTGAGATATACTTTAAAAGTATGATTTTAATTTAAAATAAGAATTTTTCCTACTATACAGTATCATGTTTAAATATATCAGCCACTATATAAGATTATGGAGCCCTGGTGGTACAGTGGTTAAAGCCATCAACTGTTAACTGAGAGGTCAGCAGTTCAAAATCACCAGTCACTCCAAGGGAGAAAGATGTGGCAGTCTGCTTCCGTAGAGATTTACTGCCTTGAAAACCCTATGGGGTCACTATGAGTCACAGTCAGCTGCACAGCAGTGAATTTTTGGGTAAATAAGATTACCACCACCCATCTTTCAGTTTGTCATACTGTGGTGGCTTGCACGTTGCTAAGATTCTGGAAGCTATGCTACTACTATTTCTAATACCAGTAGGGTCACCCGTGATAGACAGGTTTCAGTGGATCTTCTAGACTAAGATGGGCTATGAAGAAAACCTGGTCTTCTACTTCCAAAAATTAGCCAAGGACAACCCTATAGGTCAGACAGAATATTGTCTGATATAGTGCTAGAAGATGAGCTTCTAGTTTGGAAGTCACTCAAAATAGAGTGGCTGCAACATTGGACTTGAGCATATCAGTGCTCCTGAAGATGGCACAGGACTTGGCAACACTTCATTCTGTTGTATATGAGGCCACGTGAGTCAGAGCCAACTCAACAGCAACTAACAACATACACGATTAATGTCAGATTGACAGGTGCTTTGGTGTAAGATGGCTAGATTTAAGTCCTGCCCTTAACACCTACCAGTGGTGTGACCCCAGCTAATTCACTTAACCTCACTAAGCATCTAATAACAGCACCTATCCTAATGACTATAATGGGCTTAGCACAGTATACAAGTAAGCAGTGGATAGTAGTTGTTGTTAGGTGCCATTGTGTCCATTCCGGCTCACAGTGACTGTGACGGTTAACGTTGTGTGTCAGCTTGACTGGGCCACGATTCTCAGTAGTTTAGCAGTCATATGATTTTGTGATTGCCTCCATGATAGAATGTACTGTGAATAGCCAATCAGTTGAAAGGGAGTTTCCTTGGGTGTGTGACCTGCATCAAATACAGGTAGACATTCTGGCAAGGCTCAGGGGCTTTTTGCTCATGCTGGATCCTGCAGCTGGCTCCTGTTTGTCTGACCTCTGGTTCTTGGGAATTGAACTAGCAGCTTACCTGCAGTCTTGCCTGCCGATCTTGAGATTTGTTGATCTTCCTACCCTGTGAGCAGGAGCCCTGCTCTCTGACCTGCTGATCTTGGGTTTGCCAGCCCCTGCAGCTAAGTGAATCAGGAGAAGACTTTACCTGACCACAGACTTGAGACGTCCCAGCCTCTACAAGCTCGTGAGCCATTTTCTTGATATAAATCTCTTTATATGTATATTTGGAGCATACCATTTAACCTTCCTGTGCATTATAATAGAAATCATTCAAAGGAAAGTGATTTTAAGAATGTATTTATTGATTTATTGAAATAAGCAAGGCACATATGGTGGGTATAGACCTCAGTCCACAAATTTAATTGTGCAAAAATTTAATTATGTTTAGTTTTAATTATGCAACTAACTTTCTATTTTAACCCCTAGTTCCATTTGGATGACAGAATGACAGCAGCTTATTCTGGTCAATTCATTGTTTCCACCCCCTGACCTTTCTAGGATTAGGTCTTAGCTTGAGGGTCTATGCAATGTCAAGGTATTGGAGGGGAGAACTCTAGACCACACAGAAATGCTTTCTCCTGTCTGCATGGCATTTTCAATACCACCAGAAGTCCTTTTAAAACTGATCCAGTTTGAAAAGGATCAGTTTGAACTGGATAAGTTTGCCTTGATTAAGGAACACAGAGTTTGACACTAAGGCCAGGGACAGCCCTCAGCGGCTTCTTGAGTAAAAAAAAAAAAAATTTTGAGTGCTGTGTATAAAATCAGAATCTGATCCTTTATATCTTGGACCTCATGGATGGATCAGTTTGAAGATGCAGAAATCTTTCTACTGCTGTCTTGCCATGCAGGGTACAGAAATTTCTGCAAAGCTGCCCATGGCCCATCTACCCTGAACCCCGTACAGTCATTCCCTAATTGGGTCTTTATGCTGCCATTGTGGATTCTGCCACAGAAGCAAAGAGGAGATTTTTATTTATTTATTTTTTGGTCTGCTTTCCATCCTATTATAAACTTCCCCTTTCCAACCCCCCTCCCTCCACCACCACATACACGTACATATTCATACACTCGGCAGTGAAAATATGATTCCCTTGAAATGTAGAGAATATCTTGAAAGAGAAAAATTAAACTATCACCAAACTATTATCCCATATATATTGTCTATACACATACAGTGGAAACCCTGGTGGCATAGTATTGAAGGGCTAAAGCTGCTAACCAAAAGGTCAGCAATTGGAATTCACCAGGTGCTCGTTGGAAACTCTGTGGGGCAGTTTTACCCTGTCCTTTAGGGTTGCTCTGAGTTGGAATCAACTTGACAATGGGTTTGATTTTTTTGGTATACACATACGTATTTATGGGATAATAGTTTTGTGATGGCTGTATTTTTCTCCTTCAAGATTGTCTATGTATTGTCTATACACATACAGGAGCCATGGTGGTGTGGTGGTTAAGCGTTCAGCTGCTAACCAAAAGGTCAGCAGTTCAAATCCACCAGCCACTCCTTGGAAACCCTGTGGAGCAGTTCTATTCCACCCTATACTGTCACTATGAGTCAGACTTGACTTGACAGCAATGGGTTTTTTTTTTTTTTTTTTTGGTGGGGGACGGGTTATATGCATGCAGCCCATGAAAAAGAATTTTGTGAAGCAAAATGCTTCTATGTACATGACTTTGAAAAGTGAGTAGCATAACCTGACACATAAAAAATATGTGTAATAACAAGCATCTCTGTAACTCTCCTTAACTGCCTCGCTATTAATAACACTCATATGAATTTCATCGTGAAGGACTATGACCATTCCAAAAGAACTAGGATAAAGCACATCTCAAAAAAGGAAGGCATCAAAATAAAATGAAAAAATTCTCTCATGCCCACAAACCAGTCTTAAATAAATTTACAAACAAAAGACCAAAAAAAAACCCAAAGAAAAAACTGTTTCAAAATGCTGCTCTCTGCAAGTGTGAGTTATCAATGCCACCTCCTCTCATGGGCTGCTACCAGTGACATTTTCTTTATGCAGCCACAGGGTCCATGTTAGGTCTTTATGTGATTCTAAATATATTCAAAACTCAGAAGCAAAGCCTTTCTAAAAATGGTTTTAACCCTGTAAAAAGGTGCAGAAATTGTTCAAGCTCTCCAGCTGTATTGCAATAATAGATTGTGATCTCATGCAATGCCTGAACTGAGGAATATGGGGCTTGACTCTAAGGCCGGGGACAGCCCTCAGTGGCTTCTCAAGTGCTGTGTGTAAAATCAGAATCTGATCCATTCTATCTTGGACCTCATGGAACTCTGATAGCTCAGTTGCTGCCTCTTTTATCCCTCATAGCTCACCCTGTAATCTTCAATCTACTCTAATCCAGCAAAATACAACTGCACATTTTGTACCAGAAGGACCACCTATAATAAGCTAGGAATAAACAAAACAGTACTACTAGTTAATTGTACTGTTGTTGTTGTTGTTGGGTGCTGCTGATTCATAGTGACCACATGTGACAGGGTAAAACTGCCCCATAGGATTTCCCAGACTGTAGTCTTTATGGGAGCGAGTCGCCAGATATTTTCTGCCACAGAGCAGGCCGGTGGGATCAAATCAGCCTTTCAGTTAGCAGCTGAGGGCTTAACCACTATGCCACCAGGAACCCTTTTAGTGGTATTAGGAGAATGTTATTAAACATTAGGTTAAAGAGTAAAAAATAAAATTTTTTTTTTTATTTTTTACAGGAGTGAGGTTAAATTCCATGAAATTGCAAGTATGGTGGGCAGCCCCAGGGACATTCTGGGACTGGGTGAGCCCTGACCAGTGATACCAGGCCTTGAACTAGACATTTTAGTTTCTGTTCAGTGAAATGAAAAGTTGAGTACAATATGTAAATATCCATTTTATTCCAATAAAAAAAAAAAGCTGTTTTGGTTGAGGCTGCTTCTTGCTAGTTCTGATCTCTTGGTGAATAGAAACAGGGACAAAATGGCTGGGTTCTCTGTAGAAGCAAAACCAGTGAAGCACAGATGATTGAGAGATAGGTAGATAGGCAGATAGACAGACAGGCAGGCAGGCAGGCAGACAGACAGATAGATAGAGATTTATATCAAGGAAATGGTTCATGTGGTTGTAGAGGCTGAAAGTTCCAAGTTTATGGGTCAGGCATCAAGCTGCAGGCTTCTGTGACTCGTAGTTGCTGAGGCTGACAAATCCAAGGTAGACATGGAAGATGACAGGCTGCTAGCTCAAGCCCCAAGAACTGGAGGTCAGATTGTAACGAACCAAATGCAGGATCCAGAGCAGAACAAAAGCCAGAAAGCTTTGCCAGAAAGTCCATATATATTGGATGTAGGCCACACCACCAAAGAAACTCCCTTTCAGCTGATTAGCATTATATAACTGTCAAACTACATCATAGCTGCCAAAACACTGAGAATCATGGTGCAGCAAAGTTGACACACAACCTTAACCACAACAGTCCACCCCTTGTCAACTTGGCATCTGGACACATATCAAACCATGTATAATGTCTAAATGAAGACAATTATGAAGTCATACTTGTGCCTAACATGATACAACTCACTGACACTAACAACCAAAAATGCACTAGCCCTGTTTACATATTTTATAAGTAAAAAAGCAAAAATATTTGATGCATGTGTACAAAGAAGAAATACTCATAACAATTACTGTCCTTGTTTCTGCAACTGCTCACGTGGTCATAGCTGGTATTTAGAAATACTTTCTTCCATCACCCATTCCGTATTCCCTTTGCCCTCAGCAAGGACCTCAGCTGGTCATGGTTCTTTCCCTGGTGGGGTGACCCAAACCTTCATTCTTGAAGGGTCCGGGCCATTAATAGTCATGTTGGAATGGGTTACAGTAGTTTTCCATGGACTTTTTTTTTTTTAATAACTTTTATTAAGCTTCAAGTGAACGTTTACAAATCCAATCAGTCTGTCACATATAAGTTTACATACATCTCACTCCCTACTCCCACTTGCTCTCCCCCTCTTGAGTCAGCCCTTTCAGTCTCTCTTTTCTTGACAATTTTGCCGGCTTCCCTCTCTCTCTAACCTCCCATCCCCCCTCCAGACAAGAGTTGCCAACACAATCCCAAGTGTCCACCTGATATAATTAGCTCACTCTTCATCAGCGTCTCTCTCCCACCTGCTGACCAGTCCCTTTCATGTCTGATGAGTTGTCTTCGGGGATGGTTCCTGTCCTGTGTCAACTGAAGGTCTGGGGAGCATGGCCGCCGGGATTCCTCCAGTCTCAGTCAGACCATTAAGTTTGGTCTTTTTATGAGAATTTGGGGTCTGTATCCCACTGATCTCCTGCTCCCTCAGGGGTCCTCTGCTGTGCTCCCTGTCAGGGCAGTCATCGATTGTGGCCGGGCACCAACTAGTTCTTCTGGTCTCAGGATGATGTAAGTCTCTGGTTCATGTGGCCCTTTCCGTCTCTTGGGCTCTTAGTTGTCGTGTGGCCTTGGTGTTCTTCATTTTCCTTTGCTCCAGGTGGGTTGAGACCAATTGATGCATCTTAGATGGCCGCTTGTTAGCATTTAAGACCCCAGACGCCACATTTCAAAGGGGGATGCAGAATGATTTCATAATAGAATTATTTTGCCAATTGACTTAGAAGTCCCCGCAAACCATGTTCCCCAGACCCCCGCACTTGCTCCGCTGACCTTTGAAGCATTCATTTTATCCCGGAAACTTCTTTGCTTTTGGTCCAGTCCAATTGAGCTGACCTTCCATGTATTGAGTGTTGTCTTTCCCTTCACCTAAAGCATTTCTTATCTACTGATTAATCAGTAAAAAACCCTCTCCCACCCTCCCTCCCTCCCCCCCTCGTAACCACAAAAGTATGTGTTCTTCTCAGGTTTCCTATTTCTCAAGATCTTATAATAGTGGTCTTATACAATATTTGTCCTTTTGCCTCTGACTCATTTCGCTCAGCATAATGCCTTCCAGGTTCCTCCATGTTATGAAATGTTTCAGAGATTCGTCACTGTTCTTTCTCGATGCGTAGTATTCCATTGTGTGAATATACCACAATTTATTTACCCATTCATCCGTTGATGGACACCGTGGTTGCTTCCAACTTTTTGCTATTGTAAACAGAGCTGCAATAAACATGGGTGTGCATGTATCTGTTTGTATGAAGGCTCTTGTATCTCTAGGGTATATTCCTAGGAGTGGGATTTCTGGGTTGTATGGTAGTTCTATTTCTAACTGTTTAAGATAACGCCAGATAGATTTCCAAAGTGGTTGTACCATTTTACATTCCCACCAGCAGTGTATGAGAGTTCCAATCTCTCCGCAGCCTCTCCAACATTTATTATTTTGTGTTTTTTGGATTAATGCCAGCCTTGCTGGTGTGAGATGGAATCTCATCGAAGTTTTAATTTGCATTTCTCTAATGGCTAATGATCGAGAGCATTTTCTCATGTATCTGTTGGCTGCCTGAATATCTTCTTTAGTGAAATGTGTGTTCATATCCTTTGCCCACTTCTTGATTGGGTTGTTTGTCTTTTTGTGGTTGAGTTTTGACAGAATCATGTAGATTTTAGAGATCAGGCGCTGGTCGGAGATGTCATAGCTGAAAATTCTTTCCCAATCTGTAGGTGGTCTTTTTACTCTTTTGGAGAAGTCTTTAGATGAGCATAGGTGTTTGATTTTTAGGAGCTCCCAGTTATCTGGTTTCTCTTCATCATTTTTGGTAATGTTTTGTATTCTGTTTATACCTTGTATTAGGGCTCCTAGGGTTGTTCCAATTTTTTCTTCCATGATCTTTATCGTTTTAGTCTTTATGTTTAGGTCTTTGATCCACTTGGAGTTAGTTTTTCTGCTTGGTGTGAGGTATGGGTCCTGTTTCATTTTTTTGCAAATGAATATCCAGTTATGCCAGCACCATTTGTTAAAAAGGCTATCTTTTCCCCAGTTAATTGACACTGGTCCTTTGTCAAATATCAGCTGCTCATACGTGGATGGATCTATGTCTGGGTTCTCAATTCTGTTCCATTGGTCTATGTGTCTGTTGTTGTACCAGTACCAGGCTGTTTTGACTACTGTGGCTGTATAATAGGTTCTGAAGTCAGGTAAGGTGAGGCCTCCCACTTTCTTCTTCTTTTTCAGTAGTGCTTTGCTTATCCGGGGCTTCTTTCCCTTCCATATGAAATTGGTGATTTGTTTCTCTATCCCCTTAAAATATGACATTGGAATTTGGATCGGAAGTGCGTTAAATGTATAGATGGCTTTTGGTAGAATAGACATTTTTACTATGTTAAGTCTTCCTATCCATGAGCAGGGTATGTTTTTCCACTTAAGTATGTCCTTTTGAATTTCTTGTAGTAGAGCTTTGTAGTTTTCTTTGTATACGTCTTTTACATCCTTGGTAAGATTTATTCCTAAGTATCTTATCTTCTTGGGGGCTACTGTGAATGGTATTGATTTGGTTATTTCCTCTTCGGTGTTCTTTTTGTTGATGTAGAGGAATCCAAGTGATTTTTGTATGTTTATTTTATAACCTGAGACTCTTCCAAACTCTTCTATTAGTTTCAGTAGTTTTCTGGAGGATTCTTTAGGGTTTTCTGTGTATATAATCATGTCATCTGCAAATAGTGATAACTTTACTTCTTCCTTGCCAATCGGATACCTTTTATTTCTTTGTCTAGCCTAATTGCCCTGGCTAAGACTTCCAACACGATGTTGAATAAGAGCGGTGATAAAGGGCATCCTTGTCTGGTTCCCATTCTCAAGGGAAATGCTTTCAGGTTCTCTCCATTTAGAGTGATATTGGCTGTTGGCTTTGCATAGATGCCCTTTATTATGTTGAGGAATTTTCCTTCAATTCCTATTTTGGTAAGAGTTTTTATCATAAATGGGTGTTGGACTTTGTATTACATTAATGGTTTTTCTGATATTAAACCAGCCTTGCATACCTGGTATAAATCCCACTTGATCAGGGTGAATTATTTTTTTGATGTGTTGTTGGATTCTATTGGCTAGAATTTTGTTGAGGATTTTTGCATCAATGTTCATGAGGGATATAGGTCTATAATTTTCCTTTTTTGTAATGTCTTTACCTGGTTTTGGTATCAGGGAGATGGTGGCTTCATAGAATGAGTTGGGTAGTATTCCGTCATTTTCTATGCTTTGGAATACCTTTAGTAGTAGTGGTGTTAACTCTTCTCTGAAAGTTTGGTAGAACTCTGCAGTGAAGCCGTCCGGGCCAGGGCTTTTTTTTGTTGGGAGTTTTTTGATTACCGTTTCAATCTCTTTTTTTGTTATGGGTCTATTTAGTTGTTCTACTTCTGATTGTGTTAGTTTAGGTAGGTAGTGTTTTTCCAGGAATTCATCCATTTCTTCCAGGTTTTCAAATTTGTTAGAGTACAATTTTTCATAATAATCTGAAATGATTCTTTTAATTTCATTTGGTTCTGTTGTGATGTGGTCCTTCTCATTTCTTATTCGGGTTATTTGTTTCCTTTCCTGTATTTCTTTAGTCAGTCTAGCCAATGGTTTATCAATTTTGTTAATTTTTTCAAAGAACCAGCTTTTCGGTTTGTTAATTCTTTCAATTGTTTTTCTGTTCTCTAATTCATTTAGTTCAGCTCTAATTTTTATTATTTGTTTTCTTCTGGTGCCTGATGGATTCTTTTGTTGCTCAGTTTCTATTTGTTCAAGTTGTAGGGACAGTTCTCTGATTTTGGCTCTTTCTTCTTTTTGTATGTGTGCATTTATTGATATAAATTGGCCTCTGAGCACTGCTTTTGCTGTGTCCCAGAGGTTTTGATAGGAAGTATTTTCATTCTCGTTGCTTTCTATGAATTTCCTTATTCCCTCCTTAATGTCTTCTATAACCCAGTCTTTTTTCAGAAGGGTGTTGTTCATTTTCCAAGTATTTGATTTCTTTTCCCTAGTTTTTCTGTTATTGATCTCTAGTTTTATTGCCTTGTGGTCTGAGAAGATGCTTTGTAATATTTCGATGTTTTGGACTCTGCAAAGGTTTGTTTTATGACCTAATACGTGGTCTATTCTAGAGAATGTTCCATGTGCGCTAGAAAAAAAAGTATATTTTGCAGCAGTTGGGTGGAGAGTTCTGTATAAGTCAATGAGGTCAAGTTGGTTGATTGTTGTAATTAGATCTTCCATGTCTCTGTTGAGCTTCTTACTGGATGTCCTCTCCTTCTCTGAAAGTGGTGTGTTGAAGTCTCCTACTATAATTGTGGAGGTATCTATCTCGCTTTTCAATTCTGTTAAAATTTGATTTATGTATCTTTCAGCCCTGTCATTGGGTGCATAAATATTTAATATGGTTATGTCTTCCTGATCAATTGTCCCTTTTATCATTATATAGTGTCCTTCTTTATCCTTTGTGGTGGATTTAAGTCTAAAGTCTATTTTGTCAGAAATTAATATTGCTACTCCTCTTCTTTTTTGCTTATTGTTTGCTTGATATACTTTTTTCCATCCTTTGAGTTTTAGTTTGTTTGTGTCTCTAAGTCTAAGGTGTGTCTCTTGTAGGCAGCATATAGATGGATCGTGTTTCTTTATCCAGTCTGTGACTCTCTGTCTCTTTATTGGTGCATTTAGTCCATTTACATTCAGGGTAATTATAGATAAGTATGTGTTTAGTGCTGTCATTTTGATGCCTTTTTATGTGTGTTGTTGACAATTTCATTTTTCCACATACTTTTTTGTGCTGAGGCGTTTTTCTTAGTAAATTGTGAGATCCTCATTTTCATAGTGCTTGACTTTTTTTTGACTTTATGTTAGTTGAGTTGTTACGTTTTTCTTGGTTTTTATCTTGAGTTATAGAGTTGTTATACCTTTTTGTGGTTACCTTATTATTTACCCCTATTTTTCTAAGTAAAAACCTAACTTGTATTGTTCTATATCGCCTTGTGTCACTCTCCATATGGCAGTTCAATGCCTCCTGTATTTAGTCCCTCTTTTTGATTATTGTGATCTTTTACCTATTGACTTCCATGATTCCCTGTTATGTGTATTTTTTTTTTTAATTAATCTTAATTTGTTTTTGTGATTTCCCTATTTGAGTTGATATCAGGACGTTCTGTTTTGTGACCTGGTGTTGTGCTGATATCTGATATTATTGGTTCTCTGATCAAACAATATCCTTTAGTATTTCTTGTAGCTTTGGTTTGGTTTTTGCAAATTCTCTAAACTTGTGTTTGTCTGTAAATATCTTAATTTCGCCTTCATATTTCAGAGAGAGTTTTGCTGGATATATGATCCTTGGCTGGCAGTTTTTCTCCTTCAGTGTTCTGTATATGTCATCCCATTCCCTTCTTGCCTGCATGGTTTCTGCTGAGTAGTCTGAACTTATTGTTATTGATTTTCCCTTGAAGGAAACCTTTCTTTTCTCCCTGGCTGCTTTTAAAATTTTCTCTTTATCTTTGGTTTTGGTGAGTTTGATGATAATATGTCTTGGTGTTTTTCTTTTTGGATCAATCTTAAATGGGGTTCGATGAGCATCTTGGATAGATATCCTTTCGTCTTTCATGATGTTAGGGAAGTTTTGTGTCAGGAGTTCTTCAACTATTTTCTCTGTGTTTTCTGTCCCTCCTCCCTGTTCTGGGACTCCAATCACCCACAGGTTATCCTTCTTGATAGAGTCCCACATAATTCTTAGGGTTTCTTCATTTTTTTTAATTCTTTTATCTGATTTTTTTTCAGCTATGTTGGTGTCGATTCCCTGGTCCTCCAGATGTCCCAGTCTGCATTCTAATTGCTCGAGTCTGCTCCTCTGACTTCCTATTGCGTTGTCTAATTCTGTTATTTTATTGTTAATCTTTTGGATTTCTACATGTTGTCTCTCTATGGATTCTTGCAACTTATTAATTTTTCCACTATGTTCTTGAATAATCTTTTTGAGTTCTTCAACAGTTTTATCAGTGTGTTCCTTGGCTTTTTCTGCAGTTATCCTAATTTCATTTGTGATATCATTAAGCATTCTGTAAATTAGTTTTTTATATTCTGTATCTGATAATTCCAAGATTGTATCTTCATTTGGGAAAGATTTTGATTCTTTTGTTTGGGGGGTTGGAGAAGCTGTCATGGTCTGCTTCTTTAAGTGGTTTGATATGGATTGTTGTCTCCGAGCCATCACTGGGAAACTAGTTTTTCCAGAAAATCCGCTAAAAAAAAAATGCAGTCAGATCCCTATCAGAGTTCTCCCTCTGGCTCAGGCTATTCAGATGTTAATGAAGCCGCCTGGGGAGGGTGTGTGAGGGAACAGAGAGATAGGAGAGTAGCACCTCAGAATATAGCCAGAGTTGCTTGTCTTGCTTGGAATGACTATTATATCTGAGACTCCCGCGGGGCGCGTCGCCTATGTGTGCTGGCTGTGTGGAGATTGCCCCCGGGGGGTCTGGCCCGCTGGAGTCACAGTCAGATCCTCCGCTTCCAGCCCCACGCCCAGCATCAAGGCTCCCCTACTGGGACGGTGCACTCTCGACTCCAAAATCAGTCGCTGCCTCCCGGGGACTTCTCGTCCCTCCAGCCGCGTGGCCATGCCGCCTCCGAGAACCAGTTGGGCCTCCTCCCGGGGTTAGTTCAGATGGGTGGAGCAGGTCCCCGTGCTTGTGCCGTGACCGAGTGTCCCGGCTGGGACGCTGTTCTCCCCGCTCCAATACCAGTCGCTGCCTCCCAGGGACTTCTCCTACCGGCTGCGTCCCACGCTGCCCGCGCGACCCGGCTGGTCCCCTTCCCGAGGTTAGTTCAGGGGGGTGGAGCAACTCTCCGTGTTTATGCCGTACCTGCGTCCAGTCCAAATCCCTGCGGGACGGTTCCCCGGCTCGGACACTGCCCTTTCTGCTCCAAGACCAGTCACTGCCTCCCGGGGACTTCTCCTACCAGCTGTGTCCCACGCTGCCCGTGGAACCGGCTGGTCCCCCTCCCGGGGTTAGTTCAGGGGGGTGGAGCAGCTTTCTGTGCTTGTGCCGTACCTGACTGGTACGCTGGCTCCAGGCTCTGGAAACAATCGCTGCTTCCCTGTATTAGTTCGTTCTCCGTCTCTAAATCTGTGTTTGTTGTTCAGGGTTCGTAGATTGTTATGTATGTGATCGATTCACTTGTTTTTCCGTGTCTTCGTTGTAAGAGGGATCCGAGGTAGCGTCTGCCTAGTCCGCCATCTTGGCTCTGCCCCCCCTCCATGGACTTTAATCACAGAGCATGGTATTACTAAGAGACACCCTAAAGGATTTCCTGCATTACAGACATACTCTTCTTTACCTCCGTTATGTAATATCAATCTGATTTCCTCTTGGTAATCAGGATTAATCACAAAAGCCAGTATGGTAACTCCCTTCTTTTCCTGTTGACCCAGAGGCAAAACGGTACCCAAAGTGGCTAGGTGGTATTCTTAAATTCCAGTTTGATGGAATCAGTGATGTGCCTCCATATGGAAGAATCCTTCCCTTTGGAATTAAGACCTCTAGACCCACAGAGCATAGGGTCATGGAAACAGGAACTAAACATTTTGTGAGTGGGTCACTAGGGGTAATAGAGAATGGTGACACTCTCATCTGTGTCCATTGATTCCTGGACTCGTGAATCCTGGCTATGGGAGAAACAGCACCATATATTGGATGCTAGTTTAGAGCATATACAGTCTCTTGGAAAACATTGCCCCAACCCTGCAAGGTATTGCCAGCCAGCTACCACCATAATTGTATCTTTAGAAAGCCATTCCATCATTCTATCAAGGCAGCTGCTTCAGGATGTCGGGGAACATGGTAAGACCAGTGAATTGCATGAGCATGGGTCCACTGCTGCACTTC
Source organism: Elephas maximus indicus (assembly GCF_024166365.1). Lineage (NCBI taxonomy): Eukaryota > Metazoa > Chordata > Mammalia > Proboscidea > Elephantidae > Elephas > Elephas maximus. The sequence goes on along the minus strand of NC_064823.1, from coordinate 25,104,088 downwards.
ATTTGCTGTGAAGTAAGTCCCTTGATCTGAGGCAATGCTGTGTGGGATACCATGATGGTGGATAAGGCATTCTGTAAGTCCACGGATGGTAGTTTTGGCAGAGGTCTTGTGTACACAGAAAGCAAATCCATATCCAAAGCGAGCGTCTACTGCAATCAGAACAAAGTGCTGCCTTTTCCATGATGGAAGTGGTCCAATGTAATCAATCTGCCACTAGGTGGCTGGCTGATCACCTCAAGGAATGGTGCCATATTGAGGACTCAGTATTGGTCTCTGTTGCTGGCAGATTGTGCACTCAACATTGGCTGTAGCCAAGTTGGCCTTGGTGAGTGGAAGTCCATGTTGCTGAACCCATGCGTAACCCCCATCCTGGCCACCACAGCCACTTTGTTCATGAGCCCATTGGGCAATGACAGGAGTGGCAGGGGAAAGAGGATGACTGGTTTCCACAGAACGCATCATCCTATCCACTTAATTGCTAAAATTCTCCTCTGCTAAGGTCACCCTTTGGTGAGCATTCACATGAGGCACTAATATCTTCACTTCACTTCTTTGGCTCATTCAGAGAGATTTATCCACATACTTCTTCCCCATACTTCTTTGTCTCCAATTATCCAACCGTGTTCCTTCCAAGCCCCTGATCATCCAGTCAAACCATTGGCCACCACCCATAAAACAGCATACAATCACACATCTGGCCATTTCTCCTTTCAAGAAAAGTGAACAACCAGGTGCACTGCTCAAAGTTCTATGCATTGGGAGGTTTTCCCTTCACCACTGTCCTTCAGGGAAGTCCCAGAAAAGAGCTGTAGTGCTGCAGCTGTCCACTTTAAAGTGGTACCTGCATATCACAAAGAACCATCTCTAAGTCAGGCACAAGTTTTCTCTTCCTTGGTCAACTGATCATAAGAAACTCCCCACGAGGCCATAGATACAGACTGGGGGAGGACAGATAATGTGACAAGAGTTGAGACCATGGGCATTTGGGCCACTTCCTCATGCAACTTACTTGTGCCTTCAAGTCCTGCTTGGGCCCAATCTCATATTATATCACTTCCATTTAATTATGGAGTGCTGCTGTACACGTCTGACTTTATGATTCTGTGGGTCAGACAACACCCAGTTAATGATGAGCAGTTTAGGCTGTGTGGTGACTTGCAGGCCCATGGTTAAGCATTCAGTCTCTACTAAAGCCCAGTAATAAGCCAAAATCTGTTTCTCAAAAGGAGAGTAGTTATCTGCAGAGGATGGTAGGGCTTTCCTTCAAAATTCTAAGGGCCTGCACTGTGATTCACCAATAGGGGCCTGCCAAAGACTCCAGAAGGCATCTCTCTATATCACTGACACTTCAAGCACCATTGGATCAGGCGGATCATATGGCCAAAGGGACAGAGCTGCTTGCACAGCAGCCTGAACCTGTTGCAGAGCCTTCTCTTGTTCTCATCCCACTCAAAACTAGCAGCTTTCAGAGTCACTTGATATATAGGCCAGAGAAGCACACCCAAATGAAGGATATGTTGCCTCTAAAATCCAAAGAGGCCCACCAGGCATTGTGCTTCTTTTTGGCTGTGGGAGAGCCCAGAGGTAATAACTTATTCTTTACTTTGGAAGGAAAATCTCAGCATGCCTCACACCACAGGACTCCTAGAAATTCCACTGAGGTGGAAGGTGCCTGAATTTTTGCAGATTGATTTCCCATCCTCTAGCACACAAATCTTTTGCCTATAAGTTCAGAGTCATTCACACTTCTTCCTTACTAGGTCTGATCAGCATGATGTCATTGATGTAATGGATCAGTGTGAGGTCTTATGGAAGGGAAAGACTCTCACAACCTCTGTGGACTAATCTGTAACATAGGGCTGGAGAGTTGATATACCTGTGAGGTAGGACGGTGAATATTTACCTTTCCTGCTGGGGGCAAATTACTTCTGGTGGTCCTTCGAAACAAGTATGAAGAAAAAAGGCATTAGCCAGATCAATAGCTGCGTACCAGGTACCAGGAGATGTATTAATTTGCTCAAGTAATGAAACCACAACTGGAACAGCAGCTGCAACTTCAGCCACCACCCGGATAAGTTTTTAATAACCCAACATCCTTCTCCAAGATCCATCTGTCTTTTGCACAGGCCAAATAAAGAGTTGAATGGGTATGTGGTGGGAATCACCACCCCAGCATCCTTCAAGTTTTTGATGGTGGCAGTAAACTCTGCAATCCCTCCAGGAATGCAGTATTGCTTTTCATTTACTATTTTCCTAGGTAGAGGAAGTTCTAATGGCTTCTGCTTGGCTTTTCCTATTGTAATAGCCCCTACTACACTTGTCAGGCATCCAGTGCAGGAGTTCTGCCAATTGCTGAGTATATCTATTCCAAATATGTCTTCTAGAACTGGGGAAATTAGTGCAGAATGGGTTCAGAGACACACTGGACTCACTGGGAGACAAACCTGAGCTAAGACTTCATTAATAACCTGACCTCCATATGCCGCCACTTTGACAGGTGGGCCACAGTGACATTTTGGGTCTCCTGGAATTGGTGTCAGTTCAGAGCCAGTATCCAGTAACCCCCCAAAAGTTTAATTATTTCCTTTTCCCCAGGGAACAGCTACTCTCAAAAAAGACCATAGATCCCTTTGGGGAAGGCTGAGAAAAAGATTAAGAGTATAAATTTTTGGCAATATAGTGGGATCCTTCCTCAAGGGGACATAGCATTCCCTTCATTCAAGGGGTTGTGGGTCTGTAAACCTGCTCAAGTCTGGGAACTGATTGAGAGGCCATGACTCTCTATTCTGGCAATTCGAGTTAGGCTGCTGTTCACTTGACCTGAAATTATTCCACTTGTACAGATCAAGTAAATATTTAGTAGATTTTCCATCTATTTCACTCCTGGATACCATGACGAAGTAGCCAACACCATAAGTCCATATAAGTCAGACTATTCTGATTACTATTCAGACTATTCTGATTCTGCCATCCATTACAGTAACCACACCCACCTTGTCTTTGTTGATTGAATGCCACCATTTGGCCTCTACCACCACAGGGTCCTATCGACCCTGTTGTATTTAGCTGTTTTAATTCATTTAGGGTAGCTCCCACTGTTAAATCTTACTTACATAAAATAGCAATCCCAGCAGTCTTCAAGGATGCTGGGGCTCCCCTCACAATTTTTTCCTCAGGTTGTGGTTAAAGGTATTCCTGTGGGCACTCCATGTGTGGGTCTGTATATATAATCTGATAAATCCACTCTAACATGGCAATTTCCCTAAGCCTCCGGATACCTTCTTCTACAGTATACCAAAGCAGGTCTGGTACTTCAACTTGATTTAGTGTAGGCCACTGCATAATCCATGCTTCAGCAACCCAACCAAATAAACTATTAGATCCTTTCCTAACCTCTCAAGCTGAAACATTGAATGAAGAATCTGTGCATAGTGGGCCCATATCAATAAACTCAGACTGATCCAACTTTGTGTTCTTTGCACAATTATCCCACACGCTTAATAGCCATTCCTACACACATATTCTCCAGGTTTCTGCTGGTATATACTAGAAAAGCCAAGCAATTCTTTTCGAGTGTAACATACCTCCTCCTGAGTCACACTTTATGCTTCACCTTTTGGGGCTTATTGGGACTTAAGTCAAGTTATAGGTCTAGAAGCAAAAATGTGTTGTGGGGATGTGTTTTGCAAACATTCAGCCATGTCCTGTAAAGCATCTGCCTCAAGCAATGCCCCTGCCACTGATTCAGATGCCTCCCCAGGGGATGACTCAGATAAAGACTCTTCAGACACAGCTGGGTTAATCTCATCAGATGGGGGTGAAGGGGCTAATGATGTTACTGGGAGGGTGGCTTAGCAGACAAAGATGGAGTAACCTCTTCATTTGTGAGTGAGAGGGCTACTTCTGTTGGCAGGAGTGATTCAATGGAATTTAGGGGTTCAGCGTCCCCACGTTCCTAATTATCTGCCCATCCCAAGTTTCAGGATTCTATTTCTTCCCAATCAATGCCCTTACTTTAACTTCAGACACCATTCAAGGTTGGGAATTCAATTGGCGTTGTACTGCAGCCACTTTTACAATAAGACTCGGGGTTTGGTTTTCGGCAATATCAGCCCTGTTACTATAAGAAATAAGGTTTTTTTCAGGGCACAAGTGCCAACTTTGAGGTTGTTTATGTGGCACTTGAGCTTTGACTCTGAAGCCCTGAGCACACCTTTTTCATTAAGAATGTACCATCACCACTGACCAAATTTTCAAGTCCAGGAGTTGGAGAGAAGATAAGCATTTGTTTTAGTTTCTATTAGGGCTGAAAGCAAAATTAATATTACAATAGCAATAGCACCATCAGCAGAACCTTATACTGGCAAATCTGGCCAGAAGTGTCTCTTGTTCCTACACTACAGTTAGAAGAATAACACTACTTGGTATTAGAAAATGTCTAATATAATTTCCCAAAGCAGCTGACAGTGCTAAAAAAAAAAAAAAAAAAAAAAAAAGAGTTATTTTCTCTGGACTATAATATCAAATTTTAAAAATGTGACTAATGCATTTTGTAATTATAAAAAAATATATAAATACATTTTTACATATATTCTTGTGTCCCAGAATGACATTTTGTAGAGGTGATATTGGGCTTCAGCCTTGAGCTTAGTCACATACTGATTTTTAACTTTCAGCCATTGAGCATTTTGAAAATGTGTATTTAGTAATCCTTAGTTTCTTGTGTCCCCTATTATGCAGATACAAGCAAATTTTAATAAACTTTCTTATTTTTCACTTTTGAACATGAAAGATAACTGTTATGGATTGAATTGTGTCACCCCAAAATGTGTGTGAACTTGGCTAGGCCATGATGCTCAGTGTTGTGTGATTGTCCACGTTTTGTGATCTGATGTGATTATCCTATATGTTGTAAATCCTAACTTCTATGATGTTAATGAGGCAGGGTTAGAGGTAGTTATTTTAATAAGGAAGGACTCAATCTACAGAATTAAGTTTTATCTTGAGTCAATCTCCTTTGAGATATAAAAGAGAGAATTGAGCAGAGAGAACAGGGACCTCATTACCACCAAGCAAGAAGAGTCAGGAGTTGAGTGTGTCCTTTGGACCTGGGTTCCCTGTGCTGAGAATCTCCTGACCAAGGGAAGATTGATGACAGGGACCTTCCCCAGAGCTGACAAGAGAGAAAGAAAGCCTTCCCCTGGAGCTGGTGCTCTGAATTCAGACTTTCAGGCTCCTAAACAGTGAGAGAATAAATATCTGTTTGTTAAAGCCATCTTTATGGGGTATTTTTGTTATAGCAGCACTAGATAACTAAGACAACAGTATACATATCATTCTGCACTTTAATATAATAACTTTAAAATGCAATCCAGAATTCCAGTTTTCCATGACAAGGCAACTACTAACTAAAAGAAAGCAGTTGTAGAATATTCATATCAGACATAGTAGAATGCAATGTGAAAAGCCATAGAAGGGCAAAAAATGATATTTCATATTATTAAAAGGAATAATCAACCAATAAGGTATAATAGCCATGAATTTTTATGTCCCCTAACAACATAGCTTCAAATTGTTACAAAAAACTGACAAATCTACAAAGAATAATAAGCAAATCCGCAATTCTACCATGAGACTTTGACATACTTCTGTCAAAAACAGCAGATGAAGTAGATAAAATATAAATCAGAATATAGATAATTTGGATGACCCGATTAACAAGATTTCTCTAGTAAATATGTATGGAGAAAATGTTTTACCCAACAAAGAAAGCATACACATCCTTTTAAACACACTTGGAGCGTTCTCCCAATTGACCATGTATCTATGGACAAAAAAAATCTCAGCAAATTCCGAAAAGCTTATACTACATAGGTCATGTTTACTGGCCATACTGCAATGCAATTAGAAGTCAATAACAAAAATAATGTATAGAAAATCTACATCTGTAAATTAAAAAAAAAAAATCGTAATAACTTTTAAATAGTATTAGCTAAAGGAGGAAATCAAAATGAAAATTTCAAATGATTCAGAACAGAACAGAACCAAAACCTCTATTAAAAGAAAGACTAAAAATAAATAAACTAAGCTTTCAACTCAGGGAGCAAACAAATACAAAAGAAGAAGAACTTAATGAAACAGAACTAAAAGCTTAAGTTAATAAATTGAAGTAAACTAAACTAAAAGGGAGAAACAACATTACAGATAGAGGGAAAGTTTTAAATTGTAAGAGATTAATACATTTACCTCTATACTAATAAATTCAAAAACCCAAATTAAAAGTGACAATTTTCTGGGAAGATACACATTTCTAGGACTGGCTTAAGGAGAAATAGAAAACTTGAATGAAAGAAATAAAAATGATAGTATCCCACCCCCCAACCCCCAACGGCATCAGGCCCAGGCAATTTTATAGGTCAGTTCTACCAAATCTTTAAGGAACAGAGAGTCCATTTCTTATAGAACTATTTAAAGGCTATATACACACACATTGGGAGCCACCCAATTCATTTTACAGGGCGTAACACTGATAAAAATAGCCCTTCAAAGAAAACAATAAGTAAACATCATATAAGACTATAGATGAAGAAATATTAATAAATTGAATCTTATAAAGTATTAAAAATAGGATTACTGCCTCTTAAAAATAGGTCAAGTAGAGTTTTTCTCAGGAATGCAACAAAGATTCAGCATTACACAAGACATGAACTAATGTAACTCAGAAGCAATTAACGGAGGAATTCATATAAATTTTTCAAGAGAAGCCAAAAGAGCTTTTAATTTATTCAATATTCATTTATGAAATAAACTCTTATAAAACTAGGAAACATCCTTAACTTGATGAACGTTTGCTGCCAGAACCCAAGAGTAAACATTATACTTGATTCTGAAATGGAGCTGAGGTTAGGTGCAGAATTTAAGGGGGCACCAAAAAGCACAGTAATCAAGATAAATAATATTTCACTGCAACTTTTTGAAAAATCAATGCTAATTTAAAAATCCATGATAATTTTAAAATAGCAAATTATTTAGAAAGACCAGCGTTGTGCTGAATCCTATTGGAGCCTGAGGCAAAAGGAGAACTATATGCCCCTATATACATGCTTTTATTATTATGTTTTTTTAATGGTTAATTTTTTTCCCAGAACATTAAAGTAATTGAAAATTTGAAAAGTAGATGCATTAAAACTCACATTATTTTAAATTTAAATATTTCATTTGTATTAAAATCAGGATTTAATATTGTTTTAGTTTTCCAGCTTCCATAGAAGTAAAATCATCAATAATATCTTCAAAACCTGCTTCTGTGCTTCTCTCATTTTCAGCTGAGGTAGTTGCCATATTTGACAATTTCTCTTGATGAAGTAATGATCTTAATTAATCATTACTAGGATGCAAATAACAGGATGCAGAATTTCTAAATTAATAGAAGACAAAAAAAGCCCAAGGAAAATTGAATCGTTACAGTAAACTCAGAAAAGGAGGCTAAGGAAAGAGGATACAAAAAAGGCATCAAGTGAAATGACAAAAGCCAAGTCAAACTTTTTAATTATATAATAATTGTAAAATGGCTAATTTGCCCATTAGCAAAGATTATCACATTGAGTAAAAACATAAATCCTGATATATGCTGTTTGAAAGAGATATACTTATAACTAAATGACCTCCCAAAATTGAGGATAAATAGGCTGACAGAGGATGTTAGGTAATTGAAAACAAAAAGGAGAACAACCCACTGCCGTCAAGTCCGTTCCGACTCATAGTGACCCTATAGGACAGAGTAGAACTGCCCCGTAGAGCTTCCAAGGAGCACCTGGCAGTTTCGAACTGTCGCACTCTTGGTTAACAGCGTAACAAAAAGGGGAGCAGGTTGAAAATATTAAAATTAGAAAAAGAAAAAAGCACTAAATGGTACAAAAATATAAAACCTAAAAGGAAATCATTATAGCAATTAGCTTTTATTCAACTAACATAGCAATGAAACATACAAAGCATAACACTTTTTTGACGCAAACCACAATTACAATGGAACACTTTAACACATTTCTTTCAGAATTTGATGAATCAAGTAAACCAAATCAATTAAATCAAGAATCTTGATTTAATTAATATATATAAACTCTACAGAGAATACACATTCTACTCAAATGCTCATGAAGCTTTTATAATACTCACAAGAAAACCTCAATAAATTCTCAAATTAAACAGGCCATATTCTCTTATTACAACACAACAAAACTGGAAATGTAAAATAAAAAGTTAATGAGCACACAAGACTGGAAGCTTAGCAATACTGCACTCTTCTACATAACTTCAGGCTTAGAGAAGAAAATCTACACTAAAATCACAAAAGATTACCCAAATATTTGGGTAATTACTATGAGCAAGCACATAGTGGAGCCCTGGTGGCACAGTGGTTAAGAGCTAAGACTGCTAACCAAACGGTCAGCAGTTCGAGTCCACCAGCCACCGTATGGAGCAGTTCAATTCTGTCCTGTAGTGTTGCTATGAGTTGGAATCCACTCCACAGCAATGGGTTTTTAAGCACATAGTGTTGGAAATACATGGCAGTGAGCAAACTAGAGTTGTTCAGGAGTGTTTATATTCTCACGGGGAAGACAATCAACAAGCAAATAAACACTCGTGTCTGAAAAGTCTGAAAAGTTCAATGAAGAAAAATAAAACAGGGTAGGAGTAAATAGTGATGGCAGGTAAGGAAAGGCTTCTCTTAGGAGTTAACATCTGACAGGGACCCCACAATTTTAGGAGCAAATCTTGCCAATTTATGGGGAAGCACACTTCAAGAGAAAAACCCAGTTGCCTCCAAGCAGGTTCCCAACTCATGACAACTCCCTATGCATCTGAGTAGAACTGTGTTTCACAGTGTTTTTTTTTTTTAGTTTAGTTTTTTTTTTTTTTTGCTGTTGTTGAGACTATACACAGCACAACACACACCAATTCAACAGTTTCTACATTCCATAGGGTTTTTCAATAGCTGAATTTTTTTGGAAGTAGATCACCAAGGCCTTTCTTCCAAAGTGCCTCTGTATGGACTTGAACCTCCAACCTTTTGGTTAGCAGCTAAGTGTGTTGACTGTTTGTACCACTCAGGGATTCCACCAGAAGGGAGCAGCTAGTGTGAACATCTGAGTGGGGAGCAAGTAGGACCAATGAGTGAGTGAGTGAGCAAGGGCAAAATAGCTGGAAAGGAGACAAAGGCCAGGTCACAGGGTCTTATACAAGCTTGGGTTTTATTCTAAATGTAAAAGGAAGCTATTGATGAATTTTGAGGTGGGAAGAGTAATGTGATATGATTTATACTTTTAAAAACATCAGCAAGATGGCTGACTTGGTAGAAGCTACCTCGGATCCCTCTTGCAACAAAGACTCAGAAAAACAAGTGAATCGATCACATACATGCTCAAAACAGGGAATCATTGAAGTCAATATGTAAAAGATCACAATAATCAAAAAGAGGGACTAAATACAGGAGGCATAGAACTGCCATATGGAGAAGAAAACAAGGCGATATAAGACAGTACAAGTTAGATTTTTACTTAGAAAAATAGGGGTAAATATTAAGGTAACCACAAAGAGGTCTAACAATTCCATAACTCAAAATAAAAACCAGGAAAAACATAACGACTCAGCAAACATAAATTCAACTACTATGAAAATGAGGAACACACAATTTACAAAGAAAAAGTCTCAGCACAAAAAAGTAAATGGAAAAATGAAATTGTCAACAACACACAAAAAGGCATCAAAATGACAGTACTACACACATACTTATCTATAATTAAAAAGATCAGTCTCTGTAGAAAATTGCCTTGGGAATGAAGGCAGTCGGAGAAACAGGGAGAACAGTTAGGATGCTATTGGACTGGAGTTGATGACTTGGACTATTGTGCTAATAGTCCGCTAATAGCGGAGGTAATGAAGAGTGGCCCAGTTCAGGATGCACTTGGAAGGTAGAGGTTATATGGATTGCATTGACTGGGTGAGAGAAAAGAGAATTAAAAAGGATCCCTAAGTTTTGGCCTAGGGATCTTGATGAATGGTGACACTATTTACTGAGATAGGGAAAACAGAATGACAGAAGAGAAGCAGGAAATTAAAAGAAAGTGGCATTTTTATTTAATTACCCTGGAATTTTAAATACCTAAGAATGAGATTTTCATTAATACTTCATTGTTGTTGTTGTTGTTAAGTGCCAAAGTGTTGGTTCCAACTCACGGCCACCCTATGAACAACAGAACGGAACAGTGCCCAGTCCTGCACCATCCTCATAATCCTTGCTATCCTTGAGCCTATTGTTGCAGCCACCTTGTCAGTCCATTTCACTGAAGGTCTTCCTCTCTTTTGCTGACCCTCTATCATATCAAGCATGATGCCCTTCTCCAGGGACTGATCCTTCCTGATAACATGTACAAAACACGTGAGACGAACTCTCACCATCCTCCCTTCTAAGGAGCATTTTGGCCGTTCCTCTTCCAAGACAGACCTGTTCATGCTTCTGGCAGTCCATGGTATATTCAATATTCTTCACTAACACCACAACTCAAAGCCATCAATTCTTCTTTGGTCTCTTTATTCATTGTCTAGCTTTCCCATGTATATGAGGTAATTGAAAATACCATGGTTTGGGCCAGATGAACCTTAGTCCTCAAAGTGACATTTTTGCTTTTTAACACTTTAAAGAAGTCTTTGCAGCAGATTTGCCTAATACGGTACATCTTTTGATTTCTTTTGACTGCTGCTTCCATAGATGTTGATTGTAGATCCAAGTAAAACGAAGTCCTTGACAATTTCAGTCTTTCTCCGTTCATCATGATGTTGTTTATTGATGCAGTTGTGAGGATTTTTGTTTTCTTTATGTTGAGGTACAGCCCATACTGAAGGCTGTAGTCTTTGGTCTTTATCAGTAAGTGCTTCAAGTCCTCTTTGCTTTCAGCAAGCAAAGTTCTGGCACCTGCATATTATAGGCCATTAATGAGTCTTCCTCCAATCCTGAAGCCTCATTCTTCTTTGTGTAGTCCAGCTTCTCGGATTACTTGCTCAGCATACAGATTGAATAGGTACGGTGAAAGGATACAACCCTGATGCACACCTTTATTGATTTTAAACCATGCAGTATCCCTTCGTTCTGTTCATACAATGGCCTCTTAGTCAATGTAAAGGTTCCTCATGAGCATAATTAAGTGTTCCGGAATTCCTATTCTTTGGAATGTTACCCATAGTTTGTTATGATCCACACAGTTGAATGCCTTTGCATACTCCATAAAACACAGGTAAACATTTTTCTGGAATTCTCTGCTTTCAGCCAAGTATGATATCCCTCGTTCCATTCCCTATTCTGAGTTTGGCTTGAATTTCTGACAGTACTACATCTGATAGTTTCCTGTCAGATGTAGTACTGCAACCACTTTTGAACGATCTTCAGCAAAATTTTACTTGCTGTGATATTGATAATGTTCAATAATTTCTGCATTCTTTCGGAACACCTTTCTTTGAAATGGGCATATTTTCCAGTCAGTTGGCCAGGTAGCTGTCTTCCAAGTTTCTTGGCATAGGCAAGTGAGCACTTCCAGCATTGCATCCCTTTGTCGAAACATTTCAATTGGTATTCCATCAGTTCCCAGAGCCCTATTTTTTGCTAATGCCTTCAGTGCAGCTTGAACTTCTTCCTTCAGTACCATCAGTTCTTGATCATATGCTGCCTCCCAGAATGGTTGAATGTGAACTAATCCTTTTTGATACGGTGTCTGTGTGTATTCCTTCCATCTTCTTTTGATGCTTCCTGTGTCATTCAATGTTTTGCCTATAAACCCTCGATATAGCAAGTCAAGGCTTGAAAATTTTCTTCACTTCTTTCTGCTTGAGAAATATCGGGCGTGTTCTTCCCTTTTAGTTTTCAAAGGACCAAAAGTGACTCCTACTGTTAAGGGCTGGAAGGACCAAAAGTGACTCCTACTGTTAAGGGCTGGAAGATGGACATTAGTACAGAAGGTGCCAAGGAGCAGGAAAATCAGAAGAAACAATATGTTGGAAGCCAACAAAGGAGAGTTTCAGGGTAGACAGGAGTGATCAAATCAGTCAAACTTTGCTACATCAGGTAAGACGAGAATGTATAATTTCAAAAATTACTTCTGGATTTGGCAAGAAGAAATTATTAGTGATTTTGATAAGTATAGTTTCAGTATAGTGGTGGGACAAAAAGCCTTATCAAAACAAAGAGAGAATGGAAAGTGAGGAAGGGGAAACAATAAATACGAACAACTCTTCTGAGGAATGTTACTATCAATGGGAACAGAAAAAATGGTTAGGTTGCTGGGACTGTAAGGCAAAGAACTTTGTGTGTATGTTTTAAGTTTAAAAACAAACAAACAAACCAGTTGCCTCTAAGTTGATTCCAACTCATGATGACCCCATGTGTGTCAGAGTAGAACTGTGTCCCATAGTTTCCAATGGGTGACTTTTTTTTTTCTGAAAGTAAATCACCAGGCCTTTCTTCCCAGGTACCTCTGGGTGGGCTCAAACCTCCAAACTTTCCATTTGTGGCTGAGTGCATTAACTATTTGCAACACCTAGGAACTCCATGTTTTAAGATGAGATATTATAATGTGTTTATGTCGATATGAGAATGTATATAGGAAAAAATGTATAAAGAAACTTTAAAGTAGTAATTTGAGATTATAATATATTGAATTCTCTTGGATTCAAAGAAAGCAGAACTTGAAGAAAATATTTTAGTGTTTAAATAATATTATTATTAAATGTGAACAAGGAAAAAAAACATGAAGTAAGTATTGAATACAAAAGGTTAAAAAAAAAAAGAAGAAAAGATAGACCAAAAGAAAGAATTTACTTAAGATAAATTCAGAAATAAACTCTAAAAAGTACCTATAGATTAAATTTAAATGCTGGTTCTTTAAAAAAAACAATAAAATAGACAAGTGTATGCTAAGTTTCTCTATAAAAGGAAGATAAATATACTACATTAGGAATTTAAAATGTATATAGTCACAGATACAAAAGAAATTTTTTAAATCATAGGTAAATAATAATAAAAACACATATATCACTTACTGTATACCAGGCATTGTTCTAAATGCCATACATAGATTAATTCATTAAATCTCACAACAACCCTCTGAGGTAAGTATTTTATTAGCCCAGTATGACAGATAAAGAAATGAGGCAGGGAGAGGTTAAATAATTAGCCAAGATACTTCCCTAGAAGTGAGAAGGCTGGGATTCAAATCCAGCAGCCTTGCTCCAGAGTCCATGCTCTTAATCACTGCAGCATATGGCCTATTGTATGCAAGGGAGAAGCCTTACACCAACGAATATGAAAATATAGAGATTTCTCAGAAAGAGGTAGAAAATCTGAGTAGACCAATAACCATAGAAGAATTTGAAAAGTTAATCAAACACATAATGCCTATAAAGGCTCTGGGCTCAGATGGCTTTATTGGTAATACCTATGTTATTTAAAATGTTTCAGAACCTTGATATTAATAACATGCATTTGAGTTCATTTTATGAAGCTGACATAACCCTAACATGAGATTGACAAAGGTAGCATGCGAGTGCACACACACACACATATTCATGTACACACACAGAGAGACACACACAATTGTAGCTCATCCTTACATATGAATAAAGATAATAGCTAATACATACGTAGTGCTTGCTGTGTGCCACTTAACAGAGAAAGAAGTTAAAGTATATTAACTCATTTAATCTTCAAAATGACCCTACTATCGTCATTTTACAAAAGGAAACACACACACAGAGACTAAGTGAATTGTGTAAAGTCACACTGTGAGTTAGTGCCACCTCGTTGGTGGCAAGTTAGAATGTGGACCAAGGTATGTAGAATTGGTTCAACACTAGGCAATTTATTAATTATATTCATTACATAAATAAAAGGGAAAGATGTAACATCTCTCTTAAGAAAAAGCAACATCAATATTGTAACAACATTCAACATACTGACCTTAGTCAAATTTCCTTAATGAGCTAAAAAAAAAGATCATTATAGCTCCCCCCTTCTCCAAAATCTGGTATCAATGAAAGTTCAGAAATTACATTTGACTCTTTGTCTTCTTATTCTACCCCAATCCAGAACAGTTCTCCACCTTCCTCATTTTTTTTTCACAACAGTGAATTCTTTAAAGAAACCAAGTCTATTGTCCTGGGAGACTGTACCACATTCTGGATTTTCCTGATTCTTTTTTAATAGACATTTTCTAGCATGAATATTGATGGAGGTGATATAGTATATCTTCCCTTGTATCATGTCCAGAGGCACAGAATGCCATGATGTCAGGCTATCTCACCATTGGCACTTTTCATTATAAAAGTACGTTTTCCCTTTGGTAACTAGTAAGTTATTTGTGGAGTCATAATACAGGGTCACTATGAATTGGAACTGACTTGACGGCAGCTAACAACAGAAACAACACTTTGAGATTGGAATCCCTGGGTGGTGCAAACAATTAACATGCTCAGCTGCTAATTGAAAGGTTGGAGGCTCAAGTTCATCACCAAAAAATTGAAGGTTCGAGTCTTCCCAAAGGTGCTTTTGAAAAAAGGCCTAGCAATCTACTTCTGAAAAAAATCAGCCACTGAAAACCCTATGGAGCAAGTTCTACTCTCATACACATGGGGCCATCATGAGTTGTAGTCGATTCAACAGCAACTGGTAGCTTGAAATCATGTAAACATTCTATACCCTTTGGTTCAGCCATTCATTAATAATTTACGCCTGAATCAGTTATTGTGTGGTGATTTTCTAATCTTATTCCTTCGACTTTTTTTTACCTATTATCAGTGGCATCACTAGGGTGGGTGTCACCCAGTTCAGTAACTCCTGGTTTCACTCTCCCCCACCCAGGGACCTCCTCCCATACCAGACCATACAGAATCCTTAGTAATGTTTTTTTATATTAATGTTACTGGTAAATTGTAATTCCCATATATCACTCCTTCTTTTCCTTTATCACTACTTAATTCTCAAAATGGTTATTGATATAGGTTCCCAAATACTAACACCACAATAGCGTAGCTAAAACACCAGAAATTTGACAGAATCAAAAGCCAAAAAACACTGGAAGCAACGAAAACAACAGCACATGCTTGTAGCGCATGCAGACGAAACCACGTGATTTAAAGCATCTTTGTAATTAAGTAATAATGATAGCTCTGACCAGAGCCCATTAGAAAGTTCAAAGAGTAAATTAGTATAGAGTTTCAGCCTTGTAGGTATATTGATACGTGTATATTGACACATGTAAGCTGGACTTTTGAAAAACGTTTTTGTTGTTATAACTAACTACAGAGATATTTTAACAAAAATAATGTTTCTGCTGAAACACTTCACAAAAATTTTATACAGAGTCTTTTTTGTGTCACCCCCTCTGACAGTGTCACCCAGTGTGGTCCCGAAACCCCTGCACCACCCTGGTGATGCCACTGTCTGTCATTCTTCTATAAAGAAGAGTTTTCCTTGTCTCTCTCTCTTCATATCACCATAAATTCATGATCCTTTTTTCCCCTAAATTCACTGTATTATAGTCCATTGCCATCGTTTTTCTTTTTGATGATGAAATTGTCCTAAATTTGGTCAGCGAGCAGCATTTCATGCTGGCCTTTTGACGTGGTCCCATTAATCTTTGAGTACTTTGTTGCTTTCTGGCACAAGATGTTCCAAGATCACCTTGTACTTGCACTTTCCTTGCCTCGGACCTTCCATTTCTCTAAGGAGTCCCAGTTCCTTTTAATGGGAAATAATTTTTAGCAACCAAAGTTTAGATGCAATTATTACCGGGGTGTTGTTTCTCCTACATTTTTCTTTGAAAACAGTTATTGATAGATATAAATATAAGGATGGCGATAGATACATACACATGTAAAGCTATATGTATATAACCTATATTTTAGAATCATGAGTTCATAATAATATGCACAATTCTCATCATGGCCTTCTTTGTATCTCCTCCCTCCATGAAAGTCAACTGAGGTTCCCAAGATCAAAATGTTTACTCATTAGTTCTATCCTAAAATACAACACAAAGTAGTTTCATAATTATACCACCAGTACCATCACTAATAACAAATTTAGTAAGTAAAAGTATAAACTTATTCGTAGTTTTGGGTCCTTATATATCCTACAAAGTATGTACTCAAGGGTCTCGTACTTAAACCTTACTTGAATTAATTCTTTTCTGTGTGGATATGTAATTAATTTCGTATACTGTAAAAAAAAATTTGCTTTGTTTGCAGTTCATTCCAGGGGTTGCTTTTTCATGTTTTTTAATTAAGTTTTATTTTTTGAATATATAAAATGTTAATCTGTTTCATAAGTCAAAACTACATAAAAAAGTATATTCAGAGAATATATACTTGCAGTCAAGTCAGACATGTTCCTACCACTCGTTTATATTCATGTATGCCCTTAATTCACCTTCTTCCTTGCATAAAAGGTAGCATACTATATGCATTCTTCTGTCTCTTGATTTTTTTTTTACTTAGCACTATATTCTGTAAATGACTCCATATTAACTCACAGAGAGATTTCTTACCCTTTTTATAGCTATGTATCACTCCATTGTTTGTTTTCTGTAGGTGTGCATTTAGGTTGTTAGAATGTTTTGCTATTACAAATAATGTCCCAATGAATAAACATGTGCATATGTTGTCTTGATTTTGTAAAGATGTACATTGAGGGTAAATCCTAGGAGTGGAATTTCTGGGTCGTAAAGCAAACACTTATGTAGTTTTGTTAGATATTGCCAAATTCTCCTTCAAAGGGGTTATAACATTTTTCATTCCTACCAGCTCCTGGTCAGCAAAGTATTTTGTCAAGTTGATAATCTTTATAGGTAAGAAATGATTTCTTAAAAAAAAAAAAAGTATGTGTTTCCATTTACAAGTGTGATCATCTGCAAGTTACTGAATCTCCCTAAGCTTTAGTTTCCTATTTAAGATAACACTCATCTTAAAAGGTTGTTCCAGGGCGGGGCCAAAATGGCGGACTAGGTGGACGCTACCACGGATCCCTCTTGCAACAAAGACTCCGAAAAACAAGTGAATCGATCACATATATAACAATCTATGAACCCTGAACAACAAACACAGATTTAGATACTGAGAACGAACAAATACAGGGAGGCAGCGATTGTTTTCAGAGCCTGGAGCCAGCGTACCAGTCAGGTGACCTTCGGTGCCGGATTTAGAGCAGAGCCCAAGGGGGCAGACAGCACAAACAAGGGGCCCAGCCCTGATCCCCGAACTCATTCCAGGAGGGGGACCAGCCGGTACACGTGCGCGGCGTGGCGGCGCAGCCGGTGGGAGAAGTCCCCGGGAGGCAGTGACTTGTCTTGGAGGGGGGAGAGCGGCGTCCCAGCCGGGGAGCCGTCCTGCCGGGATTTTGGTGGGCCGCAGGCACGGCATAAGCACGGGGAGCTGCTCCACCCCCCTGAACTGACCCCGGGGGGGGGCCCAGCCGGTTCGCGCGGGCGACGTGGCGATGCAGCCGGTGGGAGAAGTTCCCGGGAGACAGTGATGGGTCTTGGAGCGGGGAGAGCAGCGTCCCAGCCGGGGAACCGTCCCGCCGGAATTTTGACTGAGCGCAGGCACAGCATAGGCGCGGAGAGCTGCTTCACCCCCCTGAACTAGCCCCAGGGGGGCCCAGCCGGTTCCCGCAGGTGGCGTGGCGACGTGGCCGGTGGGGGAGGTCCCCAGGGGGCAGCGACTGGTCTTGGAGCGGGGAGAGCGGCGTCCCAGTAGGGCAACCTTGACGTTGGGCGTGGGTCTGACAGTGGAGGATCTGACGGTGACTCCAGTGGGCCAGACCCCCCGGGGGCAATCTCCACACAGCCAGCACACATAGGCGACGCGCCCCGCAGAAATCTCAGATATAATAGTCATTCCAAGAAAGACAAGCAACACTGGCTATATTCTAAGGTGCTACTCTCCTATCTCTCTGATCCCTCCCCCACCCTCCCCAGGCGGCTTCATTAACATCTGAATAGCCTGAGCCAGAGGGAGAACTCTGATAGGGATCTGACTGCATTTTTTTTTTAGCGGATTTTCTGGAAAAACTAATTTCCCAGTGATGGCTAGGAGACAGCAGTCCATATCAAACCACATAAAGAAGCAGACCATGACAGCTTCTCCAACCCCCCAAACAAAAGAATCAAAATCTTTCCCAAATGAAGATACAATCCTGGAATTATCAGATACAGAATATAAAAAACTAATTTACAGAATGCTTCAAGACATCACAAACGAAATAAGGCAAACTGCAGAAAAAGCCAAAGAACACACCGATAAAACTGTTGAAGAACTCAAAAAGATTATTCAAGAACATACTGGAAAAATTAATAAGTTGCAAGAATCCATAGAGAGACAGCATGTAGAAATCCAAAAGATTAACAATAAAATAACAGAATTAGACAACGCAATAGGAAGTCAGAGGAGCAGACTTGAGCAATTAGAATGCAGACTGGGACATCTGGAGGACCAGGGAATTAACATCAACATAGCTGAAAAAAAATCGGATAAAATAATTTAAAAAAATGAAGAAACCCTAAGAATCATGTGGGACTCTATCAAGAAGGATAACTTGCGTGTGATTGGAGTCCCAGAACAGGGAGGGGGGACAGAAAACACAGAGAAAATAGTTGAAGAACTCCTGACACAAAACTTCCCTGACATCATAAAAGACTAAAGGATATCTATCCAAGATGCTCATCGAACCCCATTTAAGATTGATCCAAAAAGAAAAACACCAAGACATATTATCATCAAATTCGCCAAAACCAAAGATAAAGAGAAAATTTTAAAAGCAGCCAGGGAGAAAAGAAAGGTTTCCTTCAAGGGAGAATCAATAACAATAAGTTCAGGCTACTCAGCAGAAACCATGCAGGCAAGAAGGGAATGGGACGACATATACAGAACACTGAAGGAGAAAAACTGCCAGCCAAGGATCATATATCCAACAAAACTCTCTCTGAAATATGAAGGCGAAATTAAGATATTTACAGATAAACACAAGTTTAGAGAATTTGCAAAAACCAAACCAAAGCTACAAGAAATACTAAAGGATATTGTTTGGTCAGAAAACCAATAATATCAGATACCAGCACAACACCAGGTCACAAAACAGAACGTCCTGATATCAACTCAAATAGGGAAATCACAAAAACAAATTAAGATTAATTAAAATAATAATAATAATACACATAACAGGGAATCATTGAAGTCAATAGGTAAAAGATCACAATAATCAAAAAGAGGGACTAAATACAGGAGGCATTGAACTGCCAGATGGAGAGTGATACAAGGCGATATAGAACGATACAAGTTAGGTTTTTACTTAGAAAAATAGGGGTAAATAATAAGGTAACCACAAAAAGGTATAACAACTCCATAACTCAAGAAAAAAGCCAAGAAAAACATAACGACTCAACAAACATAAAGTCAAACACTATGAAAATGAGGATCTCACAATTTACTAAGAAAAATGTCTCAGCACAAAAAAGTATGTGGAAAAACGAAATTGCCAACAACACACATGAAAAGGCATCAAAATGACAGCACTAAAAACTTATTTATCTATAATTACGCTGAATGTAAATGGACTAAATGCACCAATAAAGAGACAGAGAGTCTCGGACTGGATAAAGAAACACGATCCGTCTATATGCTGCCTACAAGAGACACACCTTAGACTTAGAGACACAAACAAACTAAAACTCAAAGGATGGAAAAAAATATATCAAGCAAACAATAAGCAAAAAAGAAGAGGAATAGCAATATTAATTTCTGACAAAATAGACTTTAGACTTAAATCCACCACAAAGGATAAAGAAGGACACTATATAATGATAAAAGGGACAATTGATCAGGAAGACATAACCATATTAAATATTTATGCACCCAATGACAGGGCTGCAAGATACATAAATCAAATTTTAACAGAACTGAAAAGTGAGATAGATACCTCCACAATTATAGTAGGAGACTTCAACACACCACTTTCGGAGAAGGACAGGACATCCAGTAAGAAGCTCAATAGAGACACGGAAGACCTACTTACAACAATCAACCAACTTGACCTCATTGACTTATACAGAACTCTCCACCCAACTGCTGCAAAGTATACTTTTTTTTCTAGCACACATGGAACATTCTCTAGAATAGACCACATATTAGGTCATAAAACAAACCTTTGCAGAGTCCAAAACTTCGAAATATTACAAAGCATCTTCTCAGACCACAAGGCCATAAAACTAGAAATCAATAACAGAAAAACTAGGGAAAAGAAATCAAATACTTGGAAAATGAACAATACCCTCCTGAAAAAAGACTGGGTGATAGAAGACATCAAGGAGGGAATAAGGAAATTCATAGAATGCAACGAGAATGAAAATACTTCCTATCAAAACCTCTGGGACACAGCAAAAGCAGTGCTCAGAGGCCAATTTATATCGATAAATGCACACATACAAAAAGAAGAAAGAGCCAAAATCAGAGAACTGTCCCTACAACTTGAACAAATAGAAAGTGAGCAACAAAAGAACCCATCAGGCACCAGAAGAAAACAAATAATAAAAATTAGAGCTGAACTAAATGAATTAGAGAACAGAAAAACAATTGAAAGAATTAACAAAGCCAAAAGCTGGTTCTTTGAAAAAATTAACAAAATTGATAAACCATTGGCTAGACTGACTAAAGAAAAACAGGAAAGGAAACAAATAACCCGAATAAGAAACGAGAAGGACCACATCACAACAGAACCAAATGAAATTAAAAGAATCATTTCAGATTACTACAAAAAATTGTACTCTAACAAATTTGAAAACATAGAAGAAATGGATGAATTCTTGGAAAAACACTACCTACCTAAACTAACACATTCGGAAGTAGAACAACTAAATAGACCCATAACAAAAAAAGAGATTGAAATGGTAATCAAAAAACTTCCAACAAAAAAAAAGCCCTGGCCTGAACGACTTCACTGCAGAGTTCTACCAAACTTTCAGTGAAGAGTTAACACCACTACTACTGAAGGTATTTCAAAGCATAGAAAATGACGGAATACTACCCAAATCATTCTATGAAGTCACCATCTCCCTGATACCAAAACCAGGTAAAGACATTACAAAAAAAGAAAATTACAGACCTCTATCCCTCATGAACATAGATGCAAAAATCCTCAACAAAATTCTAGCCAATAGAATCCAACAACACATCAAAAAAATAATGCACCACGATCAAGTGGGATTTATACCAGGTATGCAAGTCTGGTTTAATATCAGAAAAACCATTAATGTAATCTATCACATAAATAAAACAAAAGATAAAAACCACATGATCTTATCAATTGATGCAGAAAAGGCATTTGACAAAGTCCAACACCCATTTATGATAAAAACTCTTACCAAAATAGGAATTGAAGGAAAATTCCTCAACATAATAAAGGGCATCTATGCAAAGCCAACAGCCAATATTACTCTAAATGGAGAGAACCTGAAAGCGTTTCCCTTGAGAACGGGAACCAGACAAGGATGCCCTTTATCACCACTCTTATTCAACATTGTACTTGAAGTCCTAGCCAGGGCAATTAGGCTAGACAAAGAAATAAAGGGTATCCAGATTGGCAAGGAGGAAGTAAAGTTATCACTATTTGCAGATGACATGATCCTATACACAGAAAATCCTAAGGAATCCTCCAGAAAACTACTGAAACTAATAGAAGAGTTTGGCAGAGTCTCAGGTTATAAAATAAACATACAAAAATCACTTGGATTCCTCTACATCAACAAAAAGAACACCGAAGAGGAAATAACCAAATCAATACCATTCACAGTAGCCCCCAAGAAGATAAAATACTTAGGAATAAATCTTACCAAGAATGTAAAAGACCTATACAAAGAAAACTACAAAGCTCTACTACAAGAAATTCAAAAGGACATACTGAAGTGGAAAAACATACCTTGCTCATGGATAGGAAGACTTAACATAGTAAAAATGTCTATTCTACCAAAAGCCATCTATACATATAACGCACTTCTGATCCAAATTCCAATGTCATATTTTAAGGGGATAGAGAAACAAATCACCAATTTCATATGGAAGGGAAAGAAGCCCCGGATAAGCAAAACATTACGGAAAAAGAAGAAGAAAGTGCGAGGCCTCACTCTACCTGATTTCAGAACCTATTATAGAGCCACAGTAGTCAAAACAGCCTGGTACTGGTACAACAACAGGCACATAGACCAATGGAACAGAATTGAGAACCCAGATATAAATCCATCCACATATGAGCAGCTGATATTTGACAAAGGACCAGTGTCAGTCAATTGGGGAAATGATAGTCTTTTCAACAAATGGTCCTGGCATAACTGGATATCCATTTTCAAAAGAATGAAACAGGACCCATACCTCACACCATGCACAAAAACTAACTCCAAGTGGATCAAAGACCTAAACATAAAGACTAAAACGATAAAGATCATGGAAGAAAAAATAGGGACAACCCTAGGAGCCCTAATACAAGGCATAAACAGAATACAAAACATTACCAAAAATGATGAAGAGAAACCAGATAACTGGGAGCTCCTAAAAATCAAACACCTATGCTCATCTAAAGACTTCACCAAAAGAGTAAAAAGACCACCTACAGACTGGGAAAGAATTTTCAGCTATGACATCTCCAACCAGTGCCTGATCTCTCAAATCTACATGACTCTGTCAAAACTCAACCACAAAAAGACAAACAACCCAATCAAGAAGTGGGCAAAGGATATGAACACACATTTCACTAAAGAAGATATTCAGGCAGCCAACAGATACATGAGAAAATGCTCTCGATCATTAGCCATTAGAGAAATGCAAATTAAAACTACGATGAGATTCCATCTCACACCAACAAGGCTGGCATTAATCCAAAAAACACAAAATAATAAATGTTGGAGAGGCTGCGGAGAGATTGGAACTCTTATACACTGCTGGTGGGAATGTAAAATGGTACAACCACTTTGGAAATCTATCTGGCGTTATCTTAAACAGTTAGAAATAGAACTACCATACAACCCAGAAATCCCACTCCTCGGAATATACCCTAGAGATACAAGAGCCTTCACACAAACAGATATATGCACACCCATGTTTATTGCAGGTCTGTTTACAATAGCAAAAAGCTGGAAGCAACCAAGGTGTCCATCAACGGATGAATGGGTAAATAAATTGTGGTATATTCACACAATGGAATACTACGCATCGAGAAAGAACAGTGACGAATCTCTGAAACATTTCATAACATGGAGGAACCTGGAAGGCATTATGCTGAGCGAAATTAGTCAGAGGCAAAAGGACAAATATTGTATAAGACCACTATTATAAGATCTTGAGAAATAGTAAAAACTGAGAAGAACACATACTTTTGTGGTTACGAAGGGGGAGGGAGGGAGGGAGAGGGTTTTTTATTGATTAATCAGTAGATAAGAACTGCTTTGGATGAAGGGAAAGACAACACTGAATACATGGAAGGTCAGCTCAATTGGACTGGACCAAAAGCAAAGAAGTTTCCGGGATAAAATGAATGCTTCAAAGGTCAGCGGAGCAGGGGCGGGGGTCTGGGGAACATGGTTTGAGAGGACTTCTAAGTCAATTGGCAAAATAATTCTAGTATGAAAACATTCTGCATCCCACTTTGAAATGTGGCGTCTGGGGTCTTAAATGCTAACAAGTGGCCATCTAAGATGCATCAATTGGTCTCAACCCACCTGGAGCAAAGGAAAATGAAGAACACCAAGGTCACACGACAACTAAGAGCCCAAGAGACAGAAAGGGCCACATGAACCAGAGACCTACATCATCCTGAGACCAGAAGAACTAGTTGATGCCCGGCCACAATCGATGACTGCCCTGACAGGGAGCACAACAGAGAATCCCTGAGGGAGCAGGAGATCAGTGGGATGCAGACCCCAAATTCTCATAAAAAGACCATACTTAATGGTCTGACTGAGACTAGAGGAATCCCGGCGGCCATGCTCCCCAGACGTTCTGTTGGCACAGGACAGGAACCATCCCCGAAGACAACTCATCAGACATGAAAGGGCAGGTCAGCGGGTGGGAGAGAGATGCTGATGAAGAGTTAGCTAATTATATCAGGTGGACACTTGAGAGTGTGTTGGCAGCTCTTGTCTGGAGGGGGGATGGGAGGATAGAGAGAGAGGGAAGCTGGCAAAATTGTCAGGAAAGGAGAGACTGAAAGGGCTGACTCAATAGGGGGAGAGCAAGTGGGAGTACGGAGTAAGATGTATGTAAACTTATATGTGACAGGCTGATTGGATTTGTAAATGTTCACTTGAAGCTTAATAAAAGTTAATAAAAAAAAAAAAGGTTGTTCCAATGACCAAATGTATATAAAATTTATATAAGCGCAAAAATACATTTATTGATATGTAAAAAAATCTGACTTGACATAAAATAAATACTCAATTGTTGTTGTCTGCCATTGAGTCACTTCTGACTCATATATGCCAGGGTAGAACTGCCCCATAGGGTTTCTAGGCTATAATCTTCATAGGAGCAGACTGTCAGGTCTTATCTCCTACAGAGCCACTGGTGGGATTGAACCACTGACCTTTTTGTCAGCAGCCCAGCGCTTAACCACTGAGCCACCAAAACAAACAAACAAAAAAACCCTGCCTTCAAGTCGATACCAACTCATAGAGACCCTATAGGATGGAATAGAACTAACCCATAGAGTTTCCAAGGAGAGCCTGGTGGATTCGAACTGCTGGCTTCTTGTTTAGCAGCTGTAGCACTTAACCACTAGCCACCAGGGACCCTCAAATACCCAATTAATGGTATATTATTAATGTAGAAAATACTAGGAGCATATAATTACATATTGTTTTTGCTTCTGGTTGCCGTTGAGTTGGTTCTGACTCCTGGAGACTCCATGCATACAGAGCAGAACTACTCCATAAGGTTTTCAAGCCTATGACCTTCAGAAGCAGATCGCCGAAGTGTGTTTGGGGGGGGTTCAACTGCCAACCTTTTGGTTAGAAATCAAACACTTAACCATTTGTGCCACCCAGAGACTCCTATAATTACATATGTAATTATTAATGTGTTATGTTTTGTAGGCAACACATTTCTAAAGCCCTTATTATTTTAATAATTTAAAAAAAAAAAAAAACCAAACCCATTGTCATTGAGTTGATTCTGACTCATAGCGACCCCATAGGGTTTTCAAGGAGCGCCTGGTGGATTCGGACTCCCAGCCTTTTGGTTCGAAGCCCTAGCTCTTAACCACCAGGGTTTCCACTTTTTTTTTTTTTAATTTTTACTGTGTTTTAAGTGAAAGTTTACAAATCGTCAGTCTCTCACATAAAAATTTATATATACTTTGCTGTGTACTCTTAGTTGCTCTCCCACAATGAGACAGCACACTCTTTCTCTCCACCCTGTATATTTCTGTGTCCATTCAGCCAGCTTCTGTCCCCCTCTGCCTTCTCATTTCTCCTCCAGACCAGAGCTGCCCACATAATCTCATGTGTCAACTTCAGCCAAGAAGCTCAATCCTCACCAGTATCATTTTCTATCTTATAGTCCAATCAATCCCTGTCTGAAGAGCTGGCTTTGGGAATGGCTCCTATCTTGGGCTAACAGAAGTTCTGGGGACCATGGCCTCTGGAGTCCTTCTAGTCTCAGTCAGACCGTTAAGTCTGGTCTGTTTACGAAAATTTTGAGGTCTGCATCGCACTGTCCTCCTGCTGCATCAGAAATTCTCTGTGTTCCCTGTCAGGGCAATCATCAGCTGTAGCCAGGAGCCACCTAGTTCTTCTGGTCTCAGGCTGATGTAGTCTCTGATATTTATGGCCCTTTCTGTCTCTTGGGCTCATAATTACCTTGTATCTTTGGTGTTCTTCATTCTCCTTTGCTCCATGTGGGTTGAGACAAATTGATGCATCTTAGATGGTCGCTTGCTAACATTTAAGACTCCAGATGCCACTTTCCAAAGTGGGATACAGAATGTTTTCTTAATAGATTTCAATATACCAATTGACCCAGATGTCCCCTGAAACCATGGTCCCCAAACCCCCACCACTGCTACACTGGCCTTCAAAGTATTTATTCAGGAAACTTCCTTGCTTTTGGTTTAGTCCAGTTGTGCTGACCTTTCCTGCGTTGTGTGTTGTCTTCCCCTTCACCTAAACTAGTTCCTGCCTACTATCTAGTGAATGCCCTTCTCCCTCCCTCCCTCTCCACTCTTGTAACCATTAAAGAATATTTTCTTCTTTGTTTAAAATATTTCTTGAGTTTTTTTTAACAGTGGTCTCATACAATATTTGTCCTTTTGCAACTGACTAATTTCACTCAGCATAATGCCTTCCAGGTTCCCCCATGTTATGAAATGTTTCATGGGTTCGTCATTGTTCTTTATCCATGTGTAGTATTCAATTCTGTGAATATACCATAATTTATCCATTCATCTGTTGATGGGCACCTTGGTTGCTTCCATCTTTTTGCTATTGTAGACAGTGCTGCAATGAACATGAGTATGCATATATCTGTTCGGGTAAAGGCTCTTTTTTCTCTAGGATATATTCCAAGGAGAGATTCCTGGATCATATGGTAGTTCTATTTCTAGCTTTTTAAGGAAGCGCCAAATCCATTCCGAAGTGGTTGTACCATTTTACATTCCCACCAGCAGTGTATAAGTATTCCAGTCTCTCCACAACCTCTCCAAAATTTACTATTTTGTGTTTTTTGGATTAATGCCAGCCTTGTTGGAGTGAGATGGAATCTTATTGCAGTTTCGATTTGCATTTCTTTTTTTAATGGCTAATGATCCTGAGCATTTCCTCATTTATCTGTTAGCTACCTGAATGTCTTCTTCAGTGAAGTGCCTGTTCATATCCTTTGCCCATTTTTTAATGGGGTTATTTTCTTTTGATTGTTGAGTTTTTGCAGTATCATGTAGATTTTAGAGATTAGACTCTGATAAGATATGTCATAACTAAAAACTCTTTCCCAGTCTGCAGGTAATCTTGTACTCTTTTGGTGAAGTCTTTGGATGAGCATAGATGTTTGATTTTTAGGAGCTCCCAGTTACCTAGTTTCTCTTCTGGTGTTTGTACATTATTAGTAATGTTTTGTATACTGTTTATGCCATGTATTAGGGCTACTAGCATTGTCGCTGTTTTTTCTTCCATGATCTTCATCATTTTAGATTTTATATTTAGGTCTTTGATCCATTTTGAGTAAGATTTTGTGCTTGGTGTGAGGTATGGGTCTTGTTTCATATTTTTGCAGATGGATATCCAGTTATGCCAGCACCATTTGTTAAAGAGACTGTTTTTTCCCCATTTAACTGACTTTGGGCTTTTGTCAAATATCAGTTGCTCACATGTGGATGGATTTATGTCTGGATTCTCAATTCTGTTCCATTGGTATATGTATCTGTTCTGTACCAGTACCAGGCTGTTTTGACTACTGTGGCAGTATAATAGATTTGAAAATCAGGTAGTGTGAGGCCTCCCACCTTGTTCTTTTTCAGTAATGCTTTATTATCCAGGGCCTCTTTCCCTTCTATATGAAGTTGGTGATTTGTTTCTCCATCTCATTAAAAAATGTTGTTGGAATTTGGATCGGAATTGCATTGTATCTATTGATCACTTTTGGTAGAATAGATATTTTTACAATGTTGATTCTTCCTATTCATAAGCAAGGTATGTTTTTCCACTTATGTAGATCTCTTTTGGTTTATTGCAGCAGTGTCTAGAAGTTTTCTTTGTATAGGTCTTTTACATCTCTAGTAAGATTTATTTCTAAGTATTTTATGTTCTTGGGGGCTACTGTAAATGGTATTGATTTGGTGATTTCCTCTTCAATGTTCTTTTTGTTGGTGTAGAGGAATCCAACTGATTTTTGTATGTTTATCTTCTATGCTGATACTCTGCTGAACTCTTCTATTAGTTTCAGTAGTTTTCTGGAGGATTCCTTAGGGTTTTCTGTGTATAAGATCATGTCATCTGAAAATAGAGATACTTTTATTTCTTCCTTACCAATCTGGTTGGACTTTATTTCTTCACCTAGCCTAATTGCTGTAGCTAGGACCTCCAGCACAATGTTGAAGAAGAGTAGTGATAAAGGGCATCCTTGTTTGGTTCTTTTTCTCAAGGGGAATGCTTCGGACTTTCTCCATTTAGGATGATGTTGGCCCTCGGCTTTGTATAAATGCCCTTTATTGTGTTGAGGAATTTTCCTTCTATACCTATTTTGCTGAGGGTTTTTATCACAAATGGGTGTTGGACTTTGTCAAATGCCTTTTCTGCATCAATTGATAAGATCATGTGGTTCTTATCTTTTGTTTTATTTATATGATGGATTGTATTAACTGTTTTTCTAATGTTGAACCATCCCTGCATAGCTGGTATGAATCCCACTAGGTCATGGTGACTTATTTTTTTTGATATGTCGTTAAATTCTATTGGCCAGAATTTTGTTGAGGATTTTTGCATCTACGTTCATGAGGCATATAACTCTGTAATTTTCATTTTTTGTGATGTCCTCACTTGGTTTTTGTATCAGGGATAGGCTGGCTTCATAGAATGAGTTTGGGAGTATTCCATCTTTTTCTATGCTCTGAAATACCTTTAGTAGTAGTGGTGTTAACTCCTCTCTGAAAGTTTGGTGCAACTCTCCAGGGAAACCATCTGGGCCAGGGCTTTTTTTTGTTCGGAGTTTTTAAATTACCTTTTCAATCTCTTCTTTTGTTATGGGTTTATTTAGTTGTTCTACCTCTGTTTCTGTTAGTTTAGGTAGGTAGTATGTTTCTAGAAATTCATCCATGTCTTCTAGGTTTTCAAATTTGTTAGAATACAATTTTTCATAGTAATCTGATATGATTCTTTTAATTTCAGTTGGGTCTTGTGATATCCATCTCATTTCTAGTCAGGTTATTTGCTTCCTCTCCTGTTTTTCTTTTGTCAATTTGGCCAGTGGCTTATCAGTTTTGTTGATTTTTTCAAAGAACCAGCTTTTGGTCTTGTTAACTCTTTCCTTTGTTTTTCTGTTCTCTATTTCATTTAATTCTGCTCTAATTTTTATTATTTGCTTTCTTTTTGTGCCTGAGGGTTTCTTTTGTTGTTCTGTGTCTATTTGTTCAAGTTGTAGGGATAATTCTTTGATTTTTGGTCATCCTTTTTGTATGTGTACATTTGTTGATATAAATTGACCTCTGAGCACTGCTTTACCTATGTCCCAAAGGTTCTGATAAGAAGTGTTTTCATTCTCATTGGATTCTATGAATTCCTTTATTCCATCCTTAATTTCTTCTATAACCCAGTCATTTTTGAGCAGAGTATTGTTCAGTTTCCAAGTTTTTTATTTCTTTTCCCTGCTTTTTCTGTTACTGATTTCTACTTTTATGGCCTTATGGTTAGAGAAGATGCTTTGTAATATTTTGGATTCTGTTAAAGCTTCCTTTATGATCTAATATGTGGCCTATTCTAGAGAATGTTCCATGTGCACTGGAAAAGAAAGTATACTTTGATGCTGTTGGGTGGAGTGTTCTGTATATGTCTATGAGGTCAAATTGATTGATTGTGGCATTTAGATCTTCTGTGTCTTTACTGAGCTTCTTTCGGGATGTCCTGTCCTTCACTGAAAGTGGTGTGTTGAAGTCTCCTACTATTATTGTGGAGCTGTCTATCTCACTTTTCAATGCTGATAGAGTTTGTTTTATGTATCTTGAACACCTGTCATTGGGTGCATAAATATTTAATGTGGTTATATCCTCCTGGTATATTGTCCCTTTAATCATTATATAGAGTCCTTCCTTATCTTTTGTGGTGGATTTAACTTTAAAGTCTATTTTGTCAGAAATTAATATTTCCACTCCTGCTCTTTTTTGACTGTTGTTTGCTTGATATATTTTTTTTCCATCCTTTGAGTTTTAGTTTGTATCTTCAAGTCTAAGAGGCGTCTCTTGTAGTCAGCATGTAGATGAATTGTGTGTGTGTTTTTTTTTTAATCCATTCTGCCACTCTCTGTGTCTTTATTGGTGCATGTAGCCCAACTCCATTCAGTGTAAATGTGGCTAGGTATGATTTTAGTGCTGTCATTTTGATGGTTTTTTTGTGTGTTGTTGACAGCTTCTTTTTCCCACTTATTTTTTTTGTGCTGAGTAGTTTATCTTTATATATTGTCTTTTCCTCTTATTTGTTGTTGCTGATTTTATTTTGCTGAGTCTTTATTTATTTATTTTTGTATTTTATTTTGATGATTAGGATTGTTAATCTCGTTTGTGGTTACCTTAATATTTACCCCTACTTTTCTAAGTTTAAACCTAACTTTTATTTCTTTATATCACCTTGACTTCCTCTCCATATGAAAGATCTACAACTATGTTTTTTAGTCTCTCTTTATTGTTTTAATGTTGTCTTCTTTTACATAATGACATCCTGATTCCCTGTTTTGAGAGTTTTTTTTTAATCTGGACTTATATTTATGATTTCCCTATTTGGGTTGACATCTGGTCACTCTGTCCTGTGTTCTAGTCCTGGGATGATATCTGATAGTATTGATTTTCTAACCAATGAACTCCCTTTAGTATTTTTTGTCATTTTGGTTTGGTTTTTACAAATTCCCTAAACTTCTGTTTATCTGAAAATGTCCTAATTTCGCCTTCATATTTGAGAGACAGCTTTCCTGGATATATCGTTCTTGGATGGTAATTTTTTTTTTTTCAATACTTTATATGTCATCCCATTGCCTTCTTGCCTGCATGGTTTCTGACGAGTAGTCCGAGCTTATTCATATTGACTCTCCTTCGTAGGTGACTTTTTGTTTACCCCCAGCCACTCTTAAAATTCTCTCTTTATCTTTGTTTTTGGCAAGTGTGTTTATAATATGTCTTGGTGACTTTCTTAGAGATCTACCTTATGTGGAGGTCAATGAGCATCTTGGATAGATATCGTCTCATCTTTCATGATATCAGAGAAATTTCCTGCAAACAAATCTTCAACAATTCTCTCTGTATTTTTTATCCCTCCCTGTTCTGGTACTCCATTTGCTCATAGGGTTTTTCTCTTGATAGAGTCCCACATGATTCTTAGGGTTTCTTCATTGTTTTAAATTCTTTTATCTGATTTTTCTTCAAATATATTGGTGCCAAGTATTTTATCTTCAGTCTAATTCAGCCTCCATTTCCTCAATTCTGTTCCTCTGACTTTCTATTGAGTTGTCTAATTCTATAATTTTATTGTTAATCTTCTGAATTTCTAATTGCTGTCTCTTTGTGGTTCTTGCAGCCTATTAAATTTTTCATTATGTTCTTGAATAACCTTTGAGTTTCTTCAACTGCTATATCTGTTTGTTCCTTAGCTTGATTCGTGTTTTGCCTGATCTCGTTCCTGATGTCTTGAAGAGTTCTGTACATTAATCTTTGGCGTTCTGCATCTGGTGATTCCAGGACAACACCTTCATCCAGAAGATTCCTTGATTCTTCATTTTGAGAGTTGTTGAAGTGATCATGGTCTGCTTCTTTATGTGATTTGATATTGACTGTTTTCTCCAAGCCATCTGTAAGTTAATGTACTAATTTATTTTATGTTTGCATACTGTGTCCTAGCTTCTTGCTTCATTTTGTTTAGATATGCCCAGATAGGTTGCTTGAGTGAGCTAGCTTGACTATTTTAGCCTTTGAAGCTCTAACGTCCTGTCACCAGATGGCTAGAGCTTTTACCAGGCATATGAGCCTAGGAGTCCATTTGCTTTTTTTGTATGGATTCAGCTCAGGTGTCCCGGTAGTTGGTCATTAAGTGTGTGGTACAGGATTTGTCCTACAGTCTTAGAGGGACAGGGTGATTGATACAGGTTCAAGTATCTGGTTGCAGCAGGGGTTTGAGCTCTGAACAAGGCAAGGGGCTGACAACTGTTCCCTGAGTGTCTGTGAAAAGTGCATCCCAGTTCCCTAGAGTGCACAGGTGGATGGGTTCTGCAGCCAGACCACAGGCACCCAATGCTTTTGGTTGTAAGTACTGGGAGGTACCACTTATCCTTGGATCCCTGTGGCAGGTGGCTAGGGGATGTGGGTGGAGCCACTAGTCCTTAGGCCCCTGATGTGGGTAGGTGAGGACCCTGTTTAGTAGGCAAAGAGGTGTCAGACATCAAAAACCTGCCTCTCCACCGCACAGCTGAAACAGTTGCAGTCTGCCAACAAGGACCTATTCTCTTCAAATGGGCCCAAACTGGTCCATGCAGGGGTGAAAGATATTCAAAGCCTGTGGACGTTTGTGCCTGGACAGGAGCCGCTTCTGTCCTGCATGCCCCAACGTAGTCAAGCTGGCAGAGTATCTTTTCCCCCAATTGTTAATTTATTCCTTCGCAAGGCCAGGAGAATGGCTCAGGGCATACAGCAGGACCTATCTCAGACTCAGGGAAATCGACAGCCACTGAAGCTGGCTTTGGGGCTGGGGGCGCAGTAAAATAAATGCAGTACTTAGATTTTGCTGAGAGCACCGTTCTTCTCTGGTTCCAGAGGTGTGAGCAGGCTGCGTGGCTCGCTGTCTCTCCCTGAGGAAACCTTGTCTGGAACACTACTGCCAGCCCCACTGAGGTTGCTCCAGCGGTTCGTGCCTGAGGGTTCCCACGGAATCAGGTCCAGCAACTCCTTGCAGCTTCTGAACCATCTCTCCCTCCCCCTGCCACTCAGTCCATTTTCTAACTTTGCCTTTGACGTTCAGAGCTCCTAGCTTGTTGTATATATAATTGTTTCCCTTGTTTTTTCAGATCTTTGTTGTAACAGGGATCACTGGAAGCATCTGACTACTCCACCGTCTTGGCCCTGCCTCCAGGGTTTCCATCTTAATAAGTAAGTCTTCTTAGTTTATTCTATGAAGCAAACATAACCTTAATACCAAAACGAGACAAAGACACCACAAGAAAACAACAGACCAATATTCCTTATGAATATAGATACAATAATCCTCACCAAAACACTAGCAAACAGAATCCCACAGTATATTGAGTCATACACTATGACCAAATGAGATTTATTCCAGGAATGTAAGGCTAGTTCAACATTAGAAAATCAATCAATGCAACATGCCACATTAATAGAACAAAGGAAAAGAAGCACATGATCATCTCTATGGATGCAGCATTTGATAAAATCCAACAACCTCTTTGATGAAAACCCTCAGTAAGACTGGAACAGACGGGATGTTCCTCAGTATTACTCAGGTTGTATATGAAAAGCCAACAACCAACATTATACTTCATGGAGAAATTTTGAGTTTTTCCCTTGAAATTAGGAACAAGACAAGGGTTCCCACCACTCTCTCTACTTCTATTCAATATGTATTAGAAGTTCTACCAGAGCAATAAGACAAGAAAAAGAAATAAAAGGTATCCAGGTTGTAAAAGAAAAAGTGAAATTATATTTATCTGTCGATGATATGACCCTATACATAAAAAATTCCAAAGAAATCTTCTAGAACTAGTAGAGGAATTTAGCAAAGTTGCAAGGTACAAGGTCAACAAACAAAAATCAGGTGGGTTTCTATACACCAGAAATGAGAAACCTGAAAGGGAAATTATGTAAAGCAGCCCATTTACAATAGCATCTAAGAAAATAAAATACCTAGGAATAAATTTAAACAGGGATGTGAAAGACTTATACGATGGAAATTATAAAACATTGCTGAAAGAGTTTAAAGAAGACTAAAATCAATGGAAAGATGTCACATGTTCATGGACTGGAATATCTAATATTAAGATCTCAATACTACCCAAAGTGACCTATAGATTTAATGTCATCCTGTTAAAAAGTCCAACAGCCTTCTTTACAGAAATGGGAAAATCAATCCTCAACTTTTTATAGAATGGCAAGAGACCCTGGATAACTAAAGCAATTTTGAAAGAGAAGAACAAAAGAGGAAGACTCACACTTCCTGGTTTCAAAATATGTTATACAGCTACAGTAATCAAAACAGCCTGATACTGGTATAAAAATTGATACACAGACCAATGGAATAGAATTGAGAGTACAGAAATAAACTCATACATCTATGGTTAACTGATTTTTGACAAGGGTGCCAAGTCCATTCAATGAGGAAAAAAGAGTCCAATAAATGGTGTTGGGAAAATTGGATTTCCACATGCAGGAAAATGAAACAGGATACATTCTTCACACCATACACAAAAACAAATTGAAAATGGGTTAAAGATCTAAATGTAAGTACTAAAACCATAAAATTCTTAGAAGAAAATGCAGGGTAAAGGCTGTAGGGCTTACCTCATGACAATGTATTATCTAATATAATAACAAAAGTACAAGTAGCAAAAACAGAATAAAAATGAGACATCATAAAAATTAAAAACTTTTGTTCATCAAAAGACTTTACAAAAAAAGTGAAAAGAAAAGGTATTGACTGGAAGAATATCTTTGGAAGCCATATACCCAATTAGAATCTAATAACCAAAATACATACACAACTTTGACAACATAACAACAAAATACAAATAACCGAATCAAAAAATGAGCAAAGAACTTGAATAAACATTTCACCAAAAAGGACATTCAAATGGCCACCAAACACATGAAAAGACGCTCAATATCATTATCCATCAGAAATAAAAAAAACCAACCGTGCTGTCATTTAGTCGATTCTGACTCTTAGCAACACTATAGGACAGAATAGAACTTCCACCTAGGGTTTCCAAGGAGCAGCTGGTAGGTTTGAACTGCTGATTTTTTGATTAGCAAGCGAGCTCTTAACCACTGTGTCAGCAGGGCTCCCCATCAGAGAGACGCAAATCAAAATCACAATGAGATACTATTTTACTCCCACCAGGATGGCTAATACAAAATAATAATAATCATAATAATAATAAATGTTGGTGAGGATGTGGAAAAATTTGAACACATCCATTGCTGGTGGGAATGCAAAATGGTACAGCTGTTGAGGAAAACTAAAAAAGAACTAACAAAAAAGCCAAAACCAAACCCACTGTCATTGAGTTGATTCTGACTCACAGTGACCCTATAGGATAGAGTAGAACTGACCCATAGGGTTTCCAAGGAGTGGCTGATGGATTCAAACTGCTAACCTTTTTAGTTATCAGCCATAGCTCTTAACAATTGCACCACCAGGGCTCCAAATTCCACTGCTGGGAATATACCCAAGGGATTTGAAATCAGCAATAGAGACATGTGTACAGTGATGTTCGTTGCAACATTATTCGCAATAACCAAAAAGTGGAAACAAACTAAATGCCCAACAATAGATGAATGGGTAAAATGTGGTGTATACATATGATGGAATACTACTCAGTCAGAAAAAGAAATGAAGTCTTAATACATGCTACCACACGGAGGAATGGAGCTTAAAGACATTATGCTGTGTGAAATAAGTCAATCACGAAAGGAGAAATATTGTATGACCTCACTTATGTAAAAAGGCAAGAATAGGCAAATGTATGGAGACCAAAGTTTACTAGTGGTTACCAAGGGCAGGAGGGAGAGGGAAAGAGGGTGTTATTGCTTATGGAGCACTGAGTTTTAGTTTATACCAAAAAACCAAACTCCTTGCTATCAAGTCAATTCTGACTCATAGTGACCCTACAGGACAGAGTAGAACTGCCCTATAGGGTTTCCAAGTAGTGGCTGGTGGATTCAAACTCCCAACCTTTTGGTTGTTAGCAGCCAAGCTCTTAACCAAGGGTTCCACAGCTGAGTAACATAATTGCTGTCAATCAGTTATACACCTGTAAAAAGTTGAATTGATAGATAGAAGCACTGGTGGCACAGCGGTTTAGTGCTCAGCTTGCAACTGACAGGTTGGCGATTTGAACCCACCAGCTGCTCTACAGGAGAATGGATGTGGTAGTCTGCTTTTGTAAAGATTTGAAGTCTTGGAAACCCTATGAGACAGTTTTACTCTGTCTTATAGGGTCATTATGAGCCAGAATTGACTCAATGGCAATGGGTTTGGTTTGGTTTTTGGGTGATAGATATTTTTGTAACAACAAAAGAAAGAAAGAATGGAAGGATAGAAGAAAGAAGGAAGGAAGGGAGTGAAAGAGGGAGGGAGAAAGGAAGGAAAAGAGAGTGAGAGAAAAAGAAAGAGAGAGAGAAAGGAAGGAAGGAGGAAAGAATGGAGCAATTTTGGAGGTAGCTTATGTATAACCAAAAACCTCATAGGATTTGGTTTCTTGGTTTGGAGGTTTAGGGTCATGGTTTCATGGGACATCCTAGTTAATTGGCTTAATCTCATATTTAGTGCTTTTGTTCTACTTCTTAATTCATTGCCTGGGATCTTATAAGCTTACAAGTGGCCATCTAGTTACACTTGGTCTTCATGTGCTTGGCACAACAGAGGAAGAAGTAGAGTCAGGAATAGGAGGAGGAAATGGACTGTGAGTCTAATTGCTTCTGTGAACAACTGTTTCTTTTGCCACAAGACTGGAAGAACTGGATGGTGCCTGGTTACCATTATTGAGAATTCTGATCAAAAATTCTATAGAAGAATCTTGATCAAAAGGGGGAAAATGCAGAACAGAATTTCAAATTCTTATGGAATGCAAACTCTCCTGGAGTCACTGAGGCTGGATAAATCCCTGAAACTATTGCCCTGAGATAACCTTTAAACCTTAAACCAAAAACATTCCCTGAAGTCTTCTTAAAACCAAACAACAGTTTAGCTTAATTAGTAAAGAACGTCTGCCTTGAGCATTGTGCTGTATTAAAGAGCTACTTATTTGGGATCAAATTGACAACAGCAACTCAAAAGATAAGACAGAGAAATTAGGGGATAGTGAGTTTATGTTAATGCGGGAGAAACAACTCAGAAAGAGTGCGAGAATGGTTGCAGAACTTGAAGACTGTAATTATTGTCTCTGAATTGTGCATGTAGAAATTGTTGAATTGGTGTATGTCCTATTGTGCGTATTCTCAACAACAAAAACTAATAAAACAAATTATTTTTAAAAATTTGTCTTGCTGACTACCCTGGAAAACTATCATTTCTTTAATTTTAAAGAATAAAAATAGAGGCAAAAGCCTTAAGGGTCATTAAAGGAAAATTATTTTCTTCTCATATTTCATCTTTAGTTTCTTGATAGTGACTGCTTGCAGTGTTGTGTTAATAAGGATTCAGATGACAAAACTGGATTTAACAGGAATGGTTGATTGATTAGCTATACCTACTCTGGCATAAAAATGAGGAGCACACATATTTGCTGTAATTGATTTGGTTCAATTCCTTGATTTTATAGTTGAGGTACAGAGGGCAAACAGAGAGAAAATAGATGCTACAGATGATACCTCATATCAAAGTCAAGATTAAAAACTACAATCCTTAACTTCCATTGTCATGCGTTTTTCACTGTATCATAGATTTCTGTCTCTCTCTCACCCTCAAACACACACACACACACACCTCAATTTCTTTTAGTAACACACAATTTAGTCCTCTTTTTTTGGAATAAAACTCTAGGCTAATAGCACATATAGGCTTTACATCCCTAAGACTTAAAATATGAATTAGTCTGGGGATTGCCTTGCAGTGCTTAAGATGAAAATAATCAGCAATTTGCCCAGAGGTAAAAAGTGACCCTTTCATGTTTGCACAGCACAGCCACCTACCAATTCAGTTTCTTCTTCTGGAAATTAGGAGGTTAAGTCTTGGCTCCAAAGAAGGGGAAAGGTCCTCACGTTTGTGTCTGACTCTTCTAGCCTGATTGGAAAATCAATGTCTGAACAGCTTTTCAAATGGATAAAACAACATCATGGGCATCTTACAGACCACTAAATCGTTGACTCTGCTGCTCATTTTTACTTTTCCAAAGTGTAAGGCCTGTTTGTGAGCACAGCCAAGCCAACATTCCCCATGTAGAGAGCAATATAGTGGGAAGGTAAAGGGTGACTTGAGGAACAGTCTAGCTACAGAGGCAGAACACGAAAAACAGAAAGACAAGCATTCCTACAAAGCAATACATTAAGTGCAAATTAACACACAGTTACAAAGCCATCACCTAGCTAACAATCTCTACTCTGGAACACAGCCTTAAATCCTGACTATGAAAAACAGTCCCTGAGTGCAGTACAGGTTAGAAAATACATGCTCTTCACTAGAACCATGTTATTTCGTTTCAGCTCTAAATATTGTAAGTACTTTGGCTTTGGGCGAGAAAAGAAGATATTGACAATTTTGAACAGAGAAGTAGCCTACACTAACCCTTTTTGACAGGATCATTCCACCTGCAATGTTGAGGGCAGACTGTGGAGACAAAGGACAAGGGCAGTGTAAACGAACTTTTAAAAAAATCTGTGTGTTTGGCCTAAATAGAGTCTTCTGCCAAGACTACAGTCGAGACTCCATTTTTGCTGTTCACTGCATATTCTGAGCTGACCTTCGAAAGTCATCTGGACAGCATACCTCAGGAAGCATGTGGGCTCCCTTCCTCCCCCTTCCTCTCATAACAGGCTCCCAGAAAGAACATTCATTTAGGCTGGCCAGAAAAATAGCCCTAGATTAAGCTGTGAAATGACTCAAACTTCATGATTAGCAAAATGGTTCTTAAGGGAGTTTGCAATTGTCTGGTGCCTGTTAAATCAAAAAATTCTAAATGTTTCCTTGTAAGTTCCTGGGTTTTCTGTATTTTAACTCTGCGGAAAAATTCCTTTCCCTGAGTAATTGGGTGAATCCTCAGGAAGGGCTGCCAGATCTAGGTAGATCTCTTTGTTTCTTCAATAAACTGTCTGCTTTAATTTTAACAGAAGTTCCAGTTTGCTGTTTGATGGTAGAAAAAGGGAGATCAGCTAGGAGGCTATTGCAGTAATTCAGGCAAGAAATCATGGAGGCTTGGGCCAGAATAGAAAGAGTGGAGTCAGTAAGAATTAAATTATATTCAATGTTGTTAGGTGCTGCCAAGTTGATGTCAACTCATAGTGAGTGACCCCATGTGACAGAGTGTAACTGTCACCAAGGAGTTTTTTAGGCTGTAATCTTTACAGGGGCAGATTACCAAGTTTTTTTCTCTCAGAGCCACTGGGTTATTCAAACCATCAACTTTCCAGTTAGCAGCCAAGCACTTAATCATTGCACTGCCAGGTTCCTTATTATATCATTAGACTTAGTTATAAAGGCAGGTCAGATATGTGATATCATTACATAAAGTTTACCTTTAAAAAATGATTTAATTTACTAACCTTTGATGGTTATAGAAACAAGCTTAAGTTTTCAAAAATTTTCACTTGAGTGAAACAAATCATTCCCTCAAAAAGCCAGAAAATTGAAGCATTATGTTTTCATTTCTAAGAGTTGAAAGGAAGCAAAGTAATGATCAGATTTAACTGGGCTAATTTGGGAAAAAATTTTCTGCTATCGGTAAAGCTT
Source organism: Elephas maximus indicus (assembly GCF_024166365.1). NCBI lineage: Eukaryota > Metazoa > Chordata > Mammalia > Proboscidea > Elephantidae > Elephas > Elephas maximus. Next base: position 25,064,648 of record NC_064823.1, on the reverse strand, counting down.
AATCCAGAAGCAGCCTGTCCTGAAGAAAGCAGAAGGAGATTGGACCTGTGGAATCTTGTCAGTAATCTTAGAGATGTAGTGACACTCCTGCTCGGAGAATTCAAGAAGCCTCCACCTAAAAATTAAGTCTGTTAATTCAGGGAGATAGTAAAGAAAATGGGTCTGTGCAAGGCTCTGAGGGAAAGAGGTAGGTTGAACGAAGGAGGCACAAAGGAAGAAAATGAACAAATGGTTAGGCATCAGAAGTTCTGGGGCCGCCACTGACTTCATGATTGGCAAGGGTCCATCCTCTCCAGAGGGGTTGACCAAATTGTGCCAAAGTCACCTTTACGCCCCAATTAAAATTCTATAATTTTAAAATGAGACTTCCTCTTCAAGTCCGGGAAAGGGTAATCATTCAGAAGGTATTAACCAACTGTTTGTCACCTCCAATGAGGACCAGATGTGAGCAAAGAGAGGGTTAGGTTAATTCTAACAGAATTTCTTGCTTGTTATTAAATCCCAGAATGAGGTCCTGAGAACAATCTGCCGCCGGATTAATCTTCTTAAGCATCATTTTGATTGTGTCACTGCCTTTGCCAAACTCCCATGGCTTTTTGTTGTCTAATGACTCAGGTTTCACCTGCTCAGACTTCTGCAGTCTGGTCCCAGTGTGTCCCGGCAGACTTGTCACTCACCTCTCCTGCCCACAGGCCTAAAGCTCCAGTCAATCTTACCTTTCCATCAGTCCTCAAATATGTGGTATGCCTAGAGCCTTTGCTTGTGGTAGTAATATCTCTCTCTGGAATTTTGCCTCTTCATTGCCTCTCTTCTCAACTCCTTTCAAGACTTAGTAATGCCTTTTCACATAATCCTAAATAGAAGTGATCAATTTATTTTACTGTTTATGTGCCCATAGGGTGGTGCAGATGGTTAAAATGCTCAGCTGCTAACCCAAAGGTTGGACGTTCAAGTTCACCCAGAGGCACTTTGGAAGAAAGGCCTGGATATCCATTTCCTAAAAATCAGCCATTGAAAATCCTATGAAGCACAGTTTTACTCTGACACATAAGGGATCACCATGAGTCAGAGTTCGCTCAATGGCAACTGGTTTCATATGGCATGTATATCCTGCCTTATGGTTTTACTGCCTGTACTCATGCATTACCCATCCCTGGCGCAATTAGCATATCCTTCACAGTGTCTTATGTACAGGATAGTAGTTATGAAAAAATGAATGGGTGTTCTCTTGATACTTTTAGAAAATAGGGCAAAATGGTTTTGTATCAGTTTGAAATAACATAAAGAAAATCCTGATTAAGAGGCTGGGAAAATGTTTACCAGTTTCCAATTTCATATGCACATTTACTCTTCTTATTGGTTATCTAAGGACAGGATTTATGGTGTGATACATACTGGTTAATTTCAGATACTGATTTTGAAATAATTCGTTGATGGAGTATCTCTTTGTTTTTAGTACAGAAAACCACACGCACACACACACAAATTAGGAGCATAAATATATATTTTTTCAACTTATATATGAATCCCAGTCGTAATGCTGTATTTACAAGATACCCAACAAATGAAGACCGCATGTATTAGCAAATCAGCTGAAACTATGAACTGGGAGTGAGGAAGGGAAAGTAGGGAATGAAGATAAAAAGGAAAGGAAGAACAACATGAAGGTTCCTGAAAGACATAGAGAAATAATTTAGTGCCAGATGATGAACTGAATTGGAGATTTCCTACTTTACAAACTATGACTTAAAATATGAATATATTTCTCGAACTTTAAGAAACACTTGATTAAAAATTGAGAGAGATACTCTTATTTCACTCTGGGAAATTAAAATGTAACAAAGACAGAGATGGAAATCTTGGTAGTAATGGCAACAAAGCTATATATCGTTAGTGAATAGTAACAAAATATGGAGACAGAAAATCTTAAATATGTCCCATAGACAGAGTGATTCAATTTATTGATTGTAGCAATATATGCCTAACTCTGTATGGCAGTAAAAGTGTACTAAATTAAATTCCATTGGCCTTCAGTTTGAGATTGCTACACCAAAAGATTTCTAGTCTAATTATCTGAGCATTTTGCATTTCCCAAATGTTGAATGTTTTATAGGTATCTGTGTTCACTGTAGTCATTTAAACTGATTTACTTTTATGCTTTATTTATAATTCACTCGGGATGCACGGTCAGTTGGTAAACTCATCTTGTTGAAAAAAGGAACTGATGTTAATAACCCAATTTAATGCAGAGGGAAGCAATAACAATTCAACATAAATCACCATTCCTCTCCTCTCGCCACATTTTGAATTTCTTACTCTCTATTCAACTCAGTTCCTAGATTAAAAAAAAAAAGAAGAAGAAGAGGAAAATATGCCCATATAGCAGTTGTTTTAAGAACTGTGAATTTCCAGCATTTCTCTCTTGTATTTAGTCTAAAAAAATCTCTATAGGACAGAGTAGAATGGCTCCTAGGGTTTCCAAGGAGCAGCTGGTTAGCAGCCTTAGCAGCTCTTAACCACTATGCCACCAGGGCTCCTCATTATTCTTGGGGAGCTCTAAATCCTACTTAAGGAGAAGGCTCCATTCTTTACTTTCCTCTTTTTCTTCCCTCATATTCAACCCCTTAAATTAACTAATTGACAAAATTCAAAGTTTTTTCAAGTAAAAATAATGATAGCATCGGTGATGGAATGATGAAAGAGCCTAAATACTCCATTTCAAATAACCAAACCTACCTTCTCCATGGTTGTTATTCTTGTAAGGACTTATTGCCCTTAAGAGAGAGGTTGTGGTCCCTGACACAGCAGGAAACAAATGAAGAAAAAAACTCAAATTCACCAAAAAAGACCAGACTTACTGGTCTGACAGAGACTGGAGAAACCCCCAGACTATGGCCCCAGGACACCCTGCTAACTCAGAACTGAAGCCACTCCAGAAGTCCACCTTTCAGTCAAAGATTAGACAGGCCTATAAAACAAACAATAACACTCGTGAGGAAAAGTGCTTATTAGTGCAATCAAGTATACAAGCCCAAATGTGCAACGCCTGCCCAAAAGCAAAGATAAGAAGGCAGAAAGGGACAGGAAAAGTGAACTAACGGACGCGGGAACCCAGGATGGAAAGTGAAAGGAGGAGAGTGTTGACACAATGTAGAGATTGCAACCAATGTCACAAAACAATTTGTGTATAAATTTTTGAACAAGAAACTACTTTGTGCTGTAAACTTTCACCTAAAGCACAATAAAATTGAAGAAAAGAAAGGTTCTGTGTGTGTGTGTGTGCACATGAGTGTGCATACAAGCATGAGTTAGAAGTGATTGTGAGTTTTTGATGCTGTTGTTTAATCTGCAGCCAAGATATTTGTCATTTTTATTTGATGGGATAATGATTGAACTGTTTGATGGCTGCAATATAAACACTGAACCATAAACATTATGTTAATCTCACAAGAGTGGTTGCATGTAAATAACATGAATAAGTAAACATGGTACTTGTATTAAAATTCATATTAATTAATCTAGTGTCAGACATCCCCATCAGAATTAGCCTCTCCCTCTACTAAATTTCTGTGGCACTTGGGTGTTCATCCAATATATATTACAGACTGTCTCTCCCAGTTATTTGGAGAGGCATGGGGAAGGGAGGGAAGTCCACTGGTAAGGAAGTCAACTTGTCAACCATTCAGCCCAGTGGAAGCCAAGCTGGATTGAAAAGTTTGATGAAAACTAGGTTAAGCACTAGACTACTAACTAATAGGTTGGCAATTCAAACCTACCCAGAGGCAACTTGTAAGACAGGCCTGACTATGGGCTTCCAAAAGGTCACAGCCTTGAAAATGCTATGGAGTAGTTCTACTCTGCCCACATGGGGTCACCATGAGTCAGAATCAACTTGACAGCAACTAACAAAAACAATAAAAGATATTTTCCTAATAGAGAAAGGGAAAAGACAAAATAATGGATAGAAATTCTTGCTCCGCCAGTGTAGCTGACAGTAGCCACGCCGGCTAAAAGGGTCTGGCAAAATTGCCTACATAAAAGGGAAGAAAAACCAGAGGAGATAATGCAATGCTCATAGACAAGTTCTGCAAAAACGTTGAGAGAAAGGGTGGAGGGCAGACAGTGAGAACAGAGGCTAAAGAAGGAAGCTCTTTCCACACATATTTGTCTATTGCAAGTCAAATTCTATACGCATTAATTAATGTTAATTTTATAAATAAGTTAAAAGTGATTAAAGAATGAAAATAAACTTAGTCAGTCATGAGTATGTTTTTATCACTTAAATTTTTTTTTTTTTTTAATAACTTGAAATTGCCACCTGGACAAACACTGCAGTCTTGGAAAAACCAAATTAGAAAGTTCCTGTGTTTCCATCCATTTAAAGCCTTACATTTAAGGTGCTGACTTGCCCCGGCTAAGAGCCCTTAATTAATATGCTTGACATTTGGTCTCCTCATGGCAAAATATTATTTTACCTATTGATCCTGGCTTTGAAATCAGGATAATTGAACATGGAGTGAATCTGCCTTTAGGTATCAAGGCTCTTAATCTTACAAATTACTATGTCTGGGCCCTATCTACTTAAATCTACTTAGGGAGAATCCGATATTTGGCCTTTCCCCCTAAAAATTAGAGTGAGCACCTTCTGCCTAACAACAGCAGTTTTCCTCACAGTGAAAACCTAATGCAGTTTCTCCTAATGAAAGTTTAATGTATGTTCTGTCATATCCCGTAGCTTAGTAGGGACAGAAAGATTGAGTAGTGGGTGGAATAGAATGAAGGATACTGCAATGAGACAGAAAGTAAGAAGTCAAGCTGCAAACAGGGAGCAGATCCAACTTCAAATAATAGGAAATTCGGCCAAGTGATGGTGTGCCGTATGTATCCAAAGAGTGTAACCCCCCGCTCCGTGCCATTGAGTCGATTCCAACTCATAGTGACCCTATAGGACAGAGTAGAACTGCCCCATAGAGTTTCCAAGAAGCACTTGGTGGATTCGAACTGCCGACCCTTTGGTTGGCAGCCATAGCACTTAACCACTACACCACCAGAGTTTCCTCCAGTGAATGTAGGTACTGTTATTAACAGGAAAAAGAAGAAATAGGGAAGGGCGAGGAAGGAGCAATCAACTGTATCTAAAACATTCCATTTCTTTGAAAAGATAAATAAACAAATATAGAAAAATGTAAAATATGTTAAATCAGGGGGTGGGTGTGGGTGAATGTAACAAACCTATGATTCTCCTGGTCTGGTCCCCAGATCAGCATCATTAGCGTCGCCTGGGAGCATATTCTCAGGTCCCAGCCCAGCTCTACTGAATGAAACCTCTGGTGGTGAGGCCCAACCACCTGTGTCTTAAGAAGACCTCCCGGTAATTCTGGTGGATGCTAAAGCCTGAGAACCACTGTACTAGAATGTTCGCTGTTATGTATTGTGTGTGTATATATGCATATAGAGTTTTTTTTTTTTTTTTTTTTTATGTCACAGAAGTGATATGGAGTCCTGCTGGGAGTATTGGTGGAAGGTTGCTATGGCAAGAGGCCAAATGGATCTGGCCATGGGGCAGAGTTTCAGAAACAGGACCCTGGAGCCCAACTGAGTGGAGGTGGGGTGGGTATGGGTATAGTTAGTAACGAATAAGGCAAAGGCAAACTGTCATCCAAAAGGATTGGCACTGGACAGGTTAACCAAGATGGGGTCTTGGGTCCAGAATAATAAGGCAAGGACCTTGTTAGCAAAGGACACAAAATGGGGACTTAGACTAAGACCATGATAGGGGGCTGGCGTAACCAAGCAGGGGACCACTTCAGCACTGGGCTGATGGCAACAGCAAGGCTGATTGGGTTCTGAAATGCCTGGGCTACTAAACTAGGACTCCTTAAACCTTGTGCTCCCCTCCTTCCCTCTCTCCTTCCTTCATTTTCCACCCATTGCAGACCACAAGCCAACGGGCTTTACTGGTGGGGGCCAAGGGGTTTTATCACAGTTGGAGGGCTAGGCTGACCAAGAATAGGGCGGGTTGATACCTCTAGAAAAAGTTTCTCTATGTAACAAAACACCTTTCTCCTTGCCTGTCCCAGACTTGAGCAAAAGGATCAAAATCATTTTTTAAAATAGTGTTTAAAAATATAATTTCAGCTGTATAAATCTTGATACAAATTTTAAAATTCACAGAGTAAAAGTTTCCCAACAATCATGACCATGAATTAGATCTTCACAAAGTCTTCAGATTTGTCCTAAATTAACACAGATGTTTTTCTCATCTTCTAAGTCACTTTTATGTCATACTCCACTCCTCTCTCCTCCCCCTTTTATCCCAGAAAGTTCTGAAAGCTCCTGGAGTTTAAATGTGCTGACCTACAGCTCCCCACCAAGACATTAGTACTAATGGCCCCGTCTGAAGAGGTTGCTGTATTAAGACACCAGTACTTGAGCTTGAATCACATTTACTTTACTTAAGGATCCTTTATCATTTTGTCTCAGGCAGTGGATACTGAGAAGGAAAAAATGCAAGGGGCATGAATTCTAACCTGTTAATATTTCTTTTGAATTTAGTACAAATGGCACATCATAGACAACTCACTCGCTATTTAGACACACACATACACCATACACCAAAGTTTATACAAGCTGGTTGAATCAAGTGTTTAATTTCCTCACAGAGATTTATCTAGCACACCCTAAAAATGTGAGTGTTGCAATTCTATCATTTCCAAAAGTGTGGGGATAGTATCATATTTCCTTATACGGATGTCTAAAATCTCTAAGACCTACTAAAAGGCAAACTGCTATCATTATCATGTGTTTGAATTATAATCAAGGCACTCGTATCAGTGTTTTCACTTGCACACAGTAGTAAAAATTCCCAGGGAACATATGATAATGTTAGAGGATACAGACGAAGTGAAAACCTTCCAAAAATGAAAATTCCAATTTTATAATACTAAAAATTATTCTGAGCACAAACTTACTGTTAGTTGGTATGATAGGCAGAAAATACTCCAGCAAAAATGTTCATATCCAAATTCCTGGAATCTGTGAATATGTTAGGTTATGTGGAAAAGGGGAATTTAGATTACTAATAAACTGACTTTAAAATAGAGAAACGATCATAGACTAGCTGGGCCCAATGTAAACACAAGTGTTCCCAAAACAGAAAGAGCAAGGCAGAACAGAGACAAGCACAGGGATGGCAGCATGAGGACTCACCTTGGTGATGCTGGCTTTGAAGATGGAAGGGGACCACAAGCCAAGGAAATCAGGCAACTTCTGGAAGCTGGAAAAGTCAAGGAAATGGATTTTCCCCTGGAGCCTTCAGCAAGAACACAGCCTTACTAACACCCATTTCAGACTTTTTGACTT